>NC_091284.1:83453814-83799314 GCF_032444005.1 Ranitomeya imitator | reverse complement strand
TCAATAGCCTTGTGTGTGGTTTTTCATCACATCGTGGAGTGGAGGGATAACTAAGATAAGCCCCCCTGCACATGTGGTAGCCGTCTGTTGGCCTAAAGTCACCTCAATCCGTGACGTAGGGGTGAGGGTCACGGTGTGAATCCTGATCAATTGGTGACAGCGGTCAGGGGAATCGTGACAGGCACCCTTGTCATTTTCTTGTTTTAAATACTCCTACCTACTTTTTACTGACTTACTAAAGCACTTTTTTTGGTTTTCTAACCTCATTGAGCTTTGAACTTCATAGCCAGGTGTATGCAATCATGAGAAAAGCTACTTAAAGTGGCCACTTGCACGTTGTTCTCCTGTTTGAATCTCCTCTGAAGAGTGTCATCATGGGCTCCTCAAAACAACTGTCTAATGATCTGAAAACAAAGATTATTCAACATAGTTGTTCAGGGGAAGGATACAAAAAGCTGTCTCAGAGATTTAACCTATCAATTTCCACTGTGAGGAACATAGTAAGGAAATGGAAGAACATAGGTACAGTTCTTGTTAAGGCCAGAAGTGGCAGGCCAAGAAAAACATCAGAAAGGCAGAGAAGAAGAATGTTGAGATCAGTCAAGGACAATCCTCAGACCACCTCCAGAGAGCTGCAGCATCTACTTGCTGCCGATGGTGTCACTGTGCATCGGTCAACTATACAACGCACTTTGCACAAGGAGAAGCTGTATGGGAGAGTGATGCGAAAGAAGCCGTTTCTGCAAGCACACCACAAACAGAGTCGGCTGAGGTACGCAAAAGCACATTTGTAGAAGCCAATTTCTTTTTGGAAGAAGGTCCTGTGGACTGATGAAACCAAGATTGAGTTGTTTAGTCATACAAAAAGGCGTTATGCATGGCGGCCAAAAAACACAGCATTCCAAGAAAAACACTTGCTACCCACAGTAAAATTTGGTGGAGGTTCCATCATGCTTTGGGGTTGTGTGGCCAATGCCGGCACTGGGAATCTTTTTAAAGTTGAGGGACGCATGGATTCCTCTCAGTATCAGCAGATTCTTGACAATAATGTTCATGAATCAGTGACAAAGTTGAAGTTACGCAGGGGATGGATCTTTCAGCAAAACAATGATCCAAAAACAGCTCCAAATCTACTCAGGCATTCATGCAGAGGAACAATTACACTGTTCTGGAATGGCCATCCCAGTCCCTAGACCTGAAAATCATTGAACATCTGTGGGATCATTTGAAGAGGGCTGTCCATGCTCGGCGACCATCAAACTTAACTGAACTGGAATTATTTTGTAAAGAGAAATGGTCAAAAATACCTTCATCCAAGATGCAGAAACTCATTAAAAGCTACAGGAAGCGACTAGAGGCTGTTATTTTTGCAAAAGGAGGATCTAGTAAATATTAATGTCACTTTTCTGGTGGGGTGCCCATACTTATGCACCTGTCAAATTTTGTTTAAATGCAGATTGCACATTTTCTGTTAGTACAATAAACCTCATTTCAAGGCAGAAACATTGCTGTGTCCAACAGTTATTAGATATATGAAACTGAAATAGCTGTTGCAAAAAAAAACAATTTTTATAAAACATTAAGCTTAAGATTATTAGGGGTGCCCAAACTTCTTCATATAACTGTATATATATATATATATATATATATATATAGTAGTGCAGCGGTATCCATGCTGTGCAGTGATGAGGCAGTGACCCAGCAAAGTTCGAAGCAAAAGTCTCTTTAATGTTTAACTCACAGCAATACACAGTACACGATATCCTCTGAATCGCAGCCGAGAACCATATCCTCCAGATTGCAGCCAATAAACACGCCAGTCCACCTACGAGACCAGTTGCCGTGGGCGACTGCACCGCTGTGTACTCTGTGGGTGCCAGGCCCTTCAGCTCCCTTGGCTGTTTGGCTCCGCTTGCCTGTGTTGCCTCACACAGGTGGAGCTCTGCAGAGCCGACTGCTCCATATTCCTGCAAACACCAGACTGATACTGACACTGAACCTGACACACCCAAACCCTTTGCTGCAGGATTTTTAACTAGAATCTGTGGCCTTTTTACAACATGGAAAACCCGGGCTGGGAATGAAACGGACTGCACTACTACTGTCCTGTAGTCCACTTCAAAACACAAAAGCCCAGAGCAGGTTTTTTTATTCTTCCCTGGACAAATAGCTTGGCCAAGGCTTATACTTACTTTTATTCTGCATTGCAATCACAGCAACGCCTTTGACTGCAAAGCACTCCCATGGCCGCAATACGCCTCTGTGCGCATCCTCGGGGAACACAGAGCGACCCTTACATGTAACACCAGTCACTGCCTCACAATATATATATATATATATATATATATATATATATATATATATATATATATATATACATATATACTGTATATATACACTAAAAAAACTGATAATCATCTCCTAAGTGTGAATAGATGCAAGCTTCAAGAACTGTACAATATGTAAAACAAAAGGACAGCAGCATTCTGTGAAGGCCAAGACATACAGAAACACTGGAGACATTAACTCCAAGCTGTATTGTCATACCAAATCATTCCACTTTCCTATTCTACTGAACATGCCACTCTCAGGCTAAAATGCCTACAATAATGGACAAACCTGTAGGTCTTGGGCTCTAAGCCTACAATTTTAGGCAAGTAGGTTCGATTAAAATCACATGTAGGTTAATGGGAGAAGTGCAGCGTCAGACTAGGAGGCAGTCATAACCTCCAATACTAGACTATACTACAAAAAAACTGACAAGCAACTCCTTAGTGTGAATAGGTGCAAGCTGCAATAACTGCACAATATGTAGTAGGATAGGAAAGTGGTATGATAGGACCCATCAGAGAATTGTCACCTTGCCGTGGTTGATGAACCCACATGAATTGGCCAATTTAAGCACTAAGAACCTTCCATTTTTTTGTAAGTACATCTTACTGAGTAACAATACAGCTTGGAGATAATATTTCCATTGTTTCTGTATGGGCCTTCACAGAATGCTGCTGTGCTTATATATATGGTACCTATTTCCTTACCAAAATACTTTTTAGTCTCCACACATTCCATTTAAACTGTACATTGAAGTCACGCTGGAGTTCAGTTTACTGATTTGGTCACATATCTCGGAGTTGTTACTGGATACACTGGTGCGATTTGATTTCTGTGACACTGGAGTCTGAGCTTCAGACATGTCCTGTTTATCCTTTCTGACAAGCACAGTCTATTTTTGTACGCCACTTTCTAACTCGTGTCTCAAAAGCATTTTGTGAATGGGGAAGTACAGTATGTATAATCTAGCACCCGCATTACGGCTTCACATGGATTCCCATGCATTTCCTACAACATTTCAATTTTCAAATACAAGAAATTAATCATAAATATTACCTTTTCTATATACAGTGGCATAGAGTTGTACTCAAAAGTTTACATACCCCGGCAGAATTTTTGCTTTCCTGGCCTTTTTTCAGAGAATATGAATGATAACACCAAAACGTTTTCTCCTCTCATGGTTAGTGGTTGGGTGAAGCCATTGATTGTGAAACTACTGTGTTTTCTCTAAATCATAATGACATAATGACAAACCCAGTACTTGCTAGAAGGATCCTTGCAGATGAGATGATCGTGGTTGTGCCTGAGATTGGTGAGGCAAGGGTAAGACAGAAGAAAGTTTGCATACATTGATTGGCGGGAGATAGAGAGGGGCATCATGAGCACCCTGCCTGTTGAGAGCCACCCTGATTATCAGCCACTGTGGATGGTGACCACACTCCCGCAATGAGTCTGCTAGAGCGCAGAAAATGGACCGACCTGTACTTGAGGAGGTGGATGGAAGGATCTAACACTGCTAGTCTGGAGTCAATAGAGGAGTTCCAGACTCATGGATGGGTTGTTGGATTTAACATAAAGAAAGGTTATGCGCTCCTGGAGGAAGAATCGACCGGGCACAAAGTTTATGTGAGCCGCGACGTGGTGAAACGAAAGTGCCTGCCCTCACAACTCCACAGTCTGTATACGAGAGAGGTTGTGGAGTTTGTGAAAAGTGCATGCCGACTGGGCTGGTATGAAGCGACCTTGGTACACCCCCACACATGGGAAAATATACTAGAACAAGACCAGGAGGTCTTCAAGTGGAAGGCTAAGAGGGAGGCTAGTCAGAAATGGGCTGAAGAGACCCCTAAAGGGTTGTCTTGTGAGGAAAACTCAGCCCCTAAAGGATCGTTAGCAGGGTGAGAAGAAGGTTGCTAAAATCCCCCAGAGGGACGTGAACTAGCTGAATCTCCAAGGGTTCAATAATTTAGCTTGCCAGACCTATAGGCTGGGGAGGCGAACGTAGCAAAAACAGTGCTCAGTGAAGATAACCAGGCAATAGTGGGCTACGTGGTCCAAATGTTCCGGGACATTCTACCCATACCGAGAACCAGGGCTGAAGTTTTGTCTGGTACCTGTGGGAAAACTGACAACCCATTGGGCCTTATCTTCTATGCCTGTTTGTAAAGACTGCCAAGTGTCCAGTAAAAGTTTGTTTTTATAAAACCTGTGTACCCTGGATTGATTGCTGTCAAGGGTCCAGAAGAGGAAAACCTGGAGCCAATGAAGGCCAGCAGGCCAGAAGTAAGTGTGATGCACCCCACACACAGCAGCACACCAGGATGGGGACATGTATTGTCTATAGAGTACCAGAGCGAGTGGGAGCAGCAACTCACCCATGGCTACCTTGCTTGAGCACTTTACAAGAAGATAGCATTCAAGTTGCCTTTTCCATTACTTTATATTGATGATATAGCCTCATGAAAGATCACTAAATATCAGATTGGTGGGTGTCCAACGTCGAGCACCCCCATCGACAAACTGTTCTCAATGCTAACGACACAGCCGTAGCCACGAGACAGTTGATGAAGCTGTGTTATTCAGCTATGCAAGTGCTAACATCCACCGTCCGCTAGCACAGAGAACAAGGTGCAAGGTGTCAGACCTCCATCAACCTGATCTGATATTAACCCCTTCAAGTCGCGGCCCTTTTTCGTTTTTGCGTTGTCATTTTTCACGTCCCTCCTTCCCTCCTTCCCAGAGCCATAACTTTTTTATTTTTCCATCAATATGGTCATGTGAGGGGTTATTTTTTGCGGGACGAGTTGTACTTTTGAACGACACCATTGGTTTTACCATGTTTTTTACTAGAAAACAGGAAAAAAATTCCAAGTGCGGTGAAATTGCAAAAAAAGTGCAATCCCACACTTGTTTTTTGCTTGGCTTTTTTGCTAGGTTCATTAAATGCTAAAACTAACCTGCCATTGTGATTCTCTAGGTCATTACGAGTTCCTAGACATCAAACATGTCTAGGTTATTTTTTTATCCAAGTGGTGGAAAAAAATTCTAAACTTTGCATTTTGGATTTTTTTCTCGCTACGCTGTTTAGCGATCAGGTTAATGCTTTTTTTTTATTGATAGATCAGGCGATTCCGAACGTGGCGTTACCAAATACGTGTAGTTTTTTTTTTTATTGTTTTATTTAGGATGGGGCGAAAGGGGGGTGATTTAAACTTTTACATTTTTTATATTTTTTCATATTTTGAAAAACATTTTTTTTTTACTTGTGCCATGATTCTATAGCCTCCATGGGAGGCTAGAAGCTGGCATAGCCTGATCGGCTCTGCTACATAGCAGCGATCATCAGATCGCTGCTATGTAGCTGAAATGCAGGTGTGCTGTGAGCGCCGACCACAGGGGGGCGCTCACAGCTGGCCGGCATCAGAAACCATAGAGGTTTCAAAAACCTCTATGGTTACCTTCCTGATGCATCGCCGACCCCTGATAATGTGACAGGTGCGGCGATGACATCATTTCCGGCCGCCTGGCCGGAAGCGCCGGTTAAATGCCGCTGTCTGCGTTTGACAGCGGCATTTAACAGATTAATAGCGGCGGGTGAATAGCGATTTCACCCGCCGCTATTGCGCGCACATGTCAGCTGTACAAGACAGCTGACATGTTGCGACTTTGATGTGGGCTCACCGCCGGAGCCCACATCAAAAGGGGTGACACGGCATGCGCCGTACTAGTACGGCGCATGTCGTGAAGGGGTTAATGACCAATCCTGGGGATAGGTCAACAATATATTGAAATTGTGGAACAGCCCCTAACACTGGTAATCCCCTGGTAACAAATGTAGTTTGTGAACTTGCATATATACAGTGGTATGTAAAAGTTTGGGCACTGTTATGACCTGGTGGTCAGGACAATAATGGACCTGGTGGTTAAGAGCACACGGAATGACCTGATAGTTACTGATAATAAGGACGAGCTCTGGGACGTGGGAACTCTGCTGACCGCAATCCCTAAACCTATCAAACACACTAGAAATAGCCGTGGATTGCGCCTAACGCTCCCTAGGCAACTCGGCACAGCCTAAGAAACTAGCTAGCCCTGAAGATAGAAAAATAAAGCCTACCTTGCCTCAGAGAAATTCCCCAAAGGAAAAGGCAGCCCCCCACATATGACTGTGAGTAAAGATGAAAATACAAACACAGAGATGAAATAGATTTAGCAAAGTGAGGCCCGACTTACTGAACAGACCGAGGATAGGAAAGGTTACTTTGCGGTCAGCACAAAAACCTACAAAAAGACCACGCAGAGGGCGCAAAAAGACCCTCTGCACTGACTCACGGTGCGGAGGCGCTCCCTCTGCGTCCCAGAGCTTCCAGCAAGCAAGACAACAAATTAAATAGCAAGCTGGACAGAAAAATAGCAAACCAAAGAAATACAAGCTGGAACTTAGCTTCTGATGGGAAGACAGGTCACAAGAACGATCCAGGAGTGAACAGACCAATACTGGAACATTGACAGGTGGCATGGAGCAAAGATCTAAGTTGTTATGAACGGGTGATTCAGAACCACAATGGAAAAGTGGTTAAGAGCACACAAAGTGACCTGATAGTTACTAATAACATAGGACGAGCTCTGAGACGTGGGAACTCTGCTGACCGCAATCCCTAATCCTATCATACCACACTAGAGGTAGCCGTGGAGCGCTCCTGACCAGACCTAGGCGCCTCGGGCACAGCCTGAGAAACTAGCTAGCCCTGAAGATAGAAAAATAAGCCTACCTTGCCTCAGAGAAATTCCCCAAAGGAAAAGGCAGCCCCCCACATATAATGACTGTGAGTAAAGATAAAAATACAAACACAGAGATGAAATAGATTTTAGCAAAGTGAGGCCCGACTTACTGAATAGACCGAGGATAGGAAAGATAGCTTTGCGGTCAGCACAAAAACCTACAAACAACCACGCAGAGGGCGCAAAAAGACCCTCCGCACCGACTAACGGTACGGAGGTGCTCCCTCTGCGTCTCAGAGCTTCCAGCAAGCAAGAAAAACCAATATAGCAAGCTGGACAGAAAATATAGCAAACAAAAGTAACACAAGCAAAACTTAGCTTATGCAGGGCAGACAGGCCACAAGAACGATCCAGGAGAGAGCAAGACCAATACTGGAACATTGACTGGAGGCAAGGAACAAAGAACTAGGTGGAGTTAAATAGAGCAGCACCTAACGACTTGACCTCGTCACCTGAGGAAGGAAACTCAGAAGCCGCAGACCCACTCACATCCACCAGAGGAAGCTCATAGACAGAACCAGCTGAAGTACCACTCATGACCACAGGAGGGAGCTTGACCACAGAATTCACAACAGTACTCCCCCCTTGAGGAGGGGTCACCGAACCCTCACCAGAGCCCCCAGGCCGACCAGGATGAGCCAAATGAAAGGCACGAACCAGATCGGCAGCATGAACACCAGAGGCAAAGACCCAGGAATTATCTTCCTGACCATAACCCTTCCACTTAACCAGGTACTGGAGTTTCTGTCTCGAAATACGAGAATCCAAAATCTTCACTATATACTCCAACTCCCCCTCAACCAAAACCGGGGCAGGAGGATCAACGGATGGAACCACAGGTGCCACGTATCTCCGCAACAATGACCTATGGAATACGTTATGGATGGAAAAAGAAGCTGGAAGGGTCAAACGAAAAGACACAGGATTAAGAACCTCAGAAATCCTATACGGACCAATGAAACGAGGCTTAAACTTAGGAGAGGAAACTTTCATGGGAATATAACGAGATGACAACCAAACCAAAACAGAATTCATCATCTTTCCCCCATCTCACTCTACCCCTCCACCAGACCTATCCATCAATGTCAATGGCTGCTCACTATCCCCAGTCCCACACGCCCGGTGCCTCGGGGTGATCCTCGACTCTGCCCTCTCTTTCAAGCCACATATCCAAGCCCTTGCCTCCTCCTGTCGTCTCAAACTCAAAAATATTTCCCGGATCCGTGCTTTCCTTGACCGCAACACTGCAAAAACGCTAGTGCATGCCCTCATCATCTCCCGCCTCGACTACTGCAACCTCCTACTCTCTGGACTCCCCTCTAGCACTCTGGCACCGCTCCAATCCATCCTACACTCTGCTGCCCGACTAATCCACCTGTCCCCCCGCTATTCCCCAGCCTCTCCCCTGTGTCAAGCCCTTCACTGGCTTCCTATCGCCCAGAGACTCCAGTTCAAAACCCTCACACTGACATACAAAGCCATCCACAACCTGTCTCCTCCATACATCTGTGACATGGTCTCCCGGTACCTACCTACACGCGACCTCCGATCCTCCCAAGACCTCCTTCTCTACTCCCCTCTCATCTCTTCTTCCCATAACCGCATCCAAGACTTCTCCCGTGCTTCCCCCATACTCTGGAACTCTCTACCCCAACACATCAGACTTGCGCCTACCATAGAAACCTTCAAAAAGAACCTGAAGACTCATCTCTTCCGACAAGCCTACAGCCTGCAGTGATCCTCAACCTACTGAACAGCCGTACAGCCAGCTCTTCCCTCTCCTAGTGTATCCTCACCCACCCCCTGCAGACTGTGAGCCCTCGCGGGCAGGGTCCTCCCTCCTTATGTACTCGTGTGCCTTGTTATCTGCTCATGTTTAATGTATTTGTCTATATTTGCCCCGTATTCACATGTAAAGCGCCATGGAATAAATGGCGCTATAAAAATGTATAATAATAATAAATAATAATAATAATAAAATCCCCAACACAAAAAACGTATCAACCAAATACCCTGTTTTTTACATCTTTTACTAGCACTTGCGGATTACTGCAATAATTTTTTCAAACTGAGTGTTTTTGGTTTTACTATTCTCTTTTGTGTCTTCAAATCCCCAACACGAAGTCGGGGACCCACAAAGCACCTGCGGTTAGCGAAACGTTGAGCCTTCTCCTGGGACAATGTCAAATTGTCCACTACATGAGTCCAAATCTGCTGCAACCTATCCACCACAGTATCCACACCAGGACAGTCTGAAGACTCAACCTGCCCTGAAGAGAAACGAGGATGGAAACCAGAATTGCAGAAAAACGGCGAAACCAAAGTAGCCGAGCTAGCCCGATTATTAAGGGCGAACTCAGCCAAAGGCAAAAAGGACACCCAATCATCCTGATCAGCAGAAACAAAACATCTCAGATATGTTTCCAAGGTCTGATTGGTTAGTTCAGTCTGGCCATTTGTCTGAGGATGGAAAGCCGAGGAAAAAGACAAATCAATGCCCATCCTAGCACAAAAGGCTCGCCAAAACCTCGAAACAAACTGGGAACCTCTGTCAGAAACGATGTTCTCCGGAATGCCATGTAAACGAACCACATGCTGGAAGAACAATGGCACCAAATCAGAGGAGGAAGGCAATTTAGACAAGGGTACCAAATGGACCATCTTAGAGAAGCGATCACAAACCACCCAAATGACCGACATTTTTTGAGAGACGGGGAGATCCGAAATAAAATCCATAGAGATATGTGTCCAGGGCCTCTTCGGGACTGGCAAGGGCAAAAGCAACCCACTGGCACGAGAACAGCAGGGCTTAGCCCGAGCACAAATCCCACAGGACTGCACAAACAAACGCACATCCCGCGACAGAGACGGCCACCAAAAGGATCTGGCCACCAAATCTCTGGTACCAAAGATTCCAGGATGACCAGCCAACACCGAACAATGAACCTCAGAGATAACTTTATTCGTCCACCTATCAGGGACAAACAGTTTCTCCGCTGGGCAACGGTCAGGTCTATTAGCCTGAAATTTTTGCAGCACCCGCCGCAAATCAGGGGAGATGGCAGACAAAACTACCCCCTCTTTGAGAATACCCGCCGGCTCAGGCAAACCCGGAGAATCGGGCACAAAACTCCTAGACAGGGCATCCGCCTTCACATTTTTAGAGCCCGGAAGGTACGAAACCACAAAGTCAAAACGGGAGAAAAACAGCGACCAACGAGCCTGTCTAGGATTCAACCGTTTGGCAGACTCGAGATAAGTCAAGTTCTTGTGATCAGTCAAGACCACCACGCGATGCTTAGCTCCTTCAAGCCAATGACGCCACTCCTCGAATGCCCACTTCATGGCCAGCAACTCTCGATTGCCAACATCATAATTACGCTCAGCAGGCGAAAACTTCCTGGAAAAGAAGGCGCATGGTTTCATCACCGAGCCATCTGAACTTCTTTGCGACAAAACAGCCCCTGCTCCAATCTCAGAAGCATCAACCTCGACCTGGAACGGGAGCGAAACATCTGGTTGGCACAACAGAGGGGCAGAAGAAAAACGACGCTTCAACTCTTGAAAAGCTTCCACAGCAGCAGAAGACCAATTGACCACATCAGCACCCTTCTTGGTTAAATCAGTCAACGGTTTAGCAATACTAGAAAAATTATTGATGAAGCGACGATAAAAATTAGCAAAGCCCAGGAACTTTTGCAGACTCTTCAGAGATGTCGGCTGAGTCCAATCATAAATGGCCTGAACTTTAACAGGGTCCATCTCGATAGTAGAAGGGGAAAAAATGAAACCCAAAAATGAAACCTTCTGAACACCAAAGAGACACTTTGACCCCTTCACAAACAAAGAATTCGCACGCAGGACCTGGAACACCATTCTGACCTGCTTCACGTGAGACTCCAAATCATCCGAGAAGACCAAAATATCATCCAAGTATACAATCAGGAATTTATCCAGGTACTCTCGGAAGATGTCATGCATAAAGGACTGAAACACTGATGGAGCATTAGAAAGCCCGAATGGCATAACCAGGTACTCAAAATGGCCCTCGGGCGTATTAAATGCTGTTTTCCATTCATCGCCCTGTTTAATACGCACAAGATTATACGCACCACGAAGATCTATCTTGGTGAACCAACTAGCCCCCTTAATCCGAGCAAACAAATCAGACAGCAGCGGCAAGGGGTACTGAAATTTGACTGTGATTTTATTTAGAAGGCGGTAATCAATACAAGGTCTCAGCGAACCATCCTTCTTGGCCACAAAAAAGAACCCTGCTCCCAATGGCGACGACGACGGGCGAATATGACCCTTCTCCAAGGATTCCTTTACGTAACTCCGCATAGCGGCGTGCTCAGGCACAGACAAATTAAACAGTCGACCTTTAGGAAACTTACTACCAGGAATCAAATCGACAGCACAATCGCAATCCCTATGCGGAGGTAGGGCACTGGACTTGGGCTCATCAAATACATCCCGGTAATCCGACAAGAACTCTGGGACCTCAGAAGGGGTGGATGATGAAATAGACAGAAATGGAACATCACCATGTACCCCCTGACAACCCCAGCTGGACACAGACATTGATTTCCAATCCAATACTGGGTTATGGACTTGTAGCCATGGCAACCCCAACACGACCACATCATGCAGATTATGCAACACCAAAAAGCGAATATCCTCCTGATGCGCAGGAGCCATGCACATGGTCAGCTGGGTCCAGTACTGAGGCTTATTCTTGGCCAAAGCCGTAGCATCAATTCCTCTCAATGGAATAGGATACTGCAAGGGCTCCAAGAAAAACCCACAGCACCTAGCAAACTCCAAGTCCATCAAATTCAGGGCAGCGCCTGAATCCACAAATGCCATGACAGAATAGGATGACAAAGAGCAGATCAAAGTAACGGACAAAATAAATTTCGACTGTACCGTACCAATGGTGGCAGACCTAGCGAACCGCTTAGTGCGCTTAGGACAATCGGAGATAGCATGAGTGGAATCACCACAGTAAAAACACAGCCCATTCTGACGTCTGTGTTCTTGCCGTTCAGCTCTGGTCAAAGTCCTATCGCACTGCATAGGCTCAGGTTTATGCTCAGATAATACCGCCAAATGGTGCACAGTTTTACGCTCACGCAAGCGTCGACTGATCTGAATGGCCAAAGACATAGACTCATTCAGACCAGCAGGCATAGGAAATCCCACCATGACATCCTTAAGGGCTTCAGAGAGACCCTTTCTGAAAATTGCTGCCAGCGCACATTCATTCCATTGAGTGAGCACAGACCACTTCCTAAACTTCTGACAATATATCTCTACCTCATCCTGACCCTGACACAGAGCCAGCAAATTTTTCTCTGCCTGATCCACTGAATTAGGTTCATCATAAAGCAATCCGAGCGCCAGAAAAAACGCATCAATATTACATAATGCAGGATCTCCTGGCGCAAGGGAAAATGCCCAGTCTTGAGGGTCGCCACGTAATAAAGAAATAATGATCTTAACTTGTTGAACTGGGTCACCAGAGGAGCGGGGTTTCAAAGCCAGAAACAGTTTACAATTATTTTTAAAACTCAGAAACTTGGCTCTATCTCCAGAAAACAAATCAGGAATAGGAATTCTTGGTTCTAACATAGAATTCTGGACCACAAAGTCTTGAATATTTTGTACTCTTGCAGTGAGATGATCCACACAAGAAGACAGACCTTTAATGTCCATCACTACACCTGTGTCCTGAACCACCCAAATGTCTAGGGGAAAAGAAAGACAAAACACAGTGCAGAGAAAAAAAAATGGTCTCAGAACTTCTCTTTTCCCTCTATTGAGAAGCATTAGTACTTTGGGCCTCCAGTACTGTTATGAACTGGTGATTCAGAACCACAATGGAAAAGTGGTTAAGAGCACACAAAGTGACCTGATAGTTACTAATAACATAGGACGAGCTCTGAGACGTGGGAACTCTGCTGACCGCAATCCCTAATCCTATCATACCACACTAGAGGTAGCCGTGGAGCGCTGCTGACCAGACCTAGGCGCCTCGGGCACAGCCTGAGAAACTAGCTAGCCCTGAAGATAGAAAAATAAGCCTACCTTGCCTCAGAGAAATTCCCCAAAGGAAAAGGCAGCCCCCCACATATAATGACTGTGAGTAAAGATGAAAATACAAGCACAGAGATGAAATAGATTTTAGCAAAATGAGGCCCGACTTACTGAATAGACCGAGGATAGAAAAGATAGCTTTGCGGTCAGCACAAAAACCTACAAACAACCATGCAGAGGGCGCAAAAAGACCCTCCGCACCGACTAACGGTACGGAGGTGCTCCCTCTGCGTCTCAGAGCTTCCAGCAAGCAAGAAAAACCAATATAGCAAGCTGGACAGAAAATATAGCAAACAAAAGTAACACAAGCAAAACTTAGCTTATGCAGGGCAGACAGGCCACAAGAACGATCCAGGAGAGAGCAAGACCAATACTGGAACATTGACTGGAGGCAAGGAACAAAGAACTAGGTGGAGTTAAATAGAGCAGCACCTAACGACTTGACCTCGTCACCTGAGGAAGGAAACTCAGAAGCCGCAGCCCCACTCACATCCACCAGAGGAAGCTCATAGACAGAACCAGCCAAAGTACCACTCATGACCACAGGAGGGAGCTTGACCACAGAATTCACAACACTAAGTGGAGTTAAATAGAGCAGCAGCTAACGAATTAACCTCGTCACCTGTGAAACTCAGAAACACCCACCAGAGGAAGTCCATGGACAAAACCAGCCGAAGTACCATTCATGACCACAGGAGGGAGCCCGACAACAGAATTCACAACAGTCCCCCCCCTTGAGAAGGGGTCACCGAACCCTCACCAGAGCCCCCAGGCCGACCAGGATGAGCCAAATGAAAGGCACGAACCAGATCGGCAGCATGAACATCAGAGGCAAAAACCCAGGAATTATCTTCCTGACCATAACCCTTCCACTTGACCAGGTACTGGAGTTTCCGTCTCGAAACACGAGAATCCAAAATCTTCTCCACCACATACTCCAACTCCCCCTCAACTAACACCGGGGCAGGAGGATCAACGGATGGAACCACAGGCGCCACGTATCTCCGCAATAACGACCTATGGAGCACATTATGGATGGCAAAAGAAGCAGGAAGGGCCAAACGAAATGACACAAGATTGATAACCTCAGAAATCTTATACGGACCAATGAAACGAGGCTTAAACTTAGGAGAGGAAACCTTCATAGGAACATAACGAGACGACAACCAAACCAAATCCCCAACACGAAGTCGGGGACCCACACAGCGCCGGCGGTTAGTGAAACGCTGAGCCTTCTCCTGGGACAATGTCAAATTGTCCACCACATGAGTCCAAATCTGCTGCAACTGTGACGCCCGAGAGACCGGGGTACCCAGCACCGGACCAATGGGGTCTGTCTCTTGAGGGGGATGTCACGGGTGGCTTGACCTGGTGCTGTGGCCTCAGGCAATGCACAGTGTAAAGGGTATCGTGAGGGAACAGGCACTTACTTGATCAGCAGCAGGTTCTCCCAGCGGTGATGATCCCAATCCTGGATAGATGGCTATTGTCCAAATGAAAGACTGAGGCACTGAAATGTTTAACCAGTTTACTTTAACAAAAAAGGATTTACAACCAGTCCTGTCACCGGAGTCTGTATGGGAACTCTGAGTTATTTTGACCCTGCCGGGGTCTTCGCCTCTTATTGTACGCAATATCTGTGTGGCCCTGCTGCTGTATGTGAACTGGCTGCCGGCCCAATCTGTCCCCTCCGGGTCCTGGTTCGATGGGCAACCCGAGTCCTTTTATCGGCTTACCCCCTCCGGGAGTACCGCTGAACTCTGTGTCTGTTGCTGCGTCCGACCCTAGTGAAGCTGATATCACCTCACGTTTTTCCGGTTGCTGTATTATATGTAATGAATACAGCCACGGATCCGGTATCCGTCTTTGCGCCTGTTCTGGGTAGTGATTAATGCTACCCGGTTCTCACAATGTCCTTTTTCTCTATCCCTCTTCTCCTCAGGCCGGTGATTTGGGCCTGGAAACCGTCATAGGGCTGTTAGAAATTCAGCTGTATGACCTCTCACTTTCAGCTCCTTAGCCCAACTGCCCAACTGCCAGTTCTTCTCTCAGACCAGAATGGATCAAGGGGAGTCTCTGGAGCTCCCCCTTCTGGCCGGAGGAGGTAGTGCAGTCTTGCTATTTTAGTATTTGTATTCAGTGTCAGTAACTATATTTGTGGCAAATACCTCTAGGGGTGCCACATTCCCCCTTAGTTAAGAACAGTACTCCGGGACTGTGGGACGATAACATTTTGAAATAACAATTAATATGTACAGAGTCTTAAAAATGAAAAGTTACAAAAACCACTCAAGGAAACAAAAATAGAGTTCTGTAAAAAGTCACTTCAAATAGCGTCCATTAATACAGTTCTATCCTTGAAGGTACTAGGAAAGGCACTGCACTTTGTGTCCAAGAATTTAGTTCCATTTTTCCAACGGAGTTATCAATATAACGTCTAAAGAAAGTTCAAAAAGAGCAAAAAGCAAAGTTCAAAAAGCAGTCTTTCCGGAGCTTTGACTTAGTGCCTCCGGGCTGATAAAAAGTTCAAGAATATGCAAGAAGTTCATACAGACAAGTCTCTGTAGGTACTGGGCTTAAACGTTGCAGAATGATAACAATGACTATAGTTTTATAGTTGGTAATCTGCATACCTGGCCGGTAACTGACCCTGGGTACTACGCTGTGATCTACGTAATAGCGGTGTCTCTTCATAATGGTGTACTACTGTCTACTGCGAATGTAGTATCTGCCCGCTTTGCTAAAGATAATTCCACGACTATGGAGTTGGCAAGTCCACCGTGAATGGGATCACTCTGATCAGGAATCTGTTCTTCCTGGCCTGGAATCTCCTGTAGTACGGGGTCAGCCTCTTCCTGTCTTGGGACTTCTGGTTTTGGGTTCGGTGTTGGGTAAAAGGCCACCATGGGAACCACTACTGCACCATGGTATGTTAGTAGGGTTTTGAGAAAGTCTCCTATACAGGTGTGATACATTTCCTCTTCTTTTTCCTTTACTGGTTGGACCTGCATGGGTTGAATAACTTCTGGTTCTGGCTGGACAACTTCTGTCTATTTCAATGCTTCCGGACATAATTTAAGATTGTCTCTTGACACTAGTACAGATGATAAGCCTCCGTTTTTGCTAATGAGACACATTTTAGGATTATCCATTCTTGTTGGTAAAACTGTGTGGGGTACGGCTTCCCACTGATTGTCTAGTTTATTGGTTCGACGATTTCTCTTGAGCACTTGGTCACCCGGTCTTAATGGGGTCGCTAGAGCATTCTGGTTGAAAGTTCGCTCTTGTCTTTCTCTAGTTTGCTGAAGGCTTCTTTCCACACTCTCTTGCACTTGGCGATACTGCTTTTGCCGTATGATATCCCAATTGGAGTCTTGAACTTCTGCGTCTGGTTTCAGAATTCCCATTTCTAGATCGATTGGTAATTGGCCGGGTCTTGCACGCATAAGGTAAGCTGGGGTGCAGTTGGTGGAGCTCACCGGGACATGATTATACAGATCCACCAAGTCAGGCAATTTCTCTGGCCATTGATTCCTTTCTGTCTCAGGTAAAGTCTTTAGTAGGTCTATTACAATATGGTTCATCTTCTCGCATAAGCCGTTTGTTTGTGGATGATAGGCCGTCGTCCGGATCTTTTTGCAACCATACATATTACAGAATTCTCTGAAGATCTCTGATTCAAAGGCTGTACCTTGGTCGGTGAGAACCTGTTCTGGATATCCATGGGGTCTACAAAAGTACGTTTGGAACGCTTTGGCTGCTGTTTTTGCTGTCAGATCTTTTACGGGTACTACTACCAAGAAGCGTGAATAATGGTCCACGATGGTCAAGGTATAGACATAGCCGGACCGGCTTGGTGTCAACTTCACTTGGTCCATGGCTACAAGTTCAAGTGGTTGTTTGGTGATTATGGGCTGCAGTGGTGCTCTTTGGTTCTTTTGATCGTTTCTTCTGAGGTTGCACGGGCCACAATTTCTGCACCACTGTTCGATTGATTTTCTCATCCCGACCCAATAAAATCTTTCTCTTAGAAGTACTTCTAACTTTTTCCAACCGAAGTGACCAGCACCATTATGGTAAGCTTCGAGGACCATCTTGACATCTTGTTTAGGCACGATAATCTGCCAAACCAATTCATGTGTTTTTGGATTGGTGTACCTTCTACAGAGCTTCCCTTGATACAGGAACATTTTGCCTCTCTCTTTCCAGAGTTGATGCGTCTCTTCTGGGGCATCCTCATCGGGATATGCACTTTGCTCAGTTAACAGTTCCTTCACCAACTTCACAGCCGGATTGCTGTCTTGGGTGTCAGCCCATCTATGGTGTGCTAACGGATTAAAATTCACCTCTTGTTGTTTCTGATAGGTACTCGACTGATGATGTTTTGCCTTGGGATGATGGAAGGCTGGTAGTTCAATTTCTTCAAGCTCCCCCGTTTCTTCTTCTACATCTCTCAAGTGTGGCATCCGAAATAGGGCATCGGCATTTCCACTCTTGCGACCTGCTCGATACTTGATCTTGAAGTTGTAATTAGATAACCGGGCTATCCATCGCTGTTCTAACGCACCTAATTTGGCTGTGTCCAGGTGGGTCAACGGATTGTTGTCAGTATAGACAATAAATTCTGCAGCGGCCAGATAGTGTTTGAAACGTTCAGTCACAGCCCAAACTACTGCCAGTAGTTCCAATTTGAAGGAGCTATAATTTTCTGGATTTCTTTCAGTAGGCCGGAGCTTTCTACTTGCAAAGGCGATGACTTTCTCCCGACCTTCTTGCTTTTGTGACAGCACCGCTCCTAGTCCCACATTACTGGCATCGGTGTAGAGGATGAAAGGTTGATGGTAATCTGGGTATGCCAGAACCTCTTCTCCGGTTAGTGCCTTCTTTAGTTGTTCAAAGGAGTCTTCCCTTTCATCGTTCCACTGAAAAGGAGGGTTTCGGTTTGAAAGTTTCTTCGTCTGCCCTACCAAGGCGTCTTGCAAGAGTGCTGCCAATTTGGTAAATCCTTTTATAAATCTGCGATAGTAACCCACCAATCCCAGGAATTGCCTCACTTCTTTTGCGTTGGTAGGTCTTGGCCAATCCCTTATGGCGCTTATTTTCTCGGGATCCGGTGCTACTCCCTCTGAACTCACGATGTGTCCCAGGTACTGTACCTTTGGCTTGAGAAGGTGACATTTGGATGGCTTGATTTTCATGCCATACCTGGATAAGGCTTCGAACACTTCTGCCAGGTCTATTAAGTGTTGTTCGTAAGTCTTTGAGTAGACGATCACATCATCTAGGTACAGGAGGACGGTCTCGAAGTTCTTGTGTCCGAGGCAGCATTCCATCAGCCGCTGGAAGGTACCGGATGCGTTGCAGAGTCCGAATGGCATGCGATTAAATTCACATAGACCCATTGGTGTGGTGAATGCCGTCTTTTCCTTATCTCTCTCAGCCACAGGGACTTGCCAATACCCGCTTGTTAAGTCTAAGGTGGAAAAATAATTAGCAGATTTCAAAGCAGTCAAGGACTCTTCTATCCTAGGCAAGGGGTAGGCGTCTTTATGGGTGATGTTATTAATCCGCCGGTAGTCTACGCACATTCTCATGGTTCCGTCCTTTTTTTTGACAAGCACTAGAGGGGCCGCCCAGGGGCTACAGCTGTCTCTTTTTACCCCGGCCTGTTTCATCTCCCTCAGCATATCTTTTGCACATTGATAGTGAGCGGGCGGTATGGGTCTATATCTTTCTTTTATTGGGGGATGGTCACTGGTGGGGATTGTGTGTTCTACCCCTTCTATCCGTCCGAAGTCCAATGGGTGTTTACTGAAGACTTGTTCATATTCCGTCACTAGCCTATACACCCCTTGTTTTTGATGGGTAGGTGTTGAATTTATGCCCACGTGTAGCTGTTGGCACCAATCCTCCAATTCTCCATCTGAGCCGTTGACTTCCACCTGACAGGTTGGTTCTAAGGGCTCAATGGCTGTGATGGCATTGTTGTCAACAGTATATAGCTTTGCCACTGTAGCATACCTTGGCAAAGTGACCTCTTCCTCTCCACAGTTCAAAAGTCGTACCGGCACTCGTCCCCGGTATACCTCGACTACTCCTCGTGCTGTGAGTATAGTGGGCCTGCTGTCGGTGTACACTGGTTCTATTAAGGCTTGATAATCTCGTCCCTTAGTACCAATGGCTGCTCTACACCATACCAGCATTTCTGTTTTTGGTGGGATTACAATAGACGTTGGATCACTTACCCTCACACTGCCGATTTCTCCACCTGCAACTTCTACCTGTTGCCTTAACATCAATACTTTTATTTCCCTCCGAAGAACTCTCTGCTGGCAGGATTGGGCAGTTTCAGCAATTTGCTGTAAGACAGAAATAACTTCGGAAAAGCAGTTCTCTAACACATTCATTCCTATCAATACAGTTGGTTCACAGTTCCGCCGGTCAACATCAACAACAATTATACCCTGTTTCTTCAATTCTACTTTACCAATCTTTATGGTCATCTCCCTGAATCCTAGTTTCGGTACCAACTTACCATTACTGGCCCATATACCTAGTTCAACATCAGAGGGCCCTTTATCAATATCTGCATCAGCCCAGTACCTCTTATAAAGGATATACGGTATAGATGAAATCTGGGAACCTGTGTCCAGCAAAGCGTTGAGGGGCATTCCGTCCAGCACGATAGGGATGATGGGTCGTCCTCCGATGTACCTGTCGTGCCAGGGTGTTGGGCCTTGAAAGTTCATTCCTGCGAAGCGGCCCGCATTCCCAGGGGATTCCCGTTTAAATCACAATCTCGTGCAAAGTGGCCTGGCTGCTGGCAACGGCGGAAAAATGGGCTGTCCATCCGGTTGGTAGCGGTCGCGGGGTCGTCCTCTCCATGTTGGGTATCTCCGGGGTCTCATCCATGGAACATCTTCTCTACGGTTTGACAACTCCATCTTGGGTCCTCTCATCTCCTGCATGGTTTTAGCCATTGAAGCAACAACATCAGTTAAAGAGTCAAGCTTTTGTTGAAGAGCCTCATTAGTACTGGGCCCCAGGGGCTTTGCAATGGCCCCGGACAAAGCTAATGTCACTGGCACTCCCTGTTGTTGAGGAGCCTCTGCCATGGGTTGCGCAGGCTCCTGATCCCGAGGTGCCTCTGCCACCTGGAGACGTATAGCGCTCTCCTTTAATTGGGCAAATGTCAATTCAGGGTTCTTAAAAACAAGCATGCTCACATGCCCCTGGTGGGAAGGGGTGTAGAGTCCCTCAATAAATTGATCTCTTAGCAGTTTATCCGCTCCGGTGTTAAAAATGGGTTCAGCCAGTGTAAGTAATTTAAGGGCTTCCTGCAGGTTTAAGGCAAAGTCTCTCACGCCCTCATTAACTTTTTGTTTGCAATTAAAGAATCGTACTTTAGCTTTGCTGCTGGCAGTGGTTTCAAATGTAGCTTTTAATCCAGCAAATATGCGTTCAACAGTGCCTTTTAGATCAGCTGCCCATGCTGTGACTTCTCGCTTAGCATGGCCACTTAACTGCATCATCAGGAGACTAACACGCTGAACTTCACCCACGGGGAACATGTTAAAATGGGCCAGCATCGTTTCTCTGAAATCGTCAAGGGTATTAGGCTCACCTTCATACATTGGAAGCCACGGGCCACCCGGGGTATATGGTATCAGCACCGGCATGATGGGCGCCACTCCTTGCACCGCTGCGCTACCGGACTCTCTATCGACACTCTGTCTTTCAGCTGCATTAGCGTCGCCGGGTGCTGCGGCGTCTCCGTGCTGCGACATACTGTGCCCCCTTAGTTAATCCGGACCCTTCCGGTCCTCCGCTTCTGTCGGGATAGTGTAGATTCGTTCCGCTGTGCAGCAGGATTGGTTTTCCCCTTGCTCTGACGTCAGAGCGCTCAGCTAGGTGCCGCCCACAATGACATGCCCCCTGCTGCTCCCGCCCGCCGCGCGCTCTGTAATGGCGGTTATGAGGTGATTACCTCAGGGGATGGCGGCCATCTTTACTCCATTATAACCAATGGGGAAAAGTCACTTTCAATAGTTTTCAATGGGAAATGGAATTTTCTTTAATAAAGTCAATTTTCAAGATTTTTCATCCAAGTTTTCACAGTTTTGGGCTCCAATCACGGCAAACAATACCCAGTATACGGGCTGGCTGAATCCTGTTCGTGACGTCAATTGTGACGCCCGAGAGACCGGGGTACCCAGCACCGGACCAATGGGGTCTGTCTCTTGAGGGGGATGTCACGGGTGGCTTGACCCGGTGCTGTGGCCTCAGGCAATGCACAGTGTAAAGGGTATCGTGAGGGAACAGGCACTTACTTGATCAGCAGCAGGTTCTCCCAGCGGTGATGATCCCAATCCTGGATAGATGGCTATTGTCCAAATGAAAGACTGAGGCACTGAAACGTTTAACCAGTTTACTTTAACAAAAAAGGATTTACAACCAGTCCTGTCACCGGAGTCTGTATGGGAACTCTGAGTTATTTTGACCCTGCCGGGGTCTTCGCCTCTTATTGTACGCAATATCTGTGTGGCCCTGCTGCTGTATGTGAACTGGCTGCCGGCCCAATCTGTCCCCTCCAGGTCCTGGTTCGACGGGCAACCCGAGTCCTTTAATCGGCTTACCCCCTCCGGGAGTACCGCTGAACTCTGTGTCTGTTGCTGCGTCCGACCCTAGTGAAGCTGATATCACCTCACGTTTTTCCGGTTGCTGTATTATATGTAATGAATACAGCCACGGATCCGGTATCCGTCTTTGCGCCTGTTCTGGGTAGTGATTAATGCTACCCGGTTCTCACAATGTCCTTTTTCTCTATCCCTCTTCTCCTCAGGCCGGTGATTTGGGCCTGGAAACCGTCATAGGGCTGTTAGAAATTCAGCTGTATGACCTCTCACTTTCAGCTCCTTAGCCCAACTGCCCAACTGCCAGTTCTTCTCTCAGACCAGAATGGATCAAGGGGAGTCTCTGGAGCTCCCCCTTCTGGCCGGAGGAGGTAGTGCAGTCTTGCTATTTTAGTATTTGTATTCAGTGTCAGTAACTATATTTGTGGCAAATACCTCTAGGGGTGCCACACAACCTATCCACCACAGTATCTACACCAGGACAGTCTGAAGACTC
Source organism: Ranitomeya imitator (assembly GCF_032444005.1). Lineage (NCBI taxonomy): Eukaryota > Metazoa > Chordata > Amphibia > Anura > Dendrobatidae > Ranitomeya > Ranitomeya imitator. The sequence goes on along the minus strand of NC_091284.1, from coordinate 83,776,973 downwards.
AACTTGCCCTGAAGAGAAACGAGGATGGAAACCAGTATTGCAGAAAAACGGCAAAACCAAAGTAGCCGAGCTGGCCCGATTATTAAGGGCGAACTCAGCCAACGGCAAAAAGGACACCCAATCATCCTGATCAGCAGAAACAAAGCATCTCAGATATGTTTCCAAAGTTTGATTAGTTCGTTCGGTTTGGCCATTTGTCTGAGGATGGAAAGCCGAGGAAAAAGACAAATCAATGCCCATCCTAGCACAAAAGGCTCGCCAAAACCTTGAAACAAACTGGGAACCTCTGTCAGAAACGATGTTCTCCGGGATACAATGTAAACGAACCACATGCTGGAAAAATAATGGCACCAAATCAGAGGAGGAAGGCAATTTAGACAAAGGTACCAAATGGACCATCTTAGAAAAGCGATCACAAACCACCCAAATGACCGACATCTTTTGAGAGACGGGAAGATCCGAAATAAAATCCATAGAAATATGCGTCCAGGGCCTCTTCGGGACCGGCAAGGGCAAAAGCAACCCACTGGCACGAGAACAGCAGGGCTTAGCCCGAGTACAAGTCCCACAGGACTGCACAAAAGAACGCACATCCCGCGATAAAGACGGCCACCAGAAGGATCTAGCCACCAAATCTCTGGTACCAAAGATTCCAGGATGCCCAGCCAACACTGAACAATGAATCTCAGAGATAACTCTACTAGTCCATCTATCAGGGACAAACAGTTTCTCCGCTGGGCAACGGTCAGGTCTATCAGCCTGAAATTTTTGCAGCACCCGCCGCAAATCAGGGGAGATGGCAGACAAAATTACCCCCTCTTTGAGAATACCCGCCGGCTCAGGAACACCCGAAGAGTCAGGCACAAAACTCCTTGACAGCGCATCAGCCTTCACATTCTTAGAGACCGGAAGGTACGAAACCACAAGATCAAAATGGGAGAAAAATAATGACCATCGAGCCTGTCTCGGATTCAACCGTTTGGCAGACTCAAGATAAGTCAAATTCTTGTGATCTGTCAAGACCACCACGCGATGCTTGGCTCCTTCCAGCCAATGATGCCACTCCTCGAATGCCCACTTCATGGCCAACAATTCACGATTACCAACATCATAGTTACGCTCAGCAGGCGAACACTTTCTAGAAAAGAAAGCACATGGCTTCATCACCAAGCCCTCAGAACTTCTTTGCGACAAAACAGCCCCTGCTCCAATCTCAGAAGCATCAACCTCAACCTGAAATCAGGAATTTATCCAGGTACTCTCGGAAGATGTCATGCATAAAGGACTGAAATACTGATGGAGCATTGGAAAGCCCGAATGGCATAACCAGGTACTCAAAATGGCCCTCGGGCGTATTAAATGCTGTTTTCCATTCATAGCCTTGTTTAATACGCACAAGATTATACGCCCCTCGAAGATCTATCTTGGTGAACCAACTAGCCCCTTTAATACGAGCAAACAAATCAGACAGCAACGGCAAAGGATACTGAAATTTGACTGTAATTTTATTTAGAAGGCGGTAATCAATACAAGGTCTCAAAGAACCATCCTTCTTGGCCACAAAAAAGAACCCTGCTCCTAACGGTGATGACGACGGGCGAATATGGCCTTTCTCCAAGGATTCCTTTATATAACTCCGCATAGCGGCGTGTTCTGGCACAGATAAATTGAACAATCGGCCCTTAGGAAACTTACTACCAGGAATCAAATTAATTGCACAATCGCAATCCCTATGAGGAGGTAGGGCACTGGCTTTGGGCTCATCAAATACATCCCGATAATCCGACAAAAACTCTGGAACTTCAGAAGGAGTGGAAGACGAAATAGACAAAAATGGAACATCACCATGTACCCCCTGGCAACCCCAGCTGGACACAGACATAGATTTCCAGTCCAATACTAGATTATGAACCTGTAGCCATGGCAACCCCAAAACGACCACATCATGCAGATTATGCAACATCAGAAAGCGGATATCCTCCTGATGTGCAGGAGCCATGCACATGGTCAATTGGGTCCAATACTGAGGCTTATTCTTGGCCAAAGGCGTAGCATCAATTCCTCTCAATGGAATAGGATACTGCAAGGGCTCCAAGAAAAAACCACAGCGCCTAGCATACTCCAAGTCCATCAAATTCAGGGCAGCGCCTGAATCCACAAATGCCATAACAGAATAGGATGACAAAGAACAAATCATAGTAACGGACAATAGAAATTTAGACTGTACCGTACCAATGGTGGCAGACCTAGCGAACCGCTTAGTGCGCTTAGGACAATCGGAGATAGCATGAGTGGAATCACCACAGTAAAAACATAGCCCATTCCGACGTCTGTGTTCTTGCCGTTCAGCTCTGGTCAAAGTCCTATCACATTGCATAGGCTCAGGCCCATGCTCAGATAGTACCGCCAAATGGTGCACAGCTTTACGCTCACGCAAGCGTCGATCGATCTGAATGGCCAAGGACATAGACTCATTCAGACCAGCAGGCATGGGAAACCCCACCATGACATCCTTAAGGGCTTCAGAGAGACCCTTTCTGAAGATTGCTGCCAGGGCACATTCATTCCACTGAGTGAGCACAGACCACTTTCTAAACTTCTGACAATATATCTCCGCTTCATCCTGACCCTGACACAGAGCCAGCAAGATTTTCTCTGCCTGATCCACTGAATTAGGTTCGTCATAAAGCAATCCAAGCGCCAGGAAAAACGCATCAACATCACGCAATGCCGGATCTCCTGGCGCAAGGGAAAATGCCCAGTCTTGAGGGTCACCACGTAACAAAGAAATAATGATCTTTACTTGTTGAACAGGGTCACCTGAGGAGCGAGGTTTCAAGGCAAGAAACACTTTACAATTATTTTTGAAATTCAAGAACTTAGATCTATCACCAAAAAAACAAATCAGGAATTGGAATCCTAGGCTCTGACATCGGATTCTGAACCACAAAATCTTGAATGTTTTGTATCCTTGTAGTGAGATTATCCATCCAAGAGGACAGACCTTGAATGTCCATGTTTACACCAGTGTCCTGAACCACCCAGAGGTAAAGGGGAAAATAGAGACAAAACACACTGCAAAGAAAAAAAAATGGTCTCAGAACTTCTCCTATCCCTCTATTGAGATGCATTAGTACTTTGGGCTGTACTGTTATGACCTGGTGGTCAGGACAATAATGGACCTGGTGGTTAAGAGCACATGGAATGACCTGATAGTTACTGATAATAAGGACGAGCTCTGGGACGTGGGAACTCTGCTGACCGCAATCCCTAAACTTATCAAACACACTAGAAATAGCCGTGGATTGCGCCTAACGCTCCCTATGCAACTCGGCACAGCCTAAGAAACTAGCTAGCCCGGAAGATAGAAAAATAAAGCCTACCTTGCCTCAGAGAAATTCCCCAAAGGAAAAGGCAGCCCCCCACATATAATGACTGTGAGTAAAGATGAAAATACAAACACATAGATGAAATAGATTTAGCAAAGTGAGGCCCGACTTACTGAACAGACCGAGGATAGGAAAGGTTACTTTGCGGTCAGCACAAAAACCTACAAAAAGACCACGCAGAGGGCGCAAAAAGACCCTCCGCACCGACTCACGGTGCGGAGGCGCTCCCTCTGCGTCCCAGAGCTTCCAGCAAGCAAGACAACAAATTAAATAGCAAGCTGGACAGAAAAATAGCAAACCAAAGAAATACAAGCTGGAACTTAGCTTCTGATGGGAAGACAGGTCACAAGAACGATCCAGGAGTGAACAGACCAATACTGGAACATTGACAGGTGGCATGGAGCAAAGATCTAAGTGGAGTTAAATAGAGCAGCAGCTAACGAATTAACCTCGTCACCTGTGAAACTCAGAAACACCCACCAGAGGAAGTCCATGGACAGAACCAGCCGAAGTACCATTCATGACCACAGGAGGGAGCCCGACAACAGAATTCACAACAGGGTACCTGTGGTCAAACTTACTAATATTGTGAACAGTTAAACAAGTTGAAGATTAAATATTCTCTAAAAAAAAAGCTTAAAGTTAAAGATAACAAATCTCATTAGTATTTTAGGCAAAAAAATATATTGCCATTTTTACATTTTAAAAATAAAAAAAGGAAAATTGGCCAATGCCAAAGTTGGGCACTCTGCATGGTCAGTACCTAGTAGCACTCCCTTTTGAAAGTATCCCAGCTTATAAATGTTTTTGTAGCCAGACAAGAGTCTGTCAATTCTTATTTGAGGGATTTTCATTCATTCTTCCTTGGAAAATTATTCCAATTCTGTGAGATTCCTGGGTCGTCTTGCATGCACTGCTAGTTTGAGGTCTAGCCACAGATTTTCAATAATGTTTCAGATCAGGGGATGGTGAGGGCCATTATAAAACCTTCAGCTTGCGCCTTTTGAGGTAGTCTATTGTGGATTTTGACTTGGGTTTATTATCATTATCCACTTGTAGAAGCCATCCTATTTTCAACTTCAGCTTTCTTTTTAGGTTGTATTATGTTTGCATCAATAATTTGTTGAAATTTTATTGAATCCGTTCTTCCCTCTACCCATGAAATGATCCCAGCGTCATTGGTTGCAACACAGCCCCAAAACATGATTGATCCACCCCCATGCTTAGTGGTTGGTGAGATGCTTTTTTCCTGAAATTCTGTGTCCTTTTTTCTCCACACACACCTTTGATCATTATGACCAAACAGTTCTATTTGAAGCTCATTGGTCCACAGGACTTGTTTCCAAAATGAATAAGCCTTGTTGAGATGTTATTTTGCATACTTCTGACATTGAATTTTCTGGTGAGGACACAGGATAGGTTTTCTTCTGATGACTCTTCCATGAAGGCCATATTTGTGCAGGTGTCTCTGAACAGTAAGACAATGTACCACAACTCCAGAGTTGGCTAAATTTATCTGAAGGTCTTTTGCAGTCAAGTGGGGGTTCTGATTTACCTCTCTAGCGGCTACGACCAGCTCTCGATCAAATTTTGCTTGGTCTGCCAGACCTTATCTTGATCTCCACTGTTCCTGTTAACTGCCATTTCTGAATTACATTTCGAACTGAGGAAAGGGCAGCTTGTAAACGCTTTGCTATCTTCTTATAGCCTTCTCGTGCTTGTGCTAGTATGATCATGAACAAGCCATAACCTTAACAGGCTAATTAAGGTCTGAAACCTTGGTCAAAGTTATCTGAGCACACAAATATCCAAGGGTGCATAAACTTTTGCATCAGCCCATTTTCTTTTTTGTAATTTTTAAAATGTAAAAATGACTTTATAATTTTTTTTGGTTTTGCCTAAAAAAAAAAGGAAATGTGTGATCTTTAACTTTTAAGTCTTTTAGAGATCATTTCATCTTCAACTTGCTTAACTCTTCACAATAACGGTAATTTTTACCAGGGGTGCCCACACTTTTATATGCCACTGTTTATACTTCTTCTTGTTAAAAAATAAAACTTTGCAGCTGAAATCCATTAGATTAGCAATTTAACACTGATTTTTATTTTTATTTTATTGTGAGCCCATCTCGTCCTGTTATGTAAAGTCACTGTCGTGTGTTATAAATTGTATCAGCCATGTTCCCAGTACATGTGAAATTTTTCTATCCAGCCAATCAGCGAGGCCCAATCTGCATTGGCTTTGTATGTCTATACATGTGTGTGTTAGTGGCTTATAGTAAGTGGATTGTAAATGTCTTCTCTAGTGTAAGAGGCAGAACAGATACCTGTAAATCAGCGTTACATAACTGGACAGCTCCATAAATCTACTTAGCCTTAGGAACAGGATTACACATGGCAAGGATGTCTCGTGCCGTGTGTCATTTATACAGCATTTACTCTTATGTAACACTAATTAACGGGCACCATAAAACGCCCAGTATGGAGTAATATCACACAGGGTCCTAATAAGTGCCTTACCTAAATATACAGGTAATTACTAAAGCCAGTCATACACATACTATACCTGTCGGCTAAACGCTCATTTCAGGTGTCAACCGTCTCTCCCGAGTCCCCCATAAACTGCTGAGTGTTCATGTCTTATCAAAGGGAAGTGAAGAGAAAGCCATCGACAAATGGATATGGCAGCAGCTTATGTCCTAAAGGATAAAAGGGTCTGACGCTTTTCTACTCCAGGTTGGTTTGATTTGCAGATCAAAATCGTTAATTTAAGTGAACGAGTCCACAAAAAAATGGACGGCATGTTGATACCATCCATGTTATTTGGGTGCGCTATCTGGAATTCAATGAAAAATAGTACTAGATGTATTTTCTCTCATTGGAGAAAAGTGTATGATACGAGTGGTGGACATAACGCCTATGTAGCTGCATGGGGGCCCAGAGAGGAGCGGACCTTTGACACCTACATTTTTAAAAGATATAATAGTACGTACCTGAGCCCTGTCAAGCGCTCTAGGTAGTTTATAGCCATAGGAGATGGAAGGGTTTATACCAATATATGAAGGAGTCATGTATCTAAAAGATAGAGGATGACTCCCTGACGGATGGAGGTCCCACCACTGATATCCTGAGAACGGGGCTTTGAAGAACCCCAACTGAATGGAGCAGAGGTCGATCATACACAGCTCCACTTCCAGTCTTATTTATATTTGTCGATATAGTAAAGAAAAATAGGAGACAAAAAAAGCGCAAATAGGGTCTTATCCCCAGGATTGTTTCCAATCAATTGTAAGAGAACTGCTCACCTGGTGGTGCAGAGTAAAAGCATGTAGATGTCAGCTGCTGCAGATCCTCTCAGAACCATTATCTACTATATAATTGTCTAAGGGTCACTTCCGTCTGTCCTTCTGTCTGTTTGTTTGTCTTTCTGTCACGGTTATTCATTCGCTGATTGGTCTGCTGCCTGTCATGGCTGCCGCGACCAATCAGTGACGGGCACAGTCCAGAAGAAAATGGCCGCTCCTTACTCCCCGCAGTCAGTGCCTGTCGCCCGCATACTCCCCTCCGGTCACCGCTAACACAGGGTTAATGCCGGCGGTAACCCTGTGTGTCCCTAACTTTTTACTATTGACGCTGCCTATGTGGCATCAATAGTAAAAAATGTAATGTTAAAAATAATTAAAAAAAAAAAAAAACCTGCTATACTCACCCTCTGTAGACCGCTGAGCCGCTCGCGCCGGCTGCCATCTTCCGTTGCAGGTTCCAGTGGCAAAGGTGGTATGGGAGAAGGACCTGCCATGACGTCACGGTCATGTGACAGCGACTTCATCACAGGCCCTGCGCACCTGCGCTAGAAAGACCTGCCATGACGTCACGGTCATGTGACAGCGACGTCATCACAGGTCCTGCGCTCATACCAACCCTGGGACCAGAAGCTGCCGTGGACTACAACGGGCCCTCGGAAAGGTGAGTACCGTATATGTTTATTTTATTTTTTAACCTGTGACAAACATGGCTGGGCAATATACTACGTAGCTGGGCAATATACTACGTGGTTGGGCAATATACTATGTGGCTGGGCAATATACTATGTGGCTGGGCAATATACTACGTGGCTGGGCAATATACTACGTGGCTGGGCAATATACTACGTGGCTGGGCAATATACTACGTGGTTGGGCAATATACTATGTGACTGGACAATATACTACGTGGCTGGGCAATATACTATGTGACTGGACAATATACTACGTGGCTGGGCAATATACTACGTGGCTGGGCAATATACTACGTGGTTGGGCAATATACTACGTGGTTGGGCAATATACTATGTGACTGGACAATATACTATGTGGCTGAGCAATATACTATGTGGCTGGGCAATATACTACGTGGCTGGGCAATATACTACGTGGTTGGGCAATATACTACGTGGTTGGGCAATATACTACGTGGTTGGGCAATATACTATGTGGCTGGGCAATATACTATGTGGCTGGGCAATATACTACGTGGCTGGGCAATATACTACGTGGCTGGGCAATATACTACGTGGTTGGGCAATATACTACGTGGTTGGGCAATATACTATGTGACTGGACAATATACTACGTGGCTGGGCAATATACTACGTGGCTGGGCAATATACTACGTGGTTGGGCAATATACTATGTGACTGGGCAATATACTACGTGGCTGGGCAATATACTACGTGGCTGGGCAATATACTGCGTGGCTCTGTGCTGTATACTACGTGGCTGGGCAATATACTACGTGGCTGGGCAATATACTACGTGGCTCTGTGCTGTATACTACGTGGCTGGGCAATATACTATGTGGCTGGGCAATATACTATGTGGCTGGGCAATATACTACGTGGCTGGGCAATATACTACGTGGTTGGGCAATATACTACGTGGTTGGGCAATATACTATGTGACTGGACAATATACTACGTGGCTGGGCAATATACTACGTGGCTGGGCAATATACTACGTGGCTGGGCAATATACTACGTGGTTGGGCAATATACTATGTGACTGGACAATATACTACGTGGCTGGGCAATATACTATGTGACTGGACAATATACTACGTGGCTGGGCAATATACTACGTGGCTGGGCAATATACTACGTGGTTGGGCAATATACTACGTGGTTGGGCAATATACTATGTGACTGGACAATATACTACGTGGCTGGGCAATATACTATGTGGCTGGGCAATATACTACGTGGCTGGGCAATATACTATGTGGTTGGGCAATATACTACGTGGTTGGGCAATATAGTACGTGGTTGGGCAATATACTATGTGGCTGGGCAATATACTATGTGGCTGGGCAATATACTACGTGGCTGGGCAATATACTACATGGCTGGGCAATATACTACGTGGTTGGGCAATATACTACGTGGTTGGGCAATATACTATGTGACTGGACAATATACTACGTGGCTGGGCAATATACTACGTGGCTGGGCAATATACTGCGTGGCTCTGTGCTGTATACTACGTGGCTGGGCAATATACTACGTGGCTGGGCAATATACTACGTGGCTCTGTGCTGTATACTACGTGGCTGGGCAATATACTACGTGACTGAGCAATATACTACGTGGCTGGGCAATATACTACGTGGCTGGGCAATATACTACGTGGCTGGGCAATATACTACGTGGCTGGGCAATATACTGCGTGGCTCTGTGCTGTATACTACGTGGCTGGGCAATATACTACGTGACTGAGCAATATACTACGTGGCTGGGCAATATACTACGTGGCTGGGCAATATACTACGTGGCTGGGCAATATACTATGTGACTGGACAATATACTATGTGACTGGGCAATATACTACGTCACTGGGCAATATACTACGTGGCTGGGCAATATACTGCGTGGCTCTGTGCTGTATACTACGTGGCTGGGCAATATACTACGTGGCTGGGCAATATACTACGTGGCTGGGCGATATACTACGTGGACATGCATATTCTAGAATACCCGATGCGTTAGAATCGGGCCACCATCTAGTAATAGATAAATGTGGATAAAATCCGCGCCGCTGTGACAAATGATGAAGGATATCCTTCTGTGGTCATTTCCTGAAGAAGAAGCCATGTGCTTTGAAACGCGTTGAATAAACCACCAGAATAACTATATCTGGATTCATCATTTGTCACAGCGGCGCGGATTTTATCCACATTTATCTATTATAACGTTTATATTTGTACTTAGACATTTTACATGGGAATTTATACAAAATTTTGCAAAACAAAATGAGTGATTCTATATACTAAAGGAAGAGGACATGATTTCTTCTGGATCCGAGATGTCACTCACTCCTGATGAAAATGACGCAAGTTAAAATAAAGACAGAATATCTTGACTTCCATCTTGAGAATGTTTTCAGACGAGACGTCAACAACAAATCGCTCAGAAAGTCTCTATCTGAAATTCCTAGTTTATGGCCAGCTTTACTTGCCCGAACCTACCGAAAGAAATAAGTATGTACTATAATAAACTATTACTATGTTGGATATCTCCCTCAGGAACTCTGAATATTCTAGCAATTTCTCCGACTTGTATTGTCCATTTTCTCCACCATCTTTGTCCTCCTCATCCCCTTACTGCATTTGTTACCTGTTCCTAAAACTGTACTTCCCATAACAGTATTTTAATAAAATCGCATTGAGTTGAACAAGGTACTTTTTTTGTTGTTGTCTTGGATTGCATATGATTTAATGAAATAAAAAAATTGATATGACTGTATATGAAATCAGAGGCAACATATGGGTCAGCATCCTGTATGGATGGCATTCTGTTACTGATTACAACACAGAACATTTCAGAGTCATTATACATCTACGTACAAGCCAAAAACCAATAAATAAGCTGTTTGAAGAGCAACATGTGGGGCGCAGAGTCCCGTGTGTGAATGAAGCGTTAGTGAGCATGTGCGACCGCTGCTCACTGTCTATAGGATTAGTGGTCAGACATGCCCACTAGGAAAGGTTATAAATGTTGAATAAGGGAGCCACGTAAAATTTTGATTCAGACAAAAATGGAAAACTAGGTCGGCAGAGATACTTTATTATGTAAGCTGAAGGTATTATGCTCAATATGTCAGAATTCTGGTAATTTACACAAATAAAACAGTGTTTTTATGAAAGTCAATTTCTGCACCTTGTCCGACAGGTCATGGAAAAAGGGCATGATCTAACAGAAAGTGTCATGGGTTCTGATGCTACAATGTGCTCCGAAAGTTCTGTTACAAAGTAAGAGAACTAATTTGTGGTGTAAACTCAGACTACACAGTATAAAGATGCACCAAATATTTCAAACAGTAAGAACCATGATGATACATTTTTATTACTGTCTGGTCTAAGTTTGCACTAGGAATTAGTAGTAATAAATCGCCCCTAATGTGTCACTAAGCTTCAGGGCCCTGTAAGTCCCAATACATGTGTACACGAAAAGCCGAGAACTACACATAACATGATGTTTTATTTACATCTTATTTATAAATCAGACGTGAGCTCGTCACCTTACCATCCAATCTGCTTTACAGATTAAGTTGCTAATCAGGGTCATCACATGCAGCAAAACCTGCATTCTGCATCTATGACCTTTGTCACACTTGCAGATCTTTTGTATCTGTATCTGTACAGAAACCCACAGAGATTAAAAAAAAACCAAAACCCTATAATGCAAAATGAGCACTTCTTCCATATTTTGGAGCAACTCCTGGCTTTGGCTTACATATGTTGATTGATGAGCAAATGTGCACGAATAAGGTGTTATCTGAGCATGCTCGAGCCCTAATAGAGTATCTTCCGGGTGCTCAAATACTATGTTTGAGTCGCCGCGGTTGCATGTCTTGTGGCTGTTTGACAGCCGCAACACATGCAGGCATTGCCTAACAAACAGGACATCCCAGCAAGTCTTGCGGCTGTCGAAAAGCCGAGAGACATGCAGGCGCAGGGACTCGAACATAGTATTTGAGCACACCGAAGATACTCTATTATTCGAGCATGCTCACTCATCAATAACTGCTGATACAAGATACTGCTATGTGACAGTGGCCTAGGTCTGGAAATTTTTATAAGCAGTGAAATATCTGGTATCTGTAAGAATGTAGCCCAGGGAATATAATGTGTGTAGTTGGCGTTCCACACTCTAATTTGCTGTAATCTTATGTGTGTTGGAATCAGATGCTCCTCATTCATCAAGAGGCATACACTTCATAATTAATCGTAAGATTTGTGGCATAAGGAATGTCATCGGTCATCATGAATTTGCTCACCTTGTCCAAACTGGGCGAAAATGGCTCGAGATGTCCTAAATGACATGAAAATGGCTCAAGATGACCAAAATGACATGACAAAATGGTCCGACTTTTCAAAGCTTTTTACATTAGAATTCAGGTGTAAAAGTTTTATGAACCGGGCCCCAAATGTCTATGTATTTACTTTTACAATATATAGTACTTTAAATAAGAATTTCCTTCTCTACTCCATCCCTCCCTCTCTACTCTAACTTCCTGTTTTTTTTCTACTTCTGATATTTTGTTTGAGAATTCCCAGGGATACTCAAATCAAAAGATATCAAGGGTCTGGAGCTGTGGTCACTGCTGGAGCCTCTGCCCCGACCTTGAAATGAAGCATCATCAGTGACATCCGTTTCAGGGGCCGGGCTTGTCCCTGCTTACCTCAGCATGGGTCGGTTGTCAATTCCAGTATATGTTTCGTATATTCAATAATTTAAAAAAAACTACAAGTTCAGATCACCTACATAAGTCAAATAAAAACAATAAGAAATCTAACATATTTGGTATTTCTTTATGAACTAATAAAATATCAGAATATTTAACTCCCATGGTGAATGACAAAATGACGAAACATAAAATCTAGATGGCAGATTTGCTCTTTTTTTGCCCTCTCCCCCAAAAAAAAGAAATAAAATGAGATCAGAAAGCTGTATGCAGACCCTGATTGGCCATCTATAGCTCTGGCAGTATGTTTAGGGTCGTTGTCCTACTGGAAGGTGAACCTATCCCCCAGTTTCAGGTCTCTTGCAGCCTCTAACAATCTTTCCCCCAGGATTGCTCCTTTATTTCGCTCCATCTTACTTCCCATTAGCTCTGATCAGCGTCCCTGCCAATGCTGAAAAAAAGTAGCAGGCTACAGATATTGGCCCCTGGCCGTCGGCTTTCCCCCTCTGGAGCAGAAAATTGCACGGGCGCCCACGCGTTTTTTTTTTCTTGTTTTAATTCAACCCTCATAAAGGCCTCTTTCACACTTGCGTCTGTACGAGTCCGTCACTATGCGTCGGGCTGACGTACCGACGCACGTTGTGAAATTTGTGCCCGACGTGGGCAGCGGATGCAGTTTTTCAACACATCCACTGCCCATTCTGAAGTCTGGAAGGAGGGGGCGGAGTTTTGGCAGTGCATGCGCTGTAGAAAATGGTGGACGCGCTGGACAAAAAAAGTTCACTTGAACGTTTTTTCGTGCCGACGGTCCGCCAAAACACGACGGATCCGTTGCATGACAGATGCGACCACGCGACGTTTGGCCATCCGTCACGATCCGTCGCTAATACAAGTTTATGGGAAAAAAACGCATCCTGCGAGCACATTTGCAGAATCCGTTTTTTTCCGCCAAATCCGTTTTTTCCACCGGATCCATTTTTTCCCGCCGGATCCATTTTTTCCTGCTGGATCCGTTAATTCCCGCCGTATCCACTTTTTTCCTGCCAGATCCGTTTTTTCCCGCCGGATCCGTTTTTTTCCACAATTTCCTTTTTTTTCTGCCAGATCAGGTTTTTTTTTCCATCGGATCCGTTTTTTCCCGCCGGATCTGTTTTTTTCCACAATTTCCTTTTTTTTCTGCCAGATCAGGTTTTTTTTCCATCGGATCCTTTTTTTCCCCGCCTGATCCAGTTTTTTTCCACAAGTTCCTTTTTTTTCTGCCAGATCAGTTTTTTCCGCCGGATCCATTTTTTCCCACCAGATCCGTTTTTTTCCACAAGTTCTTTTTTTTATCTGCCAGTTCCGTTTTTTTCCCGCCTGATCCGTTTTTTTCCGCCTTATCCGTTTTTTTCCACAATTTCCTTTTTTTTCTGCCAGATCAGTTTTTTTTCCATCGGATCCTTTTTTTCCCGCCTGATCCGTTTCTTTCCGCCGGATCCGTTTTTTTTCCACAAGTTCCTTTTTTTTCTGCCAGATCAGGTTTTTTTTTCCATCAGATCCTTTTTTTCCCGCCTGATCCGTTTTTTTCCACAATTTCCTTTTTTTTCTGTCAGATCATTTTTTTTTCCATCGGATCCTTTTTTTTCCCGCCTGATCCATTTTTTTTCCACAAGTTCCTTTTTTTTCTGCCAGATCAGGTTTTTTTTCCATCGGATCCTTTTTTTCCCGCCTGATCCGTTTTTTTCATCAATTTCCTTTTTTTTCTGTCAGATCAGTTTTTTTTCCATCGGATCCTTTTTTTTCCCGCCTGATCCGTTTTTTTCCGCCGGATCTGTTTTTTTCCCACAAGTTCCTTTTTTTCTGCCAGATCAGTTTTTTCCGCCGGATCCGTTTTTTCCCGCCAGATACGTTTTTTCCACAAGTTCCTTTTTTTTCTGCCAGATCAGGTTTTTTTCGCCGGATCCGTTATTTTCTCATTGAGTTGTATTAGCGCCGGATGGCCACATGTTTCATCCGTTTTTTGCAGGATCCGTCAAAACAGCTGTTTCCGCCGGACGGAAAACACATACAGAGGAACGGTTGAATCGCGATTTCACCCGCCGCTATTGCGGGCACATGTCAGTCATGTTTTTTTTTTATTGACAGATCGGGCGATTCTGAACGCGGCGATACTAAATATGTGTAGGTTTGATTTTTTTATTGTTTTATTTTTGATGGGGCAAAAGGGGGGTGATTTAAACTTTAATTTTTTTTTATTTTTTTTTTCATATTTTTAAAAACATTTTTTTTTACATTTGCCATGCTTCAATAGCCTCCATGGGAAACTAGAAGCTGGCACAACTCGATCGGCTCAGCTACATAGCAGCGATCATCAGATTGCTGCTCCGTAGCTGAATTACAGGCTTGCTATGAGTGCCGACCACAGGGTGGCGCTCACAGCAAACCGGCATCAGTAACTATAGAGGTCTCAAGGACCTCTATGGTGACCATCCTGACGCTATTGCGCGCACATGTCAGCTGTACAAAACAGCTGACCTGTCGTGACTTTGATGTGGGCTCAGCGCCGGAGCCCACATCAAAGGAGGAGACACGACATGCGCAGAACATGTTGCGTTTTTTACTGCAATGCGTTTTTTCCCCAGAAAAAACGCAACATATGCACAAAAATTGCGGAATGCATTATAAATGATGGGATGCATATGTATGCATTTTTAAATAGTTTTTATCGCATTTTTATAGCGAACAAACGCAAAAAAAATGCGAAAAATCCTGAACGTGTGCACACAGCCTCAAGGTGTATCTCCCCATCACACTCCATATGTGTCTCACTCATCATACTTCACGTCTCTTTCTCTCCCATCAGTCACTCTTAGGCCGGGGACACACACAACGTATAAAAAAAGGTCCGTTTTTGACGGACGAGAATCTCACAAATGTTACCAAAACAGTGATCCGTGTGCAGTGCGAGGATGCGATTTTCTCGCATCCAATGATCCGTGTGACATCCGTATGGCATCCGTATGGTGAGATTTTCTCAAACACTTGCAAAATGAGCAAATAATGGCTGAACCTTTCCTGTCACCTGCCCAATGCCTGAGAATTTCTCACAAGTCACACTGATGGTCCGTGTGCTGTGCGATTTTTCTCACCCCATAGACTTTCATTGGCGATTCTCGGCCAAGATACGCTGACAATCGCAGCATGCTGCGATTTCACTCGGATCCTGAATACGGCCGAGAAAATATCGGATGATGGGAGCTGCCCCATTGATTAACATTGGGACGAACGCTATGCGATTTTTTATCGCATTGCACTCGTCCGTATTACGGTTTAGTGTGACCCCGGCCTTAGCCATACAATGTATCTCTCCCCTCCCTCCATAATGCCTGGCTATGCACTGCAGAGCTGGAGCTCCTTCTTGTCTTCTTGAGGGATGAATCCCAGACAGCTCCTAATGCTGCTCCATGCACACCACATGTCTTCACTCTTCTTGGGTCCAGATGCTGCTGAGCCCACTGTGTTCTGCTCCTCTGTAAACTAGCTGTCACTCTGATGCAGTAACTGCTGGTGATAGCAGGTCACAGGGCAGTCACACACAAAATGGCTCTGCCCTGTGATGCTGCTCTTCATTCTTACTGTTGGAGCAGTAACTGCTGACATCACCATTTCCCTCCCCTTTTGGGTGGTCTAATATCCCTGGGGCAGAGCTGCTAAATCTTACTATAGCTGCTTGAGGTCTAAAACGGAAAATGCTCCCCCTAGTGGGAAATATGTATATTTGTAGAAAAATATATAATATTTTTCATATAGAAATGTTTGCAAACAGTGCAAACATTGCATTAATACATTTTAATTACTATTTTAAGCTTAATTTCATAAAAAAACAAAATACAAGAAAACTGGTGGCACCTTCCCTTTAAATGTACAGCCAATTTTTTTTTATTTCTCTGTGTTTTGGTTTGGAGAAGAGAAACTCCAGACATGGCTCCAGGAGGAGCTGAAACCATATATGATGGTCTGAGCAGGCAAATCTCTCAGTTAGAAGGACTTTGCTATATGTTATCTTTTTGTTTTACGTTATGCCAGAAAGGCCATGTTTACTTAGCTGAAGTGCTGAACCCTGATATGGTTTATGCTGTTCCATAATAAACAAGCAGGTGATTTACCACACAAAGCATTCCTGTGTCTACATTTTGAAGCTGCTGAGTCAACCCCCCACACTATTCTATATCCCTATTCTATTCTGACAGTTTGGCCTGTGAATTTACTGTACTCGGTTGATGAAATGTCGGGTTTCTTGTCAGATATGTGCCTAAAAATCGGTGGCACACACATAGTCCGTGTGATGTGCGGCGTTTTTTTGTCACACCCATAGACATGCATTGGCGAGTCTCATCCCATATACCGTATGTGGCCACTCCAACATGCTGCAATTTGTTTCCTCAGTTTGATCAGCACTGACTCATTTAATAACATTGGTGTGAGTGCACTGCGATGTTTTCTCACATTGCACTAGTTTGATTTATATGTTTGTGTGAGTGAGCTCTAAGTCTCCATATATATACTGCATAGTACCACTTCTGCCCTACAGTATATACTGGGTGTAATTTTCAGTATCTATATTATTTTGTACATATGCACTGCACAGTACCACTTCTACTGTTCTGTATACACTGTATGCTATCACTTCTGCTCTCCTGTATACACTGCACAGTACAACTTCTCCTCTCCTGCATATATACACTGCAAATTACCACTTCTCTCCTGTATACACTGTACAGTACCACTTCTCCTGTCCTATATATACACTGTACAGTATCACTTCTCCTCTCCTGTGTGTATACACTGCCCACTACTTCTCCTATCCTGTATATACTGCACATACCACTTCTCTCCTGCATATATACACTGCACAGTAACACTTTTCCTGTCCTGTATATACACTGCACAGTACTACTTCTCCTGTCCTGTATATATACACTGCACAGTACCACTCCTCCTGTATATATACACTGCACAGTACCACTCCTCCTGTCCTGTACATACACACTGCACAGTACCACTTCTCCTGTCCTGTATATATGCACTGCACAGTACCACTCCTCCTGTCCTGTATATACACTGCACAGTACCACTCCTCCTGTCCTGCATATATACACTGCACAGTACCACTCCTGCTGTATATATACACTGCACAGTACCACTCCTCCTGTATATATACACTGCACAGTACCACTCCTCCTGTATATATACACTGCACAGTACCACTCCTCCTGTATATATACACTGCACAGTACCACTCCTCCTGTATATATACACTGCACAGTACCACTCCTCCTGTATATATACACTGCACAGTACCACTCCTCCTGTATATATACACTGCACAGTACCACTCCTCCTGTATATATACACTGCACAGTACCACTCCTCCTGTATATATACACTGCACAGTACCACTTCTCCTGTCCTGTACATACACACTGCACAGTACCGCTCCTCCTGTCCTGTATATACACTGCACAGTACCACTCCCCCTGTCCTGTATATATACACTGCACAGTAACACTTCTCCTGTATATATACACTGCACAGTACCATTCCTCCTGTCCTGCATATATACACTGCACAGTACCACTTCTCCTATCCTGTATATACACTGCACAGTACCACTCCTCCTGTATATATACACTGCACAGTACCACTCCTCCTGTCCTGTATATATACACTGCACAGTACCACTCCTCCTGTCCTGTATATATACACTGCACAGTACCGCTCCTCCTGTCCTGTATATATACACTGCACAGTACCACTCCTCCTATCCTGTATATACACACTGCACAGTACCACTCCTCCTGTCCTGTATATATACACTGCACAGTACCACTCCTCCTATCCTGTATATATACACTGCACAGTACCACTCCTCCTGTCCTGTATATATACACTGCACAGTACCACTCCTCCTGTCCTGTATATATACACTGCACAGCACCACTCTTCCTGTCCTGTATATATACACTGCACAGTACCACTCCTCCTGTCCTGTATATATACACTGCACAGTACCACTTCTCCTGTCCTGTACATATACACTGCACAGTAACACTTCTCCTGTCCTATATATACACTGCACAGTAACACTTCTCCTGTATATATACACTGCACAGTACCACTCCTCCTGTCCTGCATATACCGTATACACTGCACAGTACCACTTCTCCTATCCTGTATATATACTGCACAGTACCACTCCTCCTGTATATATACACTGCACAGTACCACTCCTCCTATCCTGTATATACACACTGCACAGTACCACTTCTCCTTTCTGGTATATGCTGTACAGTACTACTACTCTCCTGTATACACTGCACAGTACCACTCCTCCTGTCCTGTATATATACACTGAACAGTACCACTCCTCCTGTCCTGTATATATACACTGAACAGTACCTCTCCTCCTGTCCTGTATATAGGCACTGCACAGTACCACTTCTCCTGTCCTGTATATATACACTGCACAGTACCACTCATCCTGTCCTGTATATATACACTGCACAGTACCACTCCTCCTGTCCTGTATATATACACTGCACAGTACCACTCCTCCT
This sequence comes from Ranitomeya imitator, assembly GCF_032444005.1. Taxonomy (NCBI): domain Eukaryota; kingdom Metazoa; phylum Chordata; class Amphibia; order Anura; family Dendrobatidae; genus Ranitomeya; species Ranitomeya imitator. The sequence continues at coordinate 83,758,272 of NC_091284.1, read as the reverse complement.
GTCCTGTATATATACACTGCACAGTACCACTCCTCCTGTCCTGTATATATACACTGCACAGTACCACTCCTCCTGTCCTGTATATATACACTGCACAGTACCACTCCTGCTGTCCTGTATATATACACTGCACAGTACCGCTCCTCCTGTCCTGTATATATACACTGAACAGTACCACTCCTCCTGTCCTGTACACCTAAGCAGATACAGTGGCAATTGTGGAGGAGGGGCGTCACTAGGGTCCCTATAAAATAGCCTCAGGCCACCACTGTCATACGGGTTTTGTCCTATCCATATGGGGGGCAGAGAGAGACGTAACAACAGTGAGGACCTTATGGTAGCTAATGCAAGTAGGGACCTACTACGTTACTGTGCGCAAGGGGAAGGCTACTGATTTCCACCTGGATAAGGGGACTATGGAATTGCCACCAGACCGGCCGGACCCTGCCTACCCTGTCATCCGGCACTCTGGATTGTGGATGCTGAAGCCTTCAGTAAAGGTAAAGAGACTGCACCCATTGTGTCCTCGTTATTCACCGTGCCTTGCAACATCCACCATCATCATCTACATGTTGTGAATTTCGCTCTTGGGCTCCCTCCGGTGGTTGTAAGTGGCACTTTTGTGAGTTCTGCTCTTGGGCTCCCTCCGGTGGTTTTAAGTGGAATGGCTGCTCCTTGGATTTAGCAGTCAGCAGCTTCTTCCACTGATTGTCTATTCTGCTCGGCTATTTAGCCTGGCCCTTTCCTTCTACTTGTTGCCACTTGTCAATGGTTCCTGGTTGGATTCACATCTCTTTGGATTTCCCTGTTTTCCTGACCAGTTCAGCAAAGTTAAGTCCTTGCTTGCTCTTTTCTGTCCACAGGTTGTGAACTTATCTGTTCTGTGCTTTCTATGTTTGTCCAGCTTGTCAGTATGAATTAATTCAGTGTAGCTGGAAGCTCTGGGAAGCAGATTTACCCTCCACACCTTTAGTCAGGTGTGGAGATTTTTGTAAACTCTGTGTGGATTTTTTGTAGTGTTTTATATTGACCGCACAGTATTCCATCCTGTCCTATCTATCTAGCTAGACTGGCCTCCTGTGCTCATCCTGGTTTCATTCTGTGTATGTCTTTTCCCTCTCCACTCACAGTCATTACTTGTGGGGGGCTATCTATCCTTTGGGGATTTTCTCTGAGGCAAGATAGTTTTCCTGTTTCTATCTTTAGGGGTAGTTAGATCTTAGGCTGTGACGAGGTGCCTAGGGAGTGTCAGGAGCATCCCACGGCTACTTCTACTGTTGTGTTGAGCTTAGGGACTTGTTATGGACCTGGTGGTTAAGAGCACCCGGAACGACCTGATGGTTAAACTAACACAGGACAAGCTCTGGGAAGTGGGAGCTCTGCTGACCGCAACCCCTAATCCTATCACACACACTAGAAATAGCTGTGGAGCGTACCTAACTCTGCCTAGACGCCTCTTCACAGCCTAAGAGCTAACTAGCCCTAGAGATAGAAAATAAAGCCTACCTTGCCTCAGAGAAATTCCCCAAAGGAAAAGGCAGCCCCCCACATATATTGACTGTGAGTTAAGATGGAATTCACAAACACAGAAATGAAACAGGATTCAGCAAAGAGAGGCCAGACTAACTAAACAGACAGAGGATAGGAAAGGTATCTTTGCGGTCAGCACAAAAACTACAAAAAGACCACGCAGAGTGTGCAAAAAGACCTCCAGACCTCCGCACCGACTCACGGTGCGGAGGTGCCACTCTGCATCCCAGAGGCAAAAACCCAGGAATTATCTTCCTGACCATAACCCTTCTATTTGACCAGGTACTGGAGTTACCGTGTCGAAATACGAGAATCCAAAATCTTCTCCACAACATACTCCAACTCCCCCTCGACCAACACCGGGGCAGGAGGATCAACGGAGGAAACCATAGGCGCCACGTATCTCCGCAATAACGACCTATGGAACACATTATGGATGGCAAAAGAAGCTGGAAGGGCCAAACGAAATGACACAGGATTGAGAACTTCAGAAATCTTATACGGACCAATGAAATGTGGCTTAAACTTAGGAGAGGAAACCTTCATAGGAACATAACGAGACGACAACCAAACCAAATCCCCATCACGAAGTCGGGAACCAACACAGTGCCGGCGGTTAGTGAAACGCTGAGCCTTCTCCTGGGACAATGTCAAATTGTCCACCACATGAGTCCAAATCTGCTGCAACCTGTCCACCACAGTATCCACACCAGGACAGTCCGAAGGCTCAACCTGCCCTGAAAAGAAACGAGGATGGAAACCAGAATTACAGAAAAAAGGCGAAACCAAAGTAGCCGAGCTGGCCCGATTATTAAGGGCGAACTCAGCCAAAGGCAAGAAGGACACCCAATCATCCTGATCAGCAGAAACAAAGCATCTCAGATATGTTTCCAAAGTCTGATTAGTTCGTTCAGTTTGGCCATTTGTCTGAGGATGGAAAGCCGAAGAAAAAGACAAATCAATGCCCATCTTAGCACAAAAGGACCACCAAAACCTCGAAACAAACTGGGAACCTCTGTCCGAGACGATGTTCTCCGGAATGCCATGCAAACGAACCACATGCTGGAAAAACAATGGCACCAAATCAGAGGAGGAAGGCAATTTAGACAAGGGTACCAAATGGACCATCTTAGAGAAGCGATCACAAACCACCCAAATGACCGACATCCTTTGAGAGACAGGGAGATCTGAAATAAAATCCATGGAAATATGCGTCCAGGGCCTCTTCGGGACTGGCAAGGGCAAAAGCAACCCACTGGCACGAGAACAGCAGGGCTTAGCCCGAGCACAAGTCCCACAGGACTGCACAAAAGAACGCACATCCCGTGACAAAGAAGGCCACCAAAAGGATCTGGCCACCAAATCTCTGGTACCAAAGATTCCAGGATGACCAGCCAACACCGAACAATGAACCTCAGAGATAACTCTACTAGTCCATCTATCAGGGACAAACAGTTTCTCCGCTGGACAACGGTCAGGTCTATCAGCCTGAAACTTCTGCAGCACCCGCCGCAAATCAGGGGAGATGGCAGACAAAATTACCCCCTCTTTTAGAATACCCGCCGGCTCAGGAACACCCAGAGAGTCAGGCACAAAACTCCTTGACAGGGCATCAGCCTTCACATTCTTAGAGCCCGGAAGGTACGAAACCACAAAATCAAAACGGGAGAAAAACAGCGACCATCGAGCCTGTCTAGGATTCAACCGTTTGGCAGACTCGAGATAAGTCAAATTCTTGTGATCCGTCAAGACCACCACGCGATGCTTGGCTCCTTCAAGCCAATGTCGCCACTCCTCGAATGCCCACTTCATGGCCAACAACTCTCGATTGCCAACATCATAATTGCGCTCAGCAGGCGAGAACTTTCTAGAAAAGAAGGCACATGGTTTCATCACCGAGCCATCAGAACTTCATTGCGACAAAACAGCCCCTGCTCCAATCTCAGAAGCATCAACCTCGACCTGAAACAGGAGCGAAACATCTGGCTGGCACAACACAGGGGCAGAAGAAAAACGACGCTTCAACTCCTGAAAAGCCTCTACAGCCGCAGAGGACCAATTGACCACATCAGCACCTTTCTTGGTCAAATCAGTCAACGGTTTAGCAACACTAGAAAAATTAGCGATGAAGCGACGGTAAAAATTAGCAAAGCCCAGGAACTTCTGCAGGCTCTTCACAGATGTCGGCTGAGTCCAATCATAAATGGCCTGAACTTTAACAGGGTCCATCTCGATAGTAGAAGGGGAAAAAATGAAACCCAAAAATGAAACCTTCTGAACTCCAAAGAGACATTTAGACCCCTTCACAAACAAGGAATTCGCACGAAGGACCTGGAACACCATTCTGACGTGCTTCACATGAGACTCCCAATCATCCGAAAAGACCAAAATATCATCCAAATATACAATCATGAATCTATCCAGGTACTCTCGGAAGATGTCATGCATTAAGGACTGAAACACAGATGGAGCATTATGTTAAGTCCTTCTCAGTCCCTGGCTTACTAGAGGTAGGGATCCTGAGTAAATGACACGCAAACAAGGTATTGTGTGATCATATACAGGGGAAGCCCAGGAGCACATCTCTCTCTCTGGGCTTTGCCCTTCCTTTATATAGAAAAGAATTATTCTTTTACAGACATGCGCACAAGCGCTCATATTTCACTATCTCTTACATAAACAATCTATACCAGTCTTTATCAGTAGAAAGTTACATCATCTGGAAGGTGAATGAAAGGCTGCTATTGAAAGAAGGAATGCACACATGATTACTTCCATAAAAGGAAATGTCAAGTCAGCAGAAATGTATCTTGTTGTAAGCGAGATTTCTCAGGAAGAAGACAAGATGGATTCCTTTAGTTCAGTCTGATCTCCACAATTCCCCCCTTTGACATTTTCTTTTATTTATTTTATTTTATTACCACAGGGCCAAAGACAAAGCCTTTATTTGGTATTACACATGTACATGCTTGTATTCAATAAGAGAATCAAATCTAGTATTAATTCTTCCGTTTAACTCTCGCAACCTTTTCTTTGTTTTGCAATAAGTACAGATATTACAAAGGGATAGCAAAATAAGCGCAATAATCAGTATTAGCAAAGGATAACATAAGAGAAGAAGGAAAAAAAACTTTATACTCTTGCATCTATTACACAAAGTTTATCTGTGCATACTGAGATACTCTTGAGCACAATCTGGAATAGTACGTATATGACTACAATAATCATAACTATATGTATTATGCTCTGCATAATCCCAGCAACCCACCCACCGATTCCTCTGAACCAGTTGGCTGGGTTAAGAAAAGAAAAGGTATCTGACCACCAGCTATCCTTATTCTGGTCATTGTCTTTGTCATACTGATCTCTGAGTCGTTGTACGTCCTTTAATTTAAATGTCATACTCATAGTACTATTCGGGTCTATATAATGACAGCAGGTGGGTCCGATGATTTGACACATACCCCCTTGTGAGGCAGTTAGGTAATCCAATACCAGGGTATGTTGGTTAGTGACTATTATAAGCTGATTCTGTACAGCTATACTAGTGTTTAGTATATCCAATATATCCCAGATCTGATCATCTAGATAATCCGTGGCTCTAACTAATTTATCCCACATCTGTGTTAACATAGGATAAATAAAAATGGTACTAGCAATTTTGTTAGGAATTCCCATTTGTACTATATGTGGCCTCCCCGAGGGACGTGGTGAGTTATCTGCAGCTCTTTTATACAGTGTGTGCTTGGGCACGGCTTGCATATTCACTTGTTTATTTGAAATTATGAATGTAGCCGGGGTTAGGCGTCCTAATGTACAAGTACCCTTTATACCTACGGGAAGCCATTTATATGCTCCTTCTCCGCATATCCAAAATGTACCTTCAGGCAGATCCCATAGAGCTGAGTGCTGCAATACCAATCTGTGAGCCAAGTCCACAAATCTAGATACATTCTGAAGCATACACCAAGAGGGTTTTTGTCCCAAGGGGCTACAGTACCCGGCTGCGGGATTCCCACATACAGGCATTCCTTTGATATACTCATCGGATTTATTACAAACCAGGTTCCCCAGCTTACTTGTACAACTGTTTGCATCACCTTGGGGGAACAATTTAGAATGTTTCCATTTTCTATTATGTATGTATCTTTCCAATACTACAGGTTTGAAAGCATCAGAGGGGGGGACGGTTGTACTGAAACTAAGCTGTAGATTTTCTGTGGGGACCTGTCCTAAATTAGTTAATCCAGTCTTATTTCTAGGTACCCATTTTCCTCCCCTAAATGCTAAATATTGTAGATGTGTGTTACTCCCTGAGAGATTACCCTGCCACCAAGGAAATTCTACCCATCCCACAATTGGTATGGCGATTGTAGTATTCCACAGCCTAGCATTACCAATTTGGTTGTTGGCCAGGTTGTCTGAACAATTAGGCCAAGCGAATATTTCTTCTGCTAATACGGGAACTGCTAGAAAAGGTATACTTGTGGCTGATACCGGCGAATGGGTACAGATCCAACAATCTGTCAGGGTTTGTGTATTGTTTAACAAGTCATGCACTAACTTTCTATGATGTTGTACGAATCTATTGTTCAAAGGGGCTAGAGAATTCAGTCTATCCCACGCCTCCGTTGAGGTTATCATTATTAACATCAATATCATGAGTTTATACTGCTTTTCTTGCAATGGCTTGCATGTATCCATGATGCCTTTCCTTCAAGCTTGACTGATGTAGGTGTTGTCAACAGGACTTGGAAGGGTCCGTCAAACCTTGGTTCTAGAGCCTTTCTGGTGTGTCTTTTTACATAGACTTGATCACCTGGTTCCAACTTGTGACTTCCTTCTGTGTTGTCAGGATCTGGAAGGGAAGCAAAAACTTGTGCATGCACCTTAGTTAATTGTTTCTGAAGATTTTGCACATAAGAAGTCAATGACTCAATATTTAACACAAGTTTCTGTGGAAAATAACATCCTAAATTGGCAGTCCTGCCAAACAAAATTTCATATGGAGACAGTTTAGTCTTACCCCTTGGGGTATTGCGTATTGAGTAAAGGGCCAGTGGAAGGCATTCTGTCCAAGGCTTTCCTGTTTCAGCCATGGCTTTCTGTATTTTTAATTTTAAAGTTCCATTCATGCGTTCCACCTTACCAGAACTTTGAGGATGGTACGGAGTGTGTAACTGACTTTCAACACCCAACATTTTCAGTACATTTTGAAATATTTCTCCAGTGAAATGAGTACCCCTATCTGACTCGATCACTTCAGGGAGACCGTAACGGGGTATCAGTTCGGCAACTAGCTTTACAGCAGTGTTTTTAGCTGAAGCCTTCCGAACTGGATAGGCCTCTGGCCACCCCGAGAACATGTCCACACATACCAACACATACTCATACCCATTACTTTTTGGCAGCTGGATAAAGTCTATTTGTAATCGCTGAAACGGGTAGAGAGGTCGGACGTGGTGCTTCATAGGGGTCTTTGTTGTCTGTCCGGGATTATGTGCCAGGCATATAGCGCATGCAGCACAATAGTCTCTTGCATAGTTGCCAAAACCTGGAGCCAACCAGACTTGCTTTGCCAGTAGTGTCATTGCATTTGCAGACACATGAGTAGGGTGGTGCAGTCCACCAACTACAATCGGATACCAGGCTCTAGGTAGACATATTAGTCCATCTTTCTTCCAAATTCCCGCTTGTTCTTCTGCCCCTTCCTTTTTCCACCTGTCCCTCTCCTCTTCTCCTGCATCTTCCTGTGCTTGTCTCAGTCTATCTTCAGTATTTTCTGTGGGGTTTACAGTATGAACCTGTTGTAAGGGTTTGACAGCTGCTGCTTTGGCTGCTTTATCAGCCCTATCATTTCCCCTAGATTCCCTAGTGTCGAGTCTCACATGTGCAGCTACCTTGATTACTGCTACTTCTTTTGTTTCTTGTGCAGCCTCTAAGATCTGTTTGATCAGAGAAGCATGTTTTACAGGTTGTCCTGACGCTGTCATGTAACCTCTAGCTCTCCAGATTACTCCAAAATCAAACACAATACCATGTGCATACCTAGAATCAGTGTATATATTAGCTGTCTGGTTCTCAGCTATTTTAAGAGCTTCAATCAATGCTGTTAGTTCTGCTTCTTGTGCAGACTGTTTCGGTGGAAGTGGTTCTGCTTTGAGAGTTTCAGATTCTGACACAACTGCATACCCTGTATGGAAGTTACCTGTGTCATCTGCAAACCTACTACCATCTATAAACAGCTCTAAATCTGGATTTTGAAGTGGTGTTTCGGATACATTGGGTAAGCCTACCGTTTCTTGTAAAATGAGCTCTGTACAATCATGTGTGTCTGTAGGGAAAAAATTTGCGTGTGGATCAGTGTCCTTATTCCCCCCTTCAGACTCGAGAGGTAGCAGTGTAGCTATATTGAGAGTCTGAAACCTAGCAAATGTGATAGTAGAGGGGAGCAACAAAGAACACTGTAGCCGCAAATGTCTGGCCATGGAAATGTGTTTTGGTTGGACCTGGTTTAATATCCCATAAACATCATGTGTAGTTTGAACTGTGAGTGGATACTCTAGGACAATTTCTGATGCTTTGTCCAACAATAGTGAGACAGCAACAACTACACGTACACAGGTTGGCGCTGCTCTAGCTACGGGATCTAACCTTGCTGAAAGATATGCAATTGGTCTTTGTTTCCCTGCATGCTTCTGGGTAAGAACTCCTGTAGCATGGGAATCAACTTCTGCAGCCATAAGCTGAAACGGTTTGGTGTAGTCTGGTAGCCCTAACGCTGGAGCTGAAACAAGGGCATCTTTTAATTGTTGGAACGAAATCTGACCTTCTTTTGTCAACAAATAAGGTTCACTTTTTACACAGTCATACAGTGGTTGCATTAGTTGACTGGCATGTATAATCCATTGTCTACAATGAGACACTATTCCTAAAAATGCTCGTAGCTGTTTATGATTTCTAGGCTCATTCATCTGTCTTATTGCTTCAGTTCTTTGTGGTGTAAGATGCTTTTTACCTTGAGAAATGCAATGACCTAGAAAGACCACTTTGGTCTGACAAACTTGTAGCTTTTGTCTATTCACTTTACACCCTTCTTTTTCTAAAAAACATAGTAAACTCACAGTGGACCTTTCTGCAGTTTCTAGATCTGGGCAGCAAAGTAGTAGGTCATCCACATACTGCAAAATTACTACCTGTGGTTCGGGTTCAAACCTCTGAAGGACTGTTTGTAGGGCATTTGAATAAAGAGTAGGGGAGTGTATCATTCCCTGTGGAAGGCGTGTCCACGCCAACTGTTTGCCCTTAAATGTAAATGCAAACAAATGCCAACTATCTTGGTGTAAAGGAACCGAGAAAAATGCATTTGAAAGATCTATTACAGTAAATACTTGAGAACTGGCTGGTATCTGTGATAGTAACGTATGAGGATTGGGTACAACTGGGGTGATTGGATCTAGAACTTTGTTTATTTCTCTTAAATCATGTACCATACGATATTTGGGCATAGAACTCTTATCAAGAGTTCTCTTTTTGACTGGATACAGAGGAGTGTTAGCAGGTGATTGTATCTCTACCAAAACTCCTTTCTCTTTATATCCCTCTATCTGTTTTGTAATCGCTAGTTCCTGCTGGGCACTCACAGGGTATTGTCTGAGCTGTGGGAGAACAGTTCCTGGTTGCACAGATAGTTTTACAGGAGAGATATGCAATAGTCCCACATCGGTGTCACCCTGTGCCCACAGTGTTTCTGGGACCATTGAGAGGTCTAGATCTGTGGTGTACTCTTTTTCTTCAGCATAATCCTCAAAAGCCTGAATTCTAACATATTGTTCTAATGTTTCTGCATCATCAGGGATAGTCAGTATAACTGTGCCATCTTCCCTAAAATTGATGTTAGCTTCTAATTTCTTTAGGACATCAGTTCCTAACAAACATGTTGGGGCACCTCTGGCATACAAAAATCTGGATGCAAAACATTTAGGTCCTAATGAGACCTCTAGGGGCACAGTATATGGCAGTGTTCGAATTACCCCATCATAACCCTCAGCAAAAGTTGTTTGTTCTGAAATATCTTCCGGATTCGGAAGAAAATCTTGATTCAAAATTGAGGAAGTTGCACCTGTATCTATCAAAAATGGAATCTCTCTCCCCCCCACATTCACCTGTATCATAGGTCTTCTAGCTGATAGGGAAGTTTGTAACACATCGAGTCAATCTGAATCTGGTATGGGACCATCTATGATGGTAGATTTCTGCTGGTTGTCCGTTTGGGGAGGGTTATTTCTGGGAACAAATTTGCCTGACTTTATATCTGCCAACTTCTTCCTGCACTCTCTTTGGAAATGACCTGGCTTTTTACAGTAGTGGCAAGGAAAGTTGTGTCTCACTCTTCCTCCTGTATTAGCTTGTGCTATTCTAACAGGCTTACGATTCTCTCTCATATCCATGACTATTCCTAAACATCGTTGTTTCACAATATTTGGTTGTTCAATTGTTCTCCAATCTGGAGTAGAGGATTTAAATTTTTCTCTGATTTTCGGATCTAGCCCCTCTATTAATTGTTTTGTAAAAAGTCTCCTTACTGAAGCATCAGTCAAATCCAATCCTTCATCCCTAAAGCTATTTTCTAATTCTTGACTATATTCTTCAATACTTTGCCCAAATTTCTGCATAATCACACCCGTAGATCCCCTTTCCCTCTGTTTTTCTCTCATGAAAAATATTAATGCCTCTGTGAACTGGGTACCTGATGCTTCTGTCTGTAAGGCACCCCCTTCTGCCACTGGTCTATTGGGCTGTAGGTGTGTCAATAATTCCTGAAAAAGTCCGGGGGACATTTTCATTCTACATAATTCTTCCCCGTCCGCCCAGACCCCAGCATGAGTCTGCATGATTTGTTGTATGTATTGTGCAAATCGGATGGGATATTGAGTGGGATCAGGCGCATTATGCAGGAGGGACATACCTTCAGCAGGGGACCAAGGAAAATACTGTCGGGTCTGGTGATATCTAGTTCCCATTACCCCGTCAGCACCAGGTTCCCTAAAGGGTCTTGGTACTACCCTAACAGGGGCAAGTACAGCGCCATGTCTAGGTGTACCACAGACTAGGCAATCATTTCTCCAATCTGGATTTTGTTGTCCACAGTGTGAACATACCCATCCTCCTACCCCACCAAGATTGGGATACAAGGCTGGAAATTGTTTTCCTCCTTCTGCTCCTCCAGATGGTACAAATGATTGGGCTTTTGGATCTAGGTAAGGTGGTGGGATTATGTCACAACTTTTTCCCTTCCCCATAATCCATTTGGAAGTGTCTGGATCATACTTCCAATTCTCCTCTTTAGCTGTTTTTGAGACCTCTATCATACAGTGTATGATTTCTTCCCACCCATTGTCTTTGATAATTCCACCTCGTTCTTTACTCAGTTTTTCCCATTCTGTACTGAACATAAGTGCTTCTGAAATTCCCAATTTTTCTCTTACCCTTCTAATCTGACTTCTGACTGTCTTCCCACATCTTTCCTGTATGATATCTGCTGCTTCCACTTGTCCTAAGACGGTTTTTGTCTGTTTATTTCCCATTTTTTTTTTTTTTTTTTTCAATATTAGCTATTTCTACCCCAGGTGACGTTTGGACAATCACTTATCCTAGGTGATGTCTCGTTGCCTTCTCTCCTAGGGAGCTAAAATATTGAAGGGCTGATCTGCTCCATTCTTTCTAATGTGCAGAATGTACTTAAGTGCTATTATGCACGCAAACAGACCCAGCAACACCATACAGATCACAAAACTTTCTATGTCAGTTAGCATACTTGTCCCAGGCTCATGGACCCGCGTCCTGGGCTCATTCTATCAAACCTTATCCAGAAATGAAGGAGGTTAAGCACTTAAATGAGAGTCAAGCATGGGCGGAGGTCTCCCCGAAAGGACGCAACCACATGACCCAGTTAGGCTGACTTCCGTGTATAAGGCTTATACCCCAACTATTTCGGCTTATTTTTCTACGCACTTTTGCTCTTCTTTCACAACATACCACAACCTTCACACTGTTCACACACTGCCAGGGACAGGACTCATAAATCTATACAATATAGTAACCCGAGTTTTATAGGTATCTACTCACTACTAGACTAACCCAGCGTGACACGGCTCATAGAGATCTTTCGGATAATACAAGGCAGATAAAAGAGAACTAATAATGTCTCTTACCTGGCCAGGTTTTTCAGTTCATTTGCCGTCCATTATCCCAGATCTCCATTGTCCGTATCTGCAGGTGAATCTCGAGCAAATACTCTCATCTCGGGTCCCTGTTCGGTGCGCCAAAGAAATGTTAAGTCCTTCTCAGTCCCTGGCTTACTAGAGGTAGGGATCCTGAGTAAATGACACGCAAACAAGGTATTGTGTGATCATATACAGGGGAAGCCCAGGAGCACATCTCTCTCTCTGGGCTTTGCCCTTCCTTTATATAGAAAAGAATTATTCTTTTACAGACATGCGCACAAGCGCTCATATTTCACTATCTCTTACATAAACAATCTATACCAGTCTTTATCAGTAGAAAGTTACATCATCTGGAAGGTGAATGAAAGGCTGCTATTGAAAGAAGGAATGCACACATGATTACTTCCATAAAAGGAAATGTCAAGTCAGCAGAAATGTATCTTGTTGTAAGCGAGATTTCTCAGGAAGAAGACAAGATGGATTCCTTTAGTTCAGTCTGATCTCCAGAATTAGAAAGCCCGAATGGCATCACCAGGTACTCAAAATGGCCCTCGGGCGTATTAAATGCTGTTTTCCATTCATCGCCCTGTTTAATACGCACAAGATTATACGCCCCTCGAAGATCTATCTTGGTGAACCAACTAGCCCCCTTAATCCGAGCAAACAAATCAGACAGCAGCGGCAAAGGGTACTGAAATTTGACCGTGATCTTATTAAGAAGGCGGTAATCAATACAAGGTCTCAAAGAACCATCCTTCTTGGCCACAAAAAAGAACCCTGCTCCCAACGGTGATGACGAAGGGCGAATATGACCTTTCTCCAAGGATTCCTTTATATAACTCCGCATAGCGGCGTGCTCTGGCACAGATAAATTGAACAGTCGGCCCTTAGGAAACTTACTACCAGGAATCAAATTAATAGCACAATCGCAATCCCTATGAGGAGGTAGGGCATTGGATTTGGGCTCATCAAATACATCCCGGTAATCCGACAAAAACTCAGGCACTTCAGAAGGAGTGGAAGACGAAATTGACAGCAATGGAACATCACTATGTACCCCTTGACAACCCCAGCTGGACACTGACATAGATTTCCAATCCAATACTGGATTATGGACCTGTAGCCATGGCAACCCCAAAACGACCACATCATGCAGATTATGCAACACCAAAAAGCGAATATCCTCCTGATGTGCAGGAGCCATGCACATGGTTAATTGAGTCCAGTACTGAGGCTTATTCTTGGCCAAAGGCGTAGCATCAATTCCTCTCAATGGAATAGGACATTGCAAGGGCTTCAAGGAAAAACCACAGCGCCTAGCATACTCCAAGTCCATCAAATTCAGGGCAGCGCCTGAATCCACAAATGCCATAACAGAATAGGACGACAAAGAGCAAATCAGAGTAACGGACAAAAGAAATTTAGACTGTACCATACCAATGGTGGCAGACCTAGCGAACCGCTTAGTGCGCTTAGGACAATCGGAGATAGCATGAGTGGAATCACCACAGTAAAAACACAGCCCATTCCGACATCTGTGTTCTTGCCGTTCAGCTCTGGTCAAAGTCCTATCACATTGCATAGGTTCAGGCCTATGCTCAGAGAATACCGCCAAATGGTGCACAGCTTTGCGCTCACGCAAGCGCCGATCGATCTGAATGGCCAAGGACATAGACTCATTCAGACCAGCAGGCGTGGGAAATCCCACCATGACATCCTTAAGGGCTTCAGAAAGACCCTTTCTGAAAATTGCCACCAGGGCACACTCATTCCACTGAGTAAGCACAGACCACTTTCAAAACTTCTGACAATATACCTCTGCTTCATCCTGACCCTGACACAAAGCCAGCAAGATTTTCTCTGCCTGATCCACTGAATTTGGTTCATCATAAAGCAATCCAAGCGCCAGAAAAAACGCATCTACATCACGCAATGCCGGATCTCCTGGCGCAAGGGAAAATGCCCAGTCTTGAGGGTCACCACGCAACAAAGAAATAATGATTTTTACTTGTTGAACGGGGTCACCAGAGGAGCGGGGTTTCAAAGCAAGAAACAATTTACAATTATTTTTGAAATTCAGGAACTTAGATGTATCCCCAGAAAACAAATCAGGAATTGGAATTCTAGGCTCTAACATCGGATTCTGAACCACAAAATCTTGAATGTTTTGTACCCTTGCAGTGAGATGAGCCACACAAGAGGACAGACCTTGAATGTCCATATCTACACCTGTGTCCTGAACCACCCAGATGTTAAGGGGAAAAGAAAGACAAATCACACTGCAGAGAAAAAAAAATGGTCTCAGAACTTCTCTTATCCCTCTATTGAGATGCATTAACACTTATGGCCAGCTGTACTGTTATGGACCTGGTGGTTAGGAGCACCCGGAACGACCTGATGGTTAAACTAACACAGGACAAGCTCTGGGAAGTGGGAGCTCTGCTGACCGCAACCCCTAATCCTATCACACACACTAGAAATAGCCGTGGAGCGTACCTAACTCTGCCTAGACGCCTCTTCACAGCCTAAGAGCTAACAAGCCCTAGAGATAGAAACTAAAGCCTACCTTGCCTCAGAGAAATTCCCCAAAGGAAAAGGCAGCCCCCCACATATATTGACTGTGAGTTAAGATGGAAGTCACAAACACAGAAATGAAACAGGATTCAGCAAAGAGAGGCCAGACTAACTAAACAGACAGAGGATAGGAAAGGTATCTTTGCGGTCAGCACAAAAACTACAAAAAGACCACGCAGAGTGTGCAAAAAGACCTCCGCACCGACTCACGGTGCGGAGGTGCCACTCTGCATCCCAGAGCTTCCTGCTAGCAAGGCAAAATCATGATAGCAAGCTGAACAAGAAAACAATGAACAAATAATTAACTAGCAGGGACTTAGCTTCTGCTGGAGTAGACAGGTCACCAGAAAGATCCAAGAGCGAACTGAACCAGTACAAGAACATTGACAGCTGGCATGGAGTAACGATCTGAGTGGAGTTAAATAGAGCAGCCAGCCAAAGAATAAACTAAGTCACCTGTGGAAGGAACCTCAGAAGCAGCAGCTCCACTCACATCCACCAGAGGGAGTCCATAGACAGAACTCGCTGAAGTACCATTCATGACCACAGGAGGGAGTTCGATAACAGAATTCACAACAGGGACTGCGGTCAGTACATGTACCACTTCCTTCAGAGCTCGTCCCATGTTGCTCCTAAACCACCAGATCATAACATCTACACTTCTGGGAAGCCCTGGGGATATACTTCACCTGTGGGAAGGTATACCATCTAGCTGCCATAACATCACCCCAGCGGACCCCCGAGCAGCGTCGGTCACCCTGACCGAATACCACAGGTGGCGTCACGAACAGTACCGTTATCTTTGAACTCTGTCTTTTATTGGGCGCCCCTCTTAGGGCCACGGTCCGGGTCGGGCCACCGTGACATCCTCGCTGAGGGAACTGAAGAACCCGGTACTGAGTACCCCATTGCCCTTACGTGGGGGCGAGCCTTTTGCGTACGCATGCATTCGATCCGCTTGCATACGTCGGACTGCGCATGTCCAGGATCTGTTTTGAGACACGCCCTCCTGGAAATATTGAACGCATGGGCATAATGAACGCAAACGCATGCAAAAAATGCATGCACACGCAGCGGGGGTTTTTTGTGCTGTCATGCGTGAGCTGCTGTGGATAAAAAACATGTGATTGCATATGCAGATGATACGCTGCGCACAGATCCGCAAATGTGAACGTAGCCTTATAACTCCTTTACGGTAGTGAGGGGCACAAACTATAGCAAAGGTCCCTGATGGGGGGTGATGGGTGTTATAGTGTGTGGGCTGGGGGGCTTGTGTCCCAGGCCGGTCCCTGATGGGGGGGGTGATGGGTGTTATAGTGGGTGGGCTGGGGGGGCTGGTGTCCCAGTCCGGCCTTATGTGAACCCCGGTGGTAAAGGTAATCCTTACATCTTCACCAATAACACTGCAGCCCTCATAGAGCTCTATAGCCACCGATAATTAAAAAAGTGATGTCCCTTGTAAGGCAGGAAGGAAACATGTCAGCGAAGAGTGGTCCTGAGTAGGGTTGAGCGAAACGGATCGTTCATTTTCAAAAGTCGCCGACTTTTGGCAAAGTCGGGTTTCATGAAACCCGACCCGATCCCTGTGTGGGGTCGGCCATGCGGTACGCGACTTTCGCGCCAAAGTCGCGTTTCGTATGACGCGCTTGGCGCCATGTTTTTCAGCCAATGAAGGGGCGTGGGCAGAGTGATGACATAGGCGTCCACGCCCCTAAGACCTATCGCCATGTTGTCGCTTGTGCGCTGTAGCGATTTGCAATGTGTAACACCAGCTTTTCAGGAGAGGGAGAGGGAGAGAGAGAGAGAGAGAGAGAGAGAGAGAGAGAGAGAGAGAAAAAAAAAAAAAAAAAAAAATCCCATTGGCTTTGCATTGGGTTTCGTGTTTCGGTCGATCCTCGACTTTTCGCCATAATCGGCCGATTTCACTCGACTCGACCTTTGAGATAGTCGGGTTTCGTGAAACCCGGCTCGACCCTAAAAAAGTCAAGGTCGCTCAACCCTAGTCCTGAGGACTGTGATACCCCAGGGCCGGCGCCTGAGTGGCCGTGTGACGTCCCTGCACCAGGGTAATGCAGTGCTGCCACACAGCCAGTAGAGGGCGCGCCCTGACCACGGTCAGCGCTCCCGGAAGTGATCCCCCCACCTGCCGGCTCCCAGGATGCACCGTGTTTCCGGTATTCCGCCTCCCTGTCTTTTCCCCGTGTCCGCAACTGTAGGGACGGATTAATCATGGCGGCGTCCAAACCCGTGGAACCGCAAGGCGGATCCGGGATCCCGCACTGGAAGCTGGCCCTAGCCGTGGGGGCCCCGCTGCTCCTGGGAGCCGGTGCGGTGTATCTATGGAACAGGCACAGGTCAGGCAAGAGAGACAGCCAGCGGAGAACACCGGAGGGAAGGGCGAGCCCGGTGCCCAGCGGGAGCAGCGCCAGCCCGGAGGCCGGTGTCAACCCCGAGATGGTGAGAATGGATGAGGCCGGGTGTGTGTGTGCCCCGCCAGCAGAGGGCGTGCGTGCCGCACATGGCAATGTCACCGTGAGTCAGCCATAGCAAGCTGCTGCCAGTGTGCGGTAATGGGACGTGCAGAGAGGAGGAGGCCCCCCAGAGAGAGGGAGGGGGCTGTAAGGGGGAGGCCCCCCAGAGAGAGAGGGGGCTGTAAGGGAGAGCCCCCCAGAGAGAGAGGGGGCTGTAAGGGGGAGCCCCCCAGAGAGAGAGAGGGGGCTGTAAGGGAGAGCCCCCCCCCCTCGAGAGAGAGGAGGCTGTAAGGGAGAGCCCCCCCCAGAGAGAGGGGGGGCTGTAAGGGGGAGCCCCCCCCAGAGAGACAGAGGGGGCTGGCTGTAAGGGAGAGCCCCCCTCGAGAGAGAGAGAGGAGGCTGTAAGGGAGAGGCCCCCCCAGAGAGAAGGGGGGCTGTAAGGGGGAGCCCCCCCAGAGAGACAGAGGGGGCTGGCTGTAAGGGAGAGCCCCCCTCGAGAGAGAGAGAGGAGGCTGTAAGGGAGAGCGCCCCCCAGAGAGAGGGGGGGCTGTAAGGGGGAGCCCCCCCAGAGAGACAGAGGGGGCTGGCTGTAAGGGAGAGCCCCCCTCGAGAGAGAGAGGAGGCTGTAAGGGAGAGGCCCCCCCAGAGAGAGGGGGGGGCTGTAAGGGGGAGCCCCCCCAGAGAGAGAGAGAGGGGGCTGTGAGGGGGAGGCCCCCCGGAGAGAGAGGGGGCTGTAAGGGAGAGGCCCCCCCCCCAGATAGAGAGGGGGCTGTAAGGGGGAGCTCGTCCCCAGAGAGAGGGGGAGCTGTAAGGGGGAGCCCCCCCCCAGAGAGAGAGGGGGCTGTAAGGGAGAGGCCCCCCCAGATAGAGAGGGGGCTTTAAGGGGGAGCTCGTCCCCAGAGAGAGAGGGGGCTGTAAGGGGGAGCCCCCCCCAGAGAGAGAGGGGGCTGTAAGGGAGAGGCCCCCCCCAGATAGAGAGGGGGCTGTAAGGGAGAGGCCCCCCCCAGATAGAGAGGGGGCTGTAAGGGAGAGGCCCCCCCAGAGAGAGAGGGGGCTGTAAGGGGGAGCCCCCCAGAGAGAGAGAGGGGGCTGTAAGGGGGAGCCCCCCAGAGAGAGAGAGGGGGCTGTAAGGGGGAGCCCCCCAGAGAGAGAGAGGGGGCTGTAAGGGAGAGCCCCCCCCCCCCCCCCCGAGAGAGAGGAGGCTGTAAGGGAGAGGCCCCCCCAGAGAGAGGGGGGGCTGTAAGGGAGAGCCCCCCTCGAGAGAGAGAGAGAGAGAGAGGGAGCTGTAAGGGGGAGGCCCCCCAGAGAGAGAGGGGGCTGTAAGGGGGAGGCCCCCCAGAGAGAGAGGGGGCTGTAAGGGGGAGGCCCCCCAGAGAGAGAGGGGGCTGTAAGGGGGAGGCCCCCCAGAGAGAGAGGGGGCTGTAAGGGGGAGGCCCCCCAGAGAGAGAGGGGGCTGTAAGGGGGAGGCCCCCCAGAGAGAGAGGGGGCTGTAAGGGGGAGGCCCCCCAGAGAGAGAGGGGGCTGTAAGGGGGAGGCCCCCCAGAGAGAGAGGGGGCTGTAAGGGGGAGGCCCCCCAGAGAGAGAGGGGGCTGTAAGGGGGAGGCCCCCCAGAGAGAGAGGGGGCTGTAAGGGGGAGGCCCCCCAGAGAGAGAGGGGGCTGTAAGGGGGAGGCCCCCCAGAGAGAGAGGGGGCTGTAAGGGGGAGGCCCCCCAGAGAGAGAGGGGGCTGTAAGGGGGAGGCCCCCCAGAGAGAGAGGGGGCTGTAAGGGGGAGGCCCCCCAGAGAGAGAGGGGGCTGTAAGGGGGAGGCCCCCCAGAGAGAGAGGGGGCTGTAAGGGGGAGGCCCCCCAGAGAGAGAGGGGGCTGTAAGGGGGAGGCCCCCCAGAGAGAGAGGGGGCTGTAAGGGGGAGGCCCCCCAGAGAGAGAGGGGGCTGTAAGGGGGAGGCCCCCCAGAGAGAGAGGGGGCTGTAAGGGGGAGGCCCCCCAGAGAGAGAGGGGGCTGTAAGGGGGAGGCCCCCCAGAGAGAGAGGGGGCTGTAAGGGGGAGGCCCCCCAGAGAGAGAGGGGGCTGTAAGGGGGAGGCCCCCCAGAGAGAGAGGGGGCTGTAAGGGGGAGGCCCCCCAGAGAGAGAGGGGGCTGTAAGGGGGAGGCCCCCCAGAGAGAGAGGGGGCTGTAAGGGGGAGGCCCCCCAGAGAGAGAGGGGGCTGTAAGGGGGAGGCCCCCCAGAGAGAGAGGGGGCTGTAAGGGGGAGGCCCCCCAGAGAGAGAGGGGGCTGTAAGGGGGAGGCCCCCCAGAGAGAGAGGGGGCTGTAAGGGGGAGGCCCCCCAGAGAGAGAGGGGGCTGTAAGGGGGAGGCCCCCCAGAGAGAGAGGGGGCTGTAAGGGGGAGGCCCCCCAGAGAGAGAGGGGGCTGTAAGGGGGAGGCCCCCCAGAGAGAGAGGGGGCTGTAAGGGGGAGGCCCCCCAGAGAGAGAGGGGGCTGTAAGGGGGAGGCCCCCCAGAGAGAGAGGGGGCTGTAAGGGGGAGGCCCCCCAGAGAGAGAGGGGGCTGTAAGGGGGAGGCCCCCCAGAGAGAGAGGGGGCTGTAAGGGGGAGGCCCCCCAGAGAGAGAGGGGGCTGTAAGGGGGAGGCCCCCCAGAGAGAGAGGGGGCTGTAAGGGGGAGGCCCCCCAGAGAGAGAGGGGGCTGTAAGGGGGAGGCCCCCCAGAGAGAGAGGGGGCTGTAAGGGGGAGGCCCCCCAGAGAGAGAGGGGGCTGTAAGGGGGAGGCCCCCCAGAGAGAGAGGGGGCTGTAAGGGGGAGGCCCCCCAGAGAGAGAGGGGGCTGTAAGGGGGAGGCCCCCCCAGAGAGAGAGGGGGCTGTAAGGGGGAGGCCCCCCAGAGAGAGAGGGGGCTGTAAGGGGGAGGCCCCCCAGAGAGAGAGGGGGCTGTAAGGGGGAGGCCCCCCAGAGAGAGAGGGGGCTGTAAGGGGGAGGCCCCCCAGAGAGAGAGGGGGCTGTAAGGGGGAGGCCCCCCAGAGAGAGAGGGGGCTGTAAGGGGGAGGCCCCCCAGAGAGAGAGGGGGCTGTAAGGGGGAGGCCCCCCAGAGAGAGAGGGGGCTGTAAGGGGGAGGCCCCCCAGAGAGAGAGGGGGCTGTAAGGGGGAGGCCCCCCAGAGAGAGAGGGGGCTGTAAGGGGGAGGCCCCCCAGAGAGAGAGGGGGCTGTAAGGAGGAGGCCCCCCAGAGAGAGGGGGCTGTAAGGGGGAGCCCCCCCAGAGAGAGAGGGGGCTGTAAGGGGGAGCCCCCCCCCCCCCCCCCCCAGAGAGAAGGGGGCTGTAAGGGGGAGCTCCCCCCCAGAGAGAAGGGGGCTGTAAGGGGGAGCCCCCCCCCCAGAGAGAAGGGGGCTGTAATGGGGATCCCCCACCCCAGAGAGAAGGGGGCTGGCGTATTGATTGCTGGGGGTTGACCTGTGGGACAGTAAGAAGGGATGGCTCGCTGGTGGTCCGGACGCTGGGATGGGATAATGGAGCAGCTTACTTACCACTTGGAGTCGGAGCGCTGGGACAGGACCAGGGGAAGGTTCACTGCTCGCGGGGGGCACCAGCGATCCAAAAACAGACAGGTGGAGCGCTCTCTATTCATGGTGTGTGGGACCTCTGGGCATCAGGGGCTGCACTCTGCTATGTCAGCAGTCTTAATGTGAATTAATGGGTAATGCTTAACCCCCTCTCTATTAAAGTCAGTGCCTGTAATTTTGGGTCACTGGGGGTCTGACCCTCAGCGATTCTTACATTATTATACCCGGTCCTACAGTTGGCATGTGACTTACAATCTTGGCAGTAAGACCAAAAGAAGATGGAGTAAAAAAGTCCCAAACAACGTAGTTAAAAATAACCCGTACAAAATGTATTAATCAAGCGCATATAACATCAATATACATATATACCTGCTGTATGCAGTGTATAGCAAACAGGAAGGTATAACAGAGGAAACATCAATACATCGAGTTACGTGTGGTCAACAATTCATCCCTGGGATACACACAGTCCATACACATATCGGAATCAAAGGGTCCCAGGGTCATATGGTAATTTGGCCAGACAGCCATACATACATCATAAAAGCCCCGGGGCCGTTGGGTGCAGTGTGGTCTATTCCCCTGACCTACTTATGGGTAAGCACACATTGTTAGAAATGTCTTTGGGTTACCATTATGGGGATTTTATGATATATGTATGGCTGTATGGCCAAATTACCACATGACCCTGGGACCCTTTGATTCTGATATATGCAAAAAAAAGTTCATTTTAGACAGCGTCAAGCCCTAAAAATACACAATGCTGTATAATGAAGACTAGGAACAAACTCGCTAAAGTGTCATCAGACAGTCCTAAGTAGCTCCATTAACGAGATCCTCATATGCTAGGGAGACCATGTTTCCATGTCTGGTTACATAGTCCTCCTTGCCCTCTTCCAATGTGTTTCCTCAAGAAGGGGAGATAAGTGCCTGGTCCCCGGCTCAGCTGCCTCAAGGACCCTCAAAGTGCTGATTCAATCCAATGAGTGAACAAGGAGGATTCGGTACAGCGGACGCGTCGTAATCGTTATCGCACCCGCTGCTCAGACGGGGAATGATGGGAGATGGAATGTCAGCTGACGCTCCCTCCTCCATCATTGTTTTCAACTGTCAGCACCTAGGGAGACCTGCCCTGCGTCGAGGCCCAGATATACTGTGGACCAACAGTTTGACATGTGCTCTGCAGGGAGGATGCAGTTCCCTTCACTGATATATGCATTTCAATGGTTCTGTACTGCGGCCCCCAAGTGCGCCCCAGCACTGTCCTGCAAATGTCTCCATGGGCGCGTAAACTAATGAAGTGGCTGAATGGGTAACAGAATATTCTGGTGGCTGTAAAATGGTACCTGACATGTGCTGTCCAAGTGGTCACCAGTCTGCTGATTGTGGGGTTTATTTTTGCATTCTCCTTTCCATCCGTTTTTAATGATGATAAACTCCCAGGAGTCGCCCTGTTCACACTAAGGCCACATTCAGACGTCGGGGGTTTTTTTTTGCGTATGAGATAATTGGGCCGTTATTCATCATTGCGTTGGGTCCGAATTGTATCTGTTTTTGGATGTTTCTCTGTCTTTACCATCAGTGTGGCATCCATTTAAAAAAATATATAAAATAAAAAGCGCCGGCTATTAACCATTTACAGTTTTCTATGTCACAGAATTGCAAAGTATCCGTAACAGTCAGATGCTGTATTGTGGCTCCGTACGTACGGCATCCAATTTTGTTTGCTTTGTTCACCCAATGACTTAAATGTCATCCGCTTTATGGAAGAAACTAGTGCATGCCGCCATATGTTTTTTCACACACCGATGTAGTCATTGTAAAAAAAAGTTCCACTGCACTGCCCCATTGAGTAACATTGGTCTGAGTGCTGTTAGTTTTTTTTTTTGTTTTTTTTACGGACAGCACTCAGTCTGAACATAGTCATGTGAATGAGCCCTCCTGGTGAGAAGAAGCCTCCTGTAGATGATGGGACTGAGCCACATATGGCGGCACTCCGTGCAGGGGGCTTGGTATCCCAGCTAATGGCTGTGACCTCCTGTGCTTAGTGATGTCCGTACCCAGCAGCTGCTTTCATTCCTTCCGGAGAGGGCAAACTCCATTGTGTACAAGGAGCCGGATTTTTCCCCCGCTCTGTACAGACGGCTGCACCATGACGCCATCTTCTCTTCCTGTTATTACGATTATGCAGATGCCAAACGTGTATCATTTTTTTTTCCTGAAAATTTCAGATATTTGAAGAGAAATTTTTTTTTTTCTTGATTTACTATTTTCTGAGACCTGTAACGTTTTCAGTTTTCTCAATGTGCGATTTACCAATCGGATTAATGTATTTTACAGATCAGATTTTTACGAACACCGTGATACCAAATGTGTGTGTGTGTGTGTGTGGGGGGGGGGGGGTAATTATTTTTAATGGGGCAAAATGGGTGATTTAAACTTATTTTTTTTCTTTTTTATAAAACCCTTTTTTGCCACTGTATCTAGTAGTCCCCTTAGGAGCAGGGCTGTGGAGTCGGTAAGCCAAACCTACAACTCTGACTCCCGACTCAACTTCTCAATTTCCTTGACACCGACTCCACAGCCCTGCATCCCATAGTTTGTAAGCTTGCGAGCAGGGCCCTCACTCCTCCTGGTATCTGTTTTGAACTGTATTTCTGTTATGATGTAATGTTTATTGTCTGTACAAGTCCCCTCTATAATTTGTAAAGCGCTGCGGAATATGTTGGCGCTATATAAATAAAATTATTATTATTATTATTATTATCTGGGAGTTGAAGCTGTGATTGATTGTATTATACATAGTACTTCAGCCCAGCTACGTATAGCAAAAATCACGATCTCCTATAAATGCCAGCTACAGTCTGAATTTCACAGGAGTATCGTAATCACAAGTACGGAGGTCTTCAGCAGCACCCATGCCTGTCATGGCTTCCCATCGGATCCCCACCTTCACGGCATGGGTGAGCTGTTTGGAGCATCAGTCAGGGACCTGACATAAAAAATAATTACATCACCTGCAAGAAAGGGATTGTTAGTCCCCTTAGGCTAGGTTCACATTGCGTTACTGGGTGTCCGCTAACAGAATCCGTTACATGGCGAAATTGGCGCAATTAACGCTATGTAACGGATCCGTTAGAGCACCCATTGACCGCAATGTGCTAACGCATCGCTAACGCATGCCATTTTTGGCATGCGTCAGCGATGTCCCGTTATTTTCAGACGGACCTTGAACGCTGCTTGCAGCGTTCATGGTCCGTTCTTCGCTAGCGCAGATCGAGCATCTGCGCTAGCGGGATTGCCAAGCGCAATTCCTTTTTGGACATTGCGTTAGCGCATTCCGTTAGCGTATCCGCTAAACGGATTGCACTAACGCAATGTGAACCTAGCCTTAGGGGACTTGAACCTGCAATTGTCTGATTGCTCATACTATACATGGCAGTACCACAGTATTGCCGCATATAGTGTAAATCTTGGTGTCCTGTGAAGCTCAGCATATAGATGAGGAAAACCTTACCGACCCCACAGCCCTGCTCAAAACAGAAGAAAATAGGACATGCCCTGTCTCGCGGACCAGAGGCACAAATTCGTTTTTAACTCTTTAATGCAGAATCACATACAAATGTAGCTTGCACTAGCCCCTGCTACGTGATTTCAGGGAGCCTATGGGTTAATCTTTCTGAGGGCTTGCTGAAGGGCACCCTGTCACAGCCATCATTGTACTCCTGTGAAGCTCTGTTGCAAGCTGAGCTTCATAGGAAACTGCGATTTACGCTATATACTGCAATATATAGCGTAAGTGATCATAGAGGGACTAAAAAAAAAATGTTTTATTACAGTTCCCAGTTTTCTCTAAGGCTATGTGCACACAGTGTGTTTTGACACGTTTTTGCGTCAGTTTTCCACTCGTAAATGGGCCAAAAATGCTATGGAATCCTTATGCAAGCTAATTCAATGACAATCCCTAAGTGTTGTGCACATGATCAGTAAATTTCCTTTCAGTATTTGCAGTGCATTTTTTTTCTTCAACATGTCAATGCTTTGTGCATTTCTGCACCATTTTTCACCCATTGACCTCAACCGAGTCTGTCAAATCCGCAGCAAAAACGCAGGTATAAAAATGTTTGCAGATTTTCTGAGTTTTTGTTTGCGTTTTTAGATGTACTTCCTATGGTGTTTCCCACACTGTCTGTGTGACCATACGGGAAACACCGGCGAGGTGGTTCTTACCGGCCGTAATTCGTTAAGACCGTCAGTCAGCGCTGCGGGATCATGCTGTCAGATGTTAGTGACCCCGGAGCGGAGATTGTGATTCGCTGTGTAAAGTTAAATAATTACATACATATACAAGTACAAAAACCCATTATACTTACCTAACAGCAAATCCCTGATGCCATTATCTCCTAGAAAAAAATGTAAAATAAGAAACCAACATATACTTGCCTGTTCACCGTAGTCCATGTAATCCTGAGTGTCCCATGGCGATGTCACTTGTAGAACAGTCAGATCGGGAGATGTGACCACTCTATCTGTTCACCAGCAATACACTGACAGGAGGTAGTCGCTCACACAGTGTACCACTGAGCTGCCCTGGGAGAGTTCACCGGAGTTCATCAGCTGATCAGCTTCGGTGCTCTCACTTACGGTACCGCTGCGTGAGAACTTTACCATGGCAGCTCAGTGATACACTGCAGGAGAGATTGCCTCCTGTCAGTGTATCGCTGGCTGTCTTTGAGAGCAGTCACATCAGTGACTGCTCTCAAAATAAACACGATCATCGTGGGACATTATGGATTATTTTCTCTGCGGACAGGTGAGGAATATTGTGGTTTATTTTATTTTTGTTGCGGGAGATGTTGGCTTCTATAGATTAGGCGTTCGGTGACTTATAGACGCCTCTCCATTAATAACCTGTGGGCTTGATGTCACCTGACAATACAAATGTGACATCAACCCCGCAAATATGAACCCCACTTGCCACCACTACAGTGCAAGTGGGTGTGCCTTTTCTGAGGCGACTGAGAGCTGATGGTTTTTATTCTGGGAGGAGTCAATATTCATGGACCCTGCCTAGGCTGTTAATATCAGCCCGCAGCTGTCTGCCTAGCCTTTGCTGGTTAGATTTTATACGGGAACCCTATGTCGATTTTTTTTCTGGGGTCCCCCTGTAAACTAGCCAGTAAAGGATTAGCAAACAGCTGTGAGCTGACATTACACTTGTGTGCAGAATTATTAGGCAAGTTGTATTTTAGAGGATTATTTTTATTATTGATCAACAACTATGTTCTCAATCAACCCAAAAGACTCATAAATATCAAAGCTTAATATTTTTGGAAGTTGGAGTGGTTTTTTTTTTAGATTTGGCTATCTTAGGAGGATATCTGTTTGTGCAGGTAACTATTACTGTGCAGAATTATTAGGCAACTTAATAAAAACCAAATATATTCCCATCTCACTTGTTTATTTTCACCAGGTAAACCAATATAACTGCACAAAATGTAGAAATAAACATTTGACATGCAAAAACAAAACCCCAAAAATGTCTCTACAGTGTTCCATCCATAGATTCTGTCAGTTGCTTGATCTGTTTACGACCAACATTGCGTGCAGCAGCCACCACAGCCTCCAGACACTGCTCCGAGAGGTGGACTGTTCGCCCTCCCTGTAGATCTCACGTTTTATGAGGGACCACAGGTTCTCTATGGGGTTCAGATCAGGTGAACAAGGGGCCATGTCATTGTTTTCATCTTTTAGACTTTTCCTGGCCAGCCACGCTGTGGAGTAGTTGGAGGCATGTGATGGAGCATTGTCCTGCATGAAAATCATGTTTTTCTTGAATGATACCGACTTCTTCCTGCACCACTGCTTGAAGATGTTGTCTTCCAGAAACTGGCAGTAGGTCTGAGAGTTGAGCTTCACTCCATCCTCAACCCGAAAAGGTCCCACAAGCTCATCTTTGATGATACCAGCCCATACCAGTACCGACCTCCACCTTGCTGGCGTCTTGAGTCGGAGTGGAGCTCTCTGCCCTTTACTGATCCAGCCTCTGGCCCATCCATCTGGCCCATCAAGAGTCACTCTCATTTCATCAGTCCATTAAACCTTTGAAAAGTCAGTCTTAAGATATTTCTTGGCCCAGTCTTGACGTTTTATCTTATGTTTCTTGTTCAAAGGTGGTCGTTTTTCAGCCTTCCTTACCTTGGCCATGTCCCTTAGTATCGCACACCTTGTGCTTTTTGTTACTCCAGTTACGTTGCAGCTCTGAAATATGACCAATTCAAGTACAAAAAGAGGATTCAGAGATCCTCCAAAAATTCAGAAAAATAGCAAAAAAGGCAGAGATGCTTACCTGCTTAGGCCTCCAAACAAATGCATCAGGATGCAGTGGACCCATGTGGTTAAGATGATGGCAACACAGGTGCAGAAATACCGATGAGGCAACCACTCACAGCCTACCAAATTAATGGAGGGGGTGGCTGCTTGGCATATGACTGCACATAAGAGACTTGTATGTGGCGCTGTTCACACAATGGGAATGCACAGCATCTGGGTTAACAGGCTATTAGTGACACCCTTCTATTAGCTCAGGCGGGCTGCCCAGCGCTATTAAGATGCATCCCATGTGAACAAACACCACAGTTTACACCTGTGTTGCCGCCATCTTAGCCACATGGGTCCACTGCATCCTGATAGTGCATTTGTTTGGAGGCCTAGGCAGGTAAGCATTTCTGCCTTTTTTGCTATAGCTCTGAAATATGGCAAAACTGGTGGCAAATGGCATTTTGGCAGCTTCACGCTTGATTTTCCTCAATTCATGGTCAGTTATTTTGCACCTTTTTTGCCCAACACGCTTCTTGCAACCCTGTGGGCTATTTGTCATGAAACGCTTGATTGTTCAGTGATCACGCTTCAAAAGGTTGGCAATTTCAAGACTGCTGCATCCCTCTGCAAGACATCTCACAATTTTGGACTTTTCAGAGCCCGTCAAATCTCTCTTCTGACCCGTTTTGCCAAAGGATAGGAAGTTGCCTAATAATTAAGCACACCTTATATAGGGTTTTGATGTCATTAGACAACACCCCTCCTCATTACAGAGATGCACATCACCTGATTTACTTAATTGGTAGTTGTCTCTCAAGCCCGAACAGCTTGGAGTAGGACAACATGTATAAAAAGTATCATGTGATCAAAATACAACTTGCCTAATAATTATGCACACAGTGTAATAGCCTGGGAACCTTTATGGCTGTTTGCTCCTTCCCAGAATATTAACATCAGCCATCGGCTTTCAATCTGCTGGTTATTAGAATTACGCAGGAGCCCACACTATTTTTTTTCTCTTTTTTTTGTTCTTTACAATTAACAGTTGCTGTTTGGTTACAGCCTATGTAGGTTCTTTCTGTTAACGCTCCTACATAGGCTGGTGACAATGTGTGTGTTTGTGTTTACTTACCGAATTAGTAATAAGGGTGTCAGGCTGACACCTTTTCATTACTAAACCTAGGGCCTGGTGTCTATGAACAGCTGCTGACACCAAGCCCTCTTCTAGCACAGCACAAATGCCTGACCTCCACTATGTTCATTATCTACATAGCGCTGTACTTGGCTTTCAACATCAGTCCCATAGTCAATGAATAGAGCAGAGGTTGAGCATGTGCACCTCCACTCCATTCTTGATGAGACTATGTAGAGCCCAGTTCATGGGACTCTCACCGATCAATTAATTTTCCCTATTCTGTGGGGATAACTTACAATGAGGTTTTCCCATGAACAAAGTACATTTTAATCAGTATATCTTGGAATAATGAGTTCCAGAATTGGATGTGTTTAAAAATATTTCTGGGGCGAGATAAATCTGATAAATGTGCCCTTGCTATGTACTGTTTAATGGCTGTGTCTGACCATGCAAAGCTGCTCCAGTTCATGGTGGGTGCATATTACAGCTGATCAAAGGAGGAAGCATAAGAGAATACTGTATATAGAAGACACACCGTGGGATTGCAGCTGTTGGATTCTGCGAAATGACACATTTCGCTGCCTGTTTTATCACAGTAGTGAGCGTTTCTGCCACATGTCCAGATTTCTAAGCTCATCATAAATCAGGTACAGTAATTTAAGAACTCAGTGACTACTGTTGCTCCAACATCACTGACTTGATTTATTAAGAGCTCAGAGGGCTGGAAATACTACAGCGACACTCACTCCTGTGATAAAACAGGCAGGGAAATGTTATCTCACAGAAAGCAGTAGTAAAGGATTAATGCTAGGCTAGTGAAAATAAAACATCCTTTTTTTTTTGCGTTTTTAATATCTCTGACTGCAAACATCGAGCCTCAGTTGCTGCAAAAAATATTTGCAATTTAAGTACCGTAGAAACACAGTGTGTAGAGGCATGCCAATAGAGCCCAGACACATTTGGGATCAGGTTCTAATGGTGTGTGTAGACCCCAGTAATGTCTCTCATTGCCCTTTCATCATAAATGCCTCGTATCTCCCGCCTCTGGTGTGTGAAGAATCTACTTGGGATCCTAAATTCTGTGTATGGAGGTTCCACAGCTATGAGGGCCTCCATCTCTGTGTCTGCACCTGTCCAGTGCTATACTGATCTTCATTATATCAGTTCTTGGTGAATGGAGGCTTCACAAGTCCTAGTTTCATGGTCTAATTACACAGTGCTTGTATTCAACTGACCTGTTTGGGGGGAGGTTTCCTTAGGCCGAGATCAGACGATTGTGAAACACGGTTGAAGTACAGAAAACAGTGTCGGGATCGGCCGCTGGTCTCCGGACCCAGACAGATCAACTTCACAGGCATATATGAGGTTTCTGATGGGGGTCTTGAGGCCTATGGCTGGCCGTACTTGTACTGTGTTTCAAGGACATCTGGATTTGGCCTTATTGATTTGCATAGTTGTGGTCACTTGCCAACTAGATTCTCATCACTAGAACATGACAAGTGGGTGAGAATCTAGTCATGCAAATGTCATACTTATGGTCACGTGCCCACCCTCTCGCACACTGTCACGACTCGACAATCTGCCGTCATGTAAAGTGACTAGAAATTTGTATAGAGCCCAGAAAACCCATTCAGGGCAAATCGACACTGTTTGCAGCTTACTCCCAGGCTGTTTGTGTATAATCATGTTTTTGTGTAATTATATTTTATTATTCTATTGTTGTGTAATCATGTATTAATATTCATTAATAAAAGATTATATTGTATACATCTGTCTGTGAATACCTCTGTTTTGGTTTATGTTTTGTATATATCCCTCTCACATTACTTGTTGTTTTCCCTTATAGACCCCTCTAGAAAAAGCACAAGGTGCAAAAAACAAAGGAAACAAGTATTTTAAAGCCGGGAAATATGACCAGGCCATTCAGTGTTACACTGAGGCCATCAGTTTGTGTCCTCCAGAGAAGAAGGTAGACATGTCTACGTTCTACCAGAACAGAGCTGCGGCCTATGAGCAACAGGTCAGAAAGTAACATTCATGGGGAGAATAACACTGCTGGGGGGCGAGTGAGGCTGCTGGGGGGGGCGAGTGAGGCTGCTGGGGGGGCGAGTGAGGCTGCTGGGGGGGGCGAGTGAGGCTGCTGGGGGGGGCGAGTGAGGCTGCTGGGGGGGCGAGTGAGGCTCCTGGGGGGCGAGTGACGCTGACGGGGCTTTTGCTTTTACCTTTTTGAAATAACTGCATTTGTAAATGAGTATATATATTTTTTTTTTTTGCATAATCTTATCAGGAAAGTTTGTCAGGAAACCACCTGGAGCTCTGCCAGCAGCAGGGCGTTCTTTTTTTATTATTATTATTATTTTTTATGGATATACCATTGAGTTTTGCATCACCCTGTGTAAGTGATTATTCGCCCTGAAGTTTTTACCTGCCAAATGATCTCTTTGGTTGAAATTGTTCATTTGCTGTGGGCCTTGACATTCAAATCGAAGACAATATTGGGCCTCATTTATTAGTACTAACAGTAGTACTGACCTTGTTGCCCACAGCAAATAGAGTTCGGAGTTTGTTCTTGTTTTTTTGCACATTAATCATTTCCCAACTTGCTTTTGATTTTCTGTTACCACCTTCCAAAAAATCTATTGTTTTTAATTGAGGGTTTGTTTGTTTGTTTGGGTAGAATCTTCAAATTTGTGTTTTTTTTTTTTTTTTTAAGAATTCATTATGCAAGATAAGTAACATGATATTTTAATATTTCGGATTGTTGCTAACGTGGCAATATCAATTATATAGATGTGTTTTTTTAGACTTTTATCAATTTTGTATGTCATTTGTTTAGAGATTGTTTCCTTTTATTATTTTTATTTTATTTATATTTTTAATTTTCCTTTTTGTTTTTTTAGCAAACGTGGAAAGAAGTTGTCCAGGACTGCACCAAAGCGGTGGAACTAAATCCCAAGTATGTGAAAGCCCTATTCCGACGGGCAAAGGCGCATGAAAGGCTTGACAACAAGAAAGAGTGCTTAGAAGGTAGATCCTCTCTACAACTACCAGTTCCTTCCCATCTGTACAAAATGTATGAAGGTTTAGGACCTCCTCGTGACCATTTACAAGTCGGGATAGACACGTGACAGTCAAATAGACCACTCTGGCTAGCGGCTGGAGCTCATCCCCACTCACGGTGGCCACTGGCCGCACTATTTTGTATTCTTACCATAAACCGGTGGTTCGCCACATATATGATCTTTCCATTTAAGAGGCAATAAGGTACAAATGTACAGCATCTGAAGTTGCACACATCACTTGATTTTTTTTTTGCTACCCATTAGAAAGTTAGAGCTCTTCTTGGTTCTTTTTTTTTTTTCTACTTTTGTTAGTAAAACTTGTTCCCCCACTGTTCCCTGGCGGTTACTGCTTACCCCTTCCCCAGCAGGCGATCATAGCCGTACATGCTATTCCATCTCTCTGTTGTCATAGCATGGCCTTCTCCTTCCTTACACTCCAGGGATGATCCTTCTGGCAGAAATCCACTTACTTGTGGTGTTTTGCCGGCAGCTCTATGAAGCTTCTTGTATCTGACTGACAACTTCACAATCTGTGACAGCTCCGAGCTCCCTACATTGTGTTCTTGGGCAGAAACACCAATCGTCAATTGTGTCAAAACACCTGGAGCAAAACCACCTTGCCAGAGCTGATTTTCTGCTTATTATGGCTAACATTAAGAGCTCTGATGTAGAGCTGGTCGTTAACAATCATGCAATGTTAGTTGGAAGGGTCCTCCAGGGTCATCGTGTCCAACCACCTGCTCAATGCAGGATTCACTAAACCATCTCAGACAGATGTCTGTCCAGCCTCTATTTGAACACTTCCATTGAAGGAGAACTCATCACTTCTCGTGGCAGCCTGTTCCAGTCATTAATCACCCTCAGTGTCAAAAAGTTTTCCTAATCTAATTTGTATCTTCTCCCTTTCAGTTTCATTCCATTGCTTCTCGTGTTTCCATTTGCAAATGAGAATGAGGATTTTCCCTCTACAGTGTGACAGCCTTTGAGAAATTTGTAAACCGCTATTAAGCAGATATGGGTCAACCAGAACAGTAAAGTTCATCTTCTATACCGAACACCTACTGTTTGGGCACAGACACCGAACACTGACATCACTAGGAAGTCTGTGTTTCTGTTTGGGTTCGGCCCCCCCGAACACCTTTATTTATCGCACCATCATATGCACGTCAAATAATAATTACTATCGGTCAGACAGCCGTGATCGAAGGTAAAACGTTTACCTCCAGTCACTGGCGTTGGCTGATGGGACTACTGCTGCCATCAGCCTACACCTGTTGCCGCCAGTAACAGCGAGAGCAGGCGTATTCATCAGCCAATGCCTGCACTCTAAATAAAAAATGGCGTGGGTTCCCTGTATTTTTGATAACCAGCCAGGCAAAACTGACAGCTGTGGGCTGCAACCCTCAGCTGTCAGCTTTAGCAAGGTTGGTTATCAAGAATAGAGGGATCCGCACACCATATTTTGTAATTATTTCAATAAATAATTTTAAAAAACTGCGTGGCGGTCCCCTCATTTTGACAACCAGCCTTGCTAACGCTGACAGCTAGGGGCTGGTATTCTCAGGCTGTAAGGGGCCATGGATATTGCCCCTCCAGCCTAAAAATAGCAGCCTGAAGCTGCCCAAAAAAAGGTGCATCTAGTAGATGCGCCAGTTCTGGCACTTTGCCCGACTCTTCCCGCTTGCCCTGTGGCGGTGGCAACTGGGGTTCATATTTGTGAGGATGATGCCATCTTTGTATTGTCCGGTGACATCAAGCCCACGGCTTGTTAATGGAGAGGCTTCTGTAAGACACCTATCTATTACTAATCCTTTAGTTATGTTGGTAATAAACACACAGTAAATATAAAGTCTTTTATTTGAAATAAAAAAGCACTTTTCCTTTTTTTTAATTTAAAAATGCCAAACAGTTATACACACCTAACATCCATTGCATTGAAGCCCTCATCTCCTGTAATGAAATGAAAAACAACCATATCTCTCACATGCCCGTCATTCTGTCTCACGCTTTAATCCATGTCTGGGGATAAACAGTTTTCATCATGGACGGTGCTAAGATAGACCATGCAGGCTGAGAACCACTGGAAGAATGAGCTGCTGCGAGCGCAGCATCAGTGACCAGCGGTGATGTCATCGAGGTTACTGCCTGTCACTGGGGCAGTGTTTCCATCGGGGCCTCTGAACTGTGGTGACCTCCGGTGAGATCACTGCTTGCACAGTGAGAACAATTCTCACTGTGGAGGTGAGTTCACCGTGAGAAAATTTCTCATTTCTGCCGGTGAACTCTGAGCTCAGAGCTACACCATTAGACTTTTTATCACTGTGCTAGCGGTGCTCTTACTGCTAGTCACTGATCCTGCACTCACCGCAGCTCATTCTCCCAGTGGTTCTCAACCTGGAAGGTGGCATAGTTTCGCCGTCAAGGTTGAAAACTGTTTATCCCCAGACATGGATTATGGCGTGGGACAAAATGACGGACTGGTGAAGGATATGGTTGTTTTTTATTTTTGTTTTATTACAGGAGATGACGACTTAAGTGGAATAGGTGTTAAGTGAGTATAACTGTTTATTATTTTTAAATAAAATATTGCTTTTGTTTATTTCAAATGAAAGACTTTATTCTTGCTGTGTGTTTATTTACAATATAACTGTAATTACTAAGCCGTGGGCTTGATGTCACCTAACAATACAAAGGTGACATCAACCCCACAAATATGAACCTCACTTGCCACCGTCACATGGCAAGTGGGAAGAGCCGAGCAAAGCGTCAGAATTGGGGCATCTAATACATGTGCCTTTTCTGGGGTGGCAGCTATTTTTAGTCTGGGGTGACCAATATCCATGGCCCCTTACCAGCCTAAGAATACCAGCCCCCAGCTGTCTGCTTTACCTTGGCTGGTTGTCAAAAAATGGGGTGGAGCTCGTGCCTTTATTATTTTATTTTTTTTAAATGTATTTGGATAATTTTAAAATATCGTGTGGACCCCTCTATTCTTGACAACCAACTTTGCTGAAACTGAGGGTGGCAGCCTGCAGCTGTTTTACCTTGCTGCTTATCAAAAATACAGGTGAAATTTTAATTATTTTTGAGCACAGGGCTGATGAATACTCCCATCAGTCACCACCTGCTCTCGCTGTTATTAGCAGCAGCAGCAGCAGGGGTAGGCTGATGGGAGCAGTAGGCAAAATGAGGAATTAAATACCCGGTACTAAATCCTTAACAGCGTGCAGCTGAATGGTACCTCAGTAGCCTGTGTGCATGCATCAGTCAGCTTGTGGAGTACAGATGCCCACCAAAAACAAATGTATGCGCAGTGTCCAAAAGAGAAAAAGGTGACACTCGGCCAGGACAGAGCCTTGTCCTACCCAACACTTTTTCCAATTGGAAATGCAACCATTTATCACCTGTCTTTGAGTATGATCACTGAGCCAGTTATGAATCCACCTAACCGTAGCCTTGTCAATCCCATACTTGGTCATTTTTCAGTAAGGGTAGTATGAGATACTTTATCATAGTGGTCTGATTCTTCCGATGAGAAATGAGGGTATTCTGCCTTAATGTGAAGAAGTGCCGCTTTTTATTTCTTTTTTGGTCTCTGCACTCATTTTTTGTACCTGTCAGAAGTCAGCAGACCGTCGCACACTGGGATACCTGAGAATAGAAAATGAAAGTGACAGTTCTGCGGCCTCATCTGTTGTATCTTGTGTCTGTAGATGTCACTGCCGTTTGCATCTTGGAAGGATTCCAGAACCAGAACAGCATGCTGCTCGCAGATAAAGTACTTAAGCTGCTTGGGAAGGAAAAAGCCAAAGACAAATACAAGGTATTGCTGTATAACGGGTGACACAAGTATGTCTTAAAGGGATATTCCAGTGTTACAAATGAGTAAATCATCAGGATATGCTGTAACTTTGTGATTGGTGGGGAGGTCCAACCTTAGGGACACTCGCTGATCTTGAGTATTGGGACACTACGCAGGTGAAATTCTACATTTCCATTCCCTATACAATGGCCATGTTTTTGTGCAGGCAGTTGCAGCCATCCTCATTCATTTAAAGGGAACCAGTCACCTGAATTTGGCGGAACTGGTTTTTGGTCATATGGGCGGAGTTTTCGGGTGTTTGATTCACCCTTTCCTTACCCGCTGGCTGCATGCTGGCCGCAATATTGGATTGAATTTCATTCTCTGTCCTCCGTAGTACACGCCTGCGCAAGGCAAGATTCCCCACCATTGGCCTGAGCAAACATCGCTGTCCGATCAGCTGGCAAAAGTAGAAGACCTATTAATCATCCAGATCATTTATGCGAGCCACTAGATCATTGTGGGCTGCATGTCTCTCTGTGAACAGGATTTCTGCTGACTACAAAATGCGTAAATTATTGGGATAAAAGCATTGCACTAGGGGGCATAAAGGCCAGTGCACACCACTGTATTTTCTGTCCTAGTGTCATCCGACAAGACATTGGATTGCACGCGGACCAATGTTTTTCTATGGGGACATGCACATCCGATGCTTTCTTTCCTCGGACCGAGCTGGTACGAGAAACAAATTACAACATGTTTGAGTTTGATCCGATTATTGGATTGCACTCGACCATGTCAATAATCAGACTGCACTTGGATGTCATCTGAGTGCAGTCCGATTTCCACACACTGACTGAATGGAGGAGATGGAATCATTTTGTTCTCCAACTGATCCTCACAGTGTGCTCTGATTCTCATCCGAGAGACTTGTATAACAGTATGCACACAGTCTGACTAGAGTTTGATCAGTGTCATTTGCTTAATTGGCGCATGGGACAATCTACTGCGTCTGACCATAGCCAATGAGCGCTGATCTGCTTTGTATGTTTCCCATTGGCTCTCGTTGTGACCAGGGATCCTACTCGCCTAATGTATTTTTTTTTCTGCTTCTAGAACAGGGAGCCACTGATGCCTTCACCACAGTTCATCAAATCCTATTTTAGCTCTTTCACGGACGATATCATCTCTCAGCCCCTGCACAAAGAAGAGAAGTCAGATGAGGATAAGGATAAAGAAGGAGAAGCCGCTGTGGTCAAGGAGAAGTAAGTCCCTGCTAATGTCTGTAGTCCTAGTACACAAGATAAGCCAGCCGAAGCCGTGCGTGTCTGTTCAGGAGAGGTGGTCAGTCCCACGTGCCTGCACCGCTTCTCCAGTCTTGGTTTTCAGGCTCTGCTTGTCTCATCGGGGTGCGCCGTCATGTTTACGCCACTTAATACTTTGTATAGCCATACCGTGGAGCCACAAAGTTTATAGAAGAATCTACAAATACTATACTGTAAAATGTATGCCATCACATAACAACCCAACCATGGCCAAACGTCCCCTGTCTGGTGATCGTTGTTTTTGGCTACATATCAGTGCACTTTCTGAACATGTCCACATAACAACCCGACTACCCAAGACTTAGCGGAGGTTCACAGTCCATCTACGGACCAGACTCCGGTCTGCTGACCCAAACGCCTAACTAATATGTTTATGAAGTTGTCGAGGTCAGGAGACCCGGGGCTGTTGTAGACATCTCAGCCCATCATTGGACCATGAATGTCGGACTTGTAAAACCTGCCTTCGAGTATGTGCACATGTTGTCTTTGAGACACCGGCAGCCGTTTTCCTGAATGGCTTCACTCGCAGTTTTGTAGAGGTTCTGCCACCAGCATCTTATAGAGAGTGTGGACAGGTCACTTCTCTTAGCCGCTTCAGGGTTCGGAAACCATGAAGCAGCGAACTCCTTTACCCTGACCAGTCCAAATGTGTCCGATATCTCTGGATCGCTTCAATGAATCCCGTTGATACTAAGATTGTTTTTTTTTTTTTCGTGACACATTGTACTTCGTTAGTGATAAATTTAGGCTGAAATTGTGTGCATTTATTTGTGAAAATATTGGAATATTTCAATTTTTACATCCTTAAACCATATTATGTTTGAAGTGACATGGAGGAGCTTGTATGACAGAAAATACCCAAAAGTGACACCATTCTAAAAACTGCACCCCTCAAAGTGCTGAAAACCACATTCAAGACGTTTATTAACCCTTCAGGTGCTTCACAAGAACTAAAGCAATGTGGAAGGCAAAAAATTGACTTTCATTTTTTCTCATCATAAATGTTCATTTGGCTCCAGATTTTTAAATTTTTTTTCCTACGCCTCATTGGGGTACACAGGACCATGGGTGTTATGCTGCTGCCACTAGGAAAAATAACCGTACAATTTGTGAGTACATCTACCCTATATGTGGTGGAAAACTACTGAAGCGCCATTTGACAAGCCTCTGACATGCCAGAACAGCAGAAATCCAAACAAGTGACCCCATTTTGGAAACTGCACCTCTTGAGGAATTCATGTAGCAGTCCAGTGAGTGTTTTTACCTCTCGGGCAATTCACAGAATTGGGCTGTGTCAATTGAAAATTACCATTTTTTTTTTCTACTAAAATGTTGCTTGGGAGAAAATGTACCACAAAATGTTACCCAATGTCTCCTGACCACACCGATATGTGGTTGAAAACAACTTCTGAGGCACAGTGCAAAGGTCAGAAGTGAAGTGTCAGCGTACACATTTTGATGGAATAGATTGCGGGTGCCATGTCATATTGGCAGAGCCCCTGAGGTACCAGAACAGCAGAACCTATGAATGAACCTCTCTATGAATTCATCTAAGGGTGTAGTGATTATATTGGCATCACAGGTGTGTCACAGAATTTTATACCATTGGACGGTGAAGAAAAAATAATTACATTTTTACCACAAAAATGTTGTTTTATCCCCAGATATTACATTTTCATACTGGGAAATGGGTTAAAATGGCAGTAGATTTTGGTAAAAAAAAAAAAAAAAAATTTGCTGAATCTGGAACTACCTCATATATGGCTGTACACTACTACCAAGTGGTGGAACGCGCTTTTACACTTGCCTAAATAGACTGACACCGCCGTATCACAGGCCAGAAAGCGTCCACAGTGCCTCCATCTGCCTCATTATAAGGAATCTTCTGCTGGGGATTCCGTCTGAATCACGTATTTCAGAGATTTACACTGAAACCTCGGTGTAAGTGCTCAGCACAGAGCGCAGGATAGATGTGCTCCTAACCTTACTGCGATCTTTGGGCGGCAGAATGAGCAAATAAACAGCAGGTGAAGAATTTAGTTTTATTTTTTATAACGCAGTTCCTCGTGCGTTATAAGTGATTAGGTAACTTTATTCTTCGGGTTTATGCGATAATAGCGATATCAGATTTATGTTGGGTTTTTCTGTTTGGCTTCTGTCACACTAAAAAAACAAACACATTTATATTTTTGCAAAACAAGGTTTTTTCATCACCATATTTTGAGAGCTATAATTTTTCCATATTTCTGCCAACTGTCCTGTGACGGCTTGTTTTTGCTGGATCAGTTGAATTTTATATTCAGAAATGGTTTATATTTTTTTTGTTTTTTTTTATGCTGTTCACGAAGTGGTAAAATTAATGAGGCAGCTTTTATTCTTCAGCTCTGTACGATTACAGCGATACCACAGTTATATATATATTTTTTCTTTTGGCACTTTTACCCAAAACTTTTATAGAAACAAAATCATATTTGCTTTGCTTTGTTCTGAGAGCTAAAACTTTTTTCGTTTTCCGCTGACAGAGCTGCATGACGGCTTGTGTTCTGTGGGACAAGATGGTGTTTTCAGCGATACCATTTAGCTTTTTGATTGCGTTTTATTGCATATTGCACTTTGTTCGGCAGTATGATGATAAAGCATAGGTTTTTGCTACTTTTTTTTCTGTAATGTATAAATTTTCTGATCTTTTTTTTTTTTTTTTTACCTCCCTACTTTACTTTCCTTGCTCTTATCACTGATCTAACACTCTCCAATTCTTTTGCGTTGCAGGGCATTAGATCAGCGTCTCGCAGGCAGGGAGGAGGCCTGTCCGCTCTCAGCAGAAGCTTACAGGTCACCGTACCTAGTTGACCCTGCAGCCAACCTTCGGCCTGGGTTCACCATGAAGACCATTGCGTTGTGCCGATTGGAGCACAGCAAGAGCTCCCTCCGTCTGCTGTCGGTCGCTGTCAATAGTGACAGCGACCATCAGAGGGGTTAATCGCCCGTATTGGGCGCTAGCACCGATCGCTCTCACTTTTGATCACACCAGCGCTCACAGTGAGTCCACACTATCGTCATGCTGTACATGTACAGCATTTTGCGGGAGCACACCTATCGCTGTGCCATAAATATGAGGTCATTATTGAGGTTTGAGCAGACATGTGAATTCATTCTTAATTTTGCATAAAAAAGGATAATGTAAAGATCCCCATTTAGTGTCCATTTACATGTAGAAAAGATCCTCAACTTGTAGATGAGATTTGTTTCATTTCCTCTACATTGCACAGTGTGAACATTCACCTTTTACCTTCTTTCTTTCTTTTCTTACTTCGGTCTTCAGATCCGGTTATTTAAAAGCCAAACAATACATGGAAGAAGAAAACTACGACAAAATAATCAGTGAATGCACAAAAGAAGTGGAGGCCAAAGGCAGGTACATGGCTGAAGCTTTACTACTGAGAGCCACCTTCTACCTGCTCATCGGAAACTCTGCTGCTGCCAAGCCAGACTTGGATCAGGTTATTAGCATGGAAGACGCCAATGTTAAGGTAAATAATGAATTCAATTCACATTGTAATTTGCAAACATTTTAGGAAAAACTGTGTATTAATGTTCGTATAAGACACTGGGGAAGATTTAGAAGACCAGCTGCAAAGGAAAGTAGAGCAATTGCCTATTGCAACCCATCGGGTGGTAGAGCTGATCTACACCCGGCAGGTTCACCTGATCATAGCTTATTACAGGCGTGTCTTGTTCTTTCTTACTTTGTAGTTTAATTAGTAATATTTTTTTAAGTGTACATTTGAAGGTCCTTTTCTATTTCACACACAGCATAAAAGTTTGACCAACCTTAGCGCTGTCCACTATTGTCTCTATTCTCACGTGCGGTATCGGCTCTCCCAGGGATTGCGTGACATTGTCACCTGATCCCTGCGGCCAATCAGCGCTGGCTTCACTCTCCCCTCAATGTCACTCAATCCCCGGGAAAGCCGGCACCAGAGGTGAGTATATGTTTTATTTTACTAGGGGGAAACCTAAGGATTGAGGAGGTGGGCTGTTGTGAATTCTGTGATCAAGCTCCCTCCTGTGGTCACGAGTGGTACTGCGGCTTCTGAGTTTCCTTCCTCAGGTGATGAGGTTAGGTCGTTAGGTGCTGCTCTATTTAACTCCACCTAGTGCTTTGATCCTGGCCTCCAGTCAATGTTCTAGTATTGGTCTTGCTTCCTCCTGGATCGTTCCTGTGGCCTGTCTGCTCAGCATAAGCTAAGTTCTGCTTGTGTACTTTTGTTGCTTTATTTTCTGTCCAGCTTGCTTTTTTGGTTTTGCTTGCTTGCTGGAAGCTCTGAGACACAGAGGGAGCACCTCCGTACCGTTAGTCGGTGCGGAGGGTCTTTTTGCCCCTCTGCGTGGTTGTTTGTAGGTTTTTGTGTTGACCGCAAAGCTATCTTCCTATCCTCGGTCTATTCAGTAAGTCGGGCCTCACTTTGCTAAATCTATTTCATCTCTGTGTTTGTATTTTCATCTTAACTCACAGTCATTATATGTGGGGGGCTGCCTTTTCCTTTGGGGAATTTCTCTGAGCCAAGGTAGGCTTATTTTTCTATCTTCAGGCTAGCTAGTTTCTCAGGCTGTGCCGAGTTGCATAGGGAGCGTTAGGCGCAATCCACGGCTACCTCTAGTGTGGTTTGATAGGTTTAGGGATTGCGGTCAGCAGAGTTTCCACGTCTCAGAGCTCGTCCTATGTTTTGTGGTTTTTGTCAGGTCACTTGTGTGCTCTGAACGTCAAGGTCCATTGTGGTTCTGAATTACCTATTCATAACAGTACTGGAGGCCCAAAGTACTATGCTTCTCAATAGAGGGGAAAAAAGAAGTTCTGAGACCATTTTTTTTTCTTTGCACTGTGTTTTGCCTTTTTTTCCCCTAGACATTTGGGTGGTTCAGGACACAGGTGTAGTGATGGACATTGTTGTGAATTCTGTGGTCACAAGTGGTATTGCAGTCTCTGGGCTTCCTCCCTCAGGTGTTTTGGTGAGCTCGTTGGCTGCCTTGCTATTTAGCTCCACCTGAGTCTGTCTTCCTTGCTCCTTGGCAATGTTCCAGTGTTGGATCTGAGCTACTGCATCTTTCCTTGGGCCTGCTGCTCTGCTAGATAAGTGCTTCTAGTTTGTTTTCTGTTTTTTCTGTCCAGCTTGTTATTATCTTTTGCTGGAAGCTCTGAGAAGCAAAGGGGTGCACCGCCGTGCTGTTAGTTCGGCACGGTGGGTCTTTTTTGCCCCTTTGCGTGGTTTTCGTTTTAGGGTTTTTTGTAGACTGCATAGTTCTCTTTGCTATCCTCGCTCTGTCTAGAATATCGGGCCTCACTTTGCTGAATCTATTTCATTCCTACGTTTGTCTTTTCATCTTGCTAACAGTCATTATATGTGGGGGCTGCCTATTCCTTTGGGGTATTTCTCTGAGGTAAGTCAGGCTTGTATTTCTATCTTCAGGCTAGTCAGCTCCTCAGGCAGTGCCGAGTTGCATAGGTAGTGATAGGCGCAATCCACTGCTGCTTCCAGTTGTGTGAGGATAGATCAGGTACTGCAGTCTACAGAGATTCCACGTCTCAGAGCTCGTCCTATTGTTTTGGGTTTTTGCCAGATCTCTGTATGTGCGCTGATTACTGCACGCTGTGTTGCCTGATTGCCAGCCATAACAGTACAAGGAGCCATTCAATGATTTCCAATAGAGGGAAAAAAGAAATCCTGACATTTTTTTTTCTTAGCTCTGTCTTCAGTCTTTTTTTTCCCCTAGACATTAGAGTGCTTCAGGACACAGCTGTGGACATGGATATTCAGGCTCTGTGCTCCTCAATGGATAATCTCGTTGTAAATGTACAAAAGATTCAAGATACTATTGATCAGAAATCGATGCTAGAACCAAGAATTCCGATTCCTGATTTGTTTTTTGGTGACAGAACTAAGTTCCTGAGCTTCAGAAATAATTGTAAGCTATTTTTGGCCTTGAAACCTCATTCTTCTGGTAATCCTATTCAACAGATTTTGATTATTATTTCTTTTTTGCGCGGCGACCCACAGGACTGGGCGTTTTCTCTTGCACCAGGAGATTCTGCATTGAGTAATATTGATGCATTTTTCCAGGCGCTGGGATTGCTTTACGATGAGCCTAATTCAGTGGATCAAGCTGAGAAAAATCTGCTGGCTTTATGCCAGGGTCAGGATGATGTGGAACTATATTGTCAGAAATTTAGAAAATGGTCAGTACTCACTCTGTGGAATGAATCTGCACTAGCGGCTTTGTTCAGAAAGGGTCTCTCTGAAGCTCTTAAGGATGTAATGGTGGGATTTCCTATGCCTGCTGGTTTGAATGAGTCTATGTCCTTGGCCATTCAGATCGGTCGTCGCTTGCGCGAGCGTAAATCTGTGCACCATCTGGCGGTATTGTCTGAGAGTAAGCCTGAGCCTATGCAGTGCAACAGGACTATGACTAAAGTAGAACGGCACGAACACAGACGTCTGAACAGACTGTGTTTCTATTGTGGTGATTCTACTCATGCTATTTCTAATTGTCCTAAACGCACTAGGCGGTTCGATAGCTCTGCCGTTATTGGTACTGTACAGTCCAAATTCCTTTTGTCCATTACCTTAATGTGCTCTTTGTCATCATATTCTGTCATGGCGTTTGTGGATTCAGGCGCTGCCCTGAATCTGATGGATTTGGATTATGCTAAACGTTGTGGATTTTTCTTGGAGCCTTTGCGGTGTCCTATTCCGTTGAGAGGAATTGATGCTACACCTCTGGCCAAGAATAAGCCTCAGTACTGGGCCCAGCTGACCATGTGCATGGCTCCTGCACATCAGGAGGATATTCGCTTTTTGGTACTGCATAATTTGCATGATGTGGTCGTGTTGGGGTTGCCATGGCTACAAACCCATAATCCAGTATTGGATTGGAACTCTATGTCGGTAACCAGCTGGGGTTGTCAGGGAGTACATGGTGATGTTCCATTTCTGTCTATTTCGTCATCCATTCCTTCTGACATCCCAGAGTTCTTGTCGGACTTTCAGGATGTATTTGAAGAGTCCAAGTCTGATGCCCTTCCTCCGCATAGGAATTGTGATTGTGCTATCGATTTGATTCCTGGTAGTAAATTCCCTAAGGGTCGTTTATTTAATTTGTCCGTACCTGAACACACCGCTATGCGCAGTTATGTGAAGGAGTCCCTGGAGAAGGGACATATTCGCCCATCGTCGTCACCATTGGGAGCAGGGTTCTTTTTTGTAGCCAAGAAGGATGGTTCGCTAAGACCGTGTATTGATTACCGCCTTCTTAATAAGATCACTGTTAAGTTTCAGTATCCCTTGCCATTGATTTCTGACTTGTTTGCTCGGATTAAGGGGGCTAGTTGGTTTACTAAGATTGATCTTCGTGGTGCGTATAATCTGGTGAGAATCAGGCAGGGAGATGAATGGAAAACGGCATTTAATACGCCCGAGGGTCATTTTGAGTATCTGGTGATGCCGTTCGGACTTGCCAATGCTCCATCTGTTTTTCAGTCTTTTATGCATGACATTTTTCGTGAGTATCTGGATAAATTCTTGATTGTTTACTTGGATGA
Source organism: Ranitomeya imitator (assembly GCF_032444005.1). Taxonomy (NCBI): domain Eukaryota; kingdom Metazoa; phylum Chordata; class Amphibia; order Anura; family Dendrobatidae; genus Ranitomeya; species Ranitomeya imitator. The sequence continues at coordinate 83,714,686 of NC_091284.1, read as the reverse complement.
CATTTTGATCTTCTCAGATGATTGGGAGTCTCATGTAAAGCAAGTCAGAATGGTTTTCCAGGTACTGCGTGCTAATTCCTTGTTCGTGAAGGGATCTAAGTGTCTCTTCGGTGTGCAGAAAGTTTCATTTTTGGGGTTCATCTTTTCCCCTTCTACTATCGAGATGGATCCGGTTAAGGTTCAGGCCATCCAGGATTGGACTCAGCCGACATCTCTAAAAAGTTTGCAGAAATTCCTGGGCTTTGCTAATTTTTATCGTCGCTTCATCTGTAATTTTTCTAGCATTGCCAGACCATTGACCGATTTGACCAAGAAGGGTGCTGATTTGGTTAATTGGTCTTCTGCTGCCGTGGAAGCTTTTCAGGAGTTGAAGCGTCGTTTTTGCTGTGCCCCTGTGTTGTGTCAACCTGATGTTTCTCTTCCGTTCCAGGTCGAGGTTGATGCTTCTGAAATTGGTGCAGGGGCGGTTTTGTCACAGAGAGGTTCTGGTTGCTCAGTGTTCAAACCATGTGCTTTCTTTTCCAGGAAATTTTCTGCTGCTGAGCGTAATTATGATGTGGGCAACCGAGAGTTGCTGGCCATGAAGTGGGCATTCGAGGAGTGGCGTCATTGGCTTGAGGGTGCTAAGCATCGCGTGGTGGTTTTGACTGATCATAAGAACCTTACTTATCTTGAGTCTGCCAAGCGCTTGAATCCTAGACAGGCCCGTTGGTCGTTATTTTTTGCTCGTTTTGATTTTGTGATTTCATACCTTCCGGGCTCTAAAAATGTGAAGGCGGATGCTCTGTCTAGGAGTTTTGTGCCCGACTCTCCGGGGTTATCTGAGCCGGCGAGTATCCTCAAGGAAGGAGTCATTGTGTCTGCCATCTCCCCTGATTTGCGGAGAGTGTTGCAGAAATTTCAGGCTAATAAACCTGATCGTTGTCCGGCCGAGAAACTGTTCGTCCCTGATAGGTGGACTAGTAAAGTTATCTCTGAACTTCATTGTTCGGTGCTGGCCGGTCATCCAGGAATCTTTGGTACCAGGGAGTTGGTTGCTAGATCCTTCTGGTGGCCATCTCTGTCGCGGGATGTGCGTGCTTTTGTGCAGTCCTGTGGAATTTGTGCTAGGGCTAAGCCCTGCTGTTCACGTGCCAGTGGGTTGCTTTTGCCCTTGCTGGTCCCGAAGAGGCCTTGGACACATATTTCGATGGATTTCATTTCTGACCTTCCCGTTTCTCAAAAGATGTCTGTCATTTGGGTGGTCTGTGATCGCTTTTCTAAAATGGTCCATCTGGTGCCCTTGGTTAAATTGCCTTCCTCCTCTGATTTGGTGCCTTTGTTCTTCCAGCATGTGGTTCGTTTACATGGCATTCCTGAGAATATTGTTTCTGACAGAGGTTCCCAGTTTGTCTCAAGGTTCTGGCGAGCCTTTTGTGGTAGGATGGGCATTGACCTATCTTTTTCCTCGGCCTTCCATCCTCAGACTAATGGCCAGACCGAACGAACCAATCAGACCTTGGAAACATATCTGAGATGTTTTGTTTCCGCTGACCAGGATGATTGGGTGTCATTTTTGCCGTTGGCTGAGTTCGCCCTTAATAATCGGGCCAGCTCGGCTACCTTGGTCTCTCCATTTTTCTGCAATTCTGGGTTCCATCCTCGTTTCTCTTCAGGACAGGTTGAGTCTTCGGACTGTCCTGGTGTGGATTATGTGGTGGACAGGTTGCAGCAGATCTGGACTCAGGTAGTGGACAATTTGACCTTGTCCCAGGAGAAGGCTCAGCTTTTCGCTAATCGCAGACGCCGTGTGGGACCCCGACTTCGTGTTGGGGATCTGGTTTGGTTATCTTCTCGTCATATACCTATGAAGGTTTCCTCTCCTAAATTTAAACCTCGTTTTATTGGTCCGTATAGGATTTCTGAGATTCTCAATCCGGTGTCTTTTCGTCTGACCCTCCCAGACTCCTTTTCCATACATAATGTATTCCATAGGTCGTTGTTGAGGAGATACGTGGCACCTATGGTTCCATCTGTGGAGCCTCCTGCCCCTGTTTTGGTGGAGGGGGAATTGGAGTATATTGTGGAGAAGATTTTGGATTCTCGTGTCTCTAGACGGAAACTCCAGTATCTGGTCAAATGGAAGGGTTATGCTCAGGAAGATAATTCCTGGGTTTTTGCCTCTGATGTCCATGCCCCAGATCTTGTTCGTGCCTTTCATGTGGCTCATCCTGGTCGGCCTGGGGGTTCTGGTGAGGGTTCGGTGACCCCTCCTCAAGGGGGGGGTACTGTTGTGAATTCTGTGGTCACAAGTGGTATTGCAGTCTCTGGGCTTCCTCCCTCAGGTGTTTTGGTGAGCTCGTTGGCTGCCTTGCTATTTAGCTCCACCTGAGTCTGTCTTCCTTGCTCCTTGGCAATGTTCCAGTGTTGGATCTGAGCTACTGCATCTTTCCTTGGGCCTGCTGCTCTGCTAGATAAGTGCTTCTAGTTTGTTTTCTGTTTTTTCTGTCCAGCTTGTTATTATCTTTTGCTGGAAGCTCTGAGAAGCAAAGGGGTGCACCGCCGTGCTGTTAGTTCGGCACGGTGGGTCTTTTTTGCCCCTTTGCGTGGTTTTCGTTTTAGGGTTTTTTGTAGACTGCATAGTTCTCTTTGCTATCCTCGCTCTGTCTAGAATATCGGGCCTCACTTTGCTGAATCTATTTCATTCCTACGTTTGTCTTTTCATCTTGCTAACAGTCATTATATGTGGGGGCTGCCTATTCCTTTGGGGTATTTCTCTGAGGTAAGTCAGGCTTGTATTTCTATCTTCAGGCTAGTCAGCTCCTCAGGCAGTGCCGAGTTGCATAGGTAGTGATAGGCGCAATCCACTGCTGCTTCCAGTTGTGTGAGGATAGATCAGGTACTGCAGTCTACAGAGATTCCACGTCTCAGAGCTCGTCCTATTGTTTTGGGTTTTTGCCAGATCTCTGTATGTGCGCTGATTACTGCACGCTGTGTTGCCTGATTGCCAGCCATAACAGTACAAGGAGCCATTCAATGATTTCCAATAGAGGGAAAAAAGAAATCCTGACATTTTTTTTTCTTAGCTCTGTCTTCAGTCTTTTTTTTCCCCTAGACATTAGAGTGCTTCAGGACACAGCTGTGGACATGGATATTCAGGCTCTGTGCTCCTCAATGGATAATCTCGTTGTAAATGTACAAAAGATTCAAGATACTATTGATCAGAAATCGATGCTAGAACCAAGAATTCCGATTCCTGATTTGTTTTTTGGTGACAGAACTAAGTTCCTGAGCTTCAGAAATAATTGTAAGCTATTTTTGGCCTTGAAACCTCATTCTTCTGGTAATCCTATTCAACAGATTTTGATTATTATTTCTTTTTTGCGCGGCGACCCACAGGACTGGGCGTTTTCTCTTGCACCAGGAGATTCTGCATTGAGTAATATTGATGCATTTTTCCAGGCGCTGGGATTGCTTTACGATGAGCCTAATTCAGTGGATCAAGCTGAGAAAAATCTGCTGGCTTTATGCCAGGGTCAGGATGATGTGGAACTATATTGTCAGAAATTTAGAAAATGGTCAGTACTCACTCTGTGGAATGAATCTGCACTAGCGGCTTTGTTCAGAAAGGGTCTCTCTGAAGCTCTTAAGGATGTAATGGTGGGATTTCCTATGCCTGCTGGTTTGAATGAGTCTATGTCCTTGGCCATTCAGATCGGTCGTCGCTTGCGCGAGCGTAAATCTGTGCACCATCTGGCGGTATTGTCTGAGAGTAAGCCTGAGCCTATGCAGTGCAACAGGACTATGACTAAAGTAGAACGGCACGAACACAGACGTCTGAACAGACTGTGTTTCTATTGTGGTGATTCTACTCATGCTATTTCTAATTGTCCTAAACGCACTAGGCGGTTCGATAGCTCTGCCGTTATTGGTACTGTACAGTCCAAATTCCTTTTGTCCATTACCTTAATGTGCTCTTTGTCATCATATTCTGTCATGGCGTTTGTGGATTCAGGCGCTGCCCTGAATCTGATGGATTTGGATTATGCTAAACGTTGTGGATTTTTCTTGGAGCCTTTGCGGTGTCCTATTCCGTTGAGAGGAATTGATGCTACACCTTTGGCCAAGAATAAGCCTCAGTACTGGGCCCAGCTGACCATGTGCATGGCTCCTGCACATCAGGAGGATATTCGCTTTTTGGTACTGCATAATTTGCATGATGTGGTCGTGTTGGGGTTGCCATGGCTACAAACCCATAATCCAGTATTGGATTGGAACTCTATGTCGGTAACCAGCTGGGGTTGTCAGGGAGTACATGGTGATGTTCCATTTCTGTCTATTTCGTCATCCATTCCTTCTGACATCCCAGAGTTCTTGTCGGACTTTCAGGATGTATTTGAAGAGTCCAAGTCTGATGCCCTTCCTCCGCATAGGAATTGTGATTGTGCTATCGATTTGATTCCTGGTAGTAAATTCCCTAAGGGTCGTTTATTTAATTTGTCCGTACCTGAACACACCGCTATGCGCAGTTATGTGAAGGAGTCCCTGGAGAAGGGACATATTCGCCCATCGTCGTCACCATTGGGAGCAGGGTTCTTTTTTGTAGCCAAGAAGGATGGTTCGCTAAGACCGTGTATTGATTACCGCCTTCTTAATAAGATCACTGTTAAGTTTCAGTATCCCTTGCCATTGATTTCTGACTTGTTTGCTCGGATTAAGGGGGCTAGTTGGTTTACTAAGATTGATCTTCGTGGTGCGTATAATCTGGTGAGAATCAGGCAGGGAGATGAATGGAAAACGGCATTTAATACGCCCGAGGGTCATTTTGAGTATCTGGTGATGCCGTTCGGACTTGCCAATGCTCCATCTGTTTTTCAGTCTTTTATGCATGACATTTTTCGTGAGTATCTGGATAAATTCTTGATTGTTTACTTGGATGACATTTTGATCTTCTCAGATGATTGGGAGTCTCATGTAAAGCAAGTCAGAATGGTTTTCCAGGTACTGCGTGCTAATTCCTTGTTCGTGAAGGGATCTAAGTGTCTCTTCGGTGTGCAGAAAGTTTCATTTTTGGGGTTCATCTTTTCCCCTTCTACTATCGAGATGGATCCGGTTAAGGTTCAGGCCATCCAGGATTGGACTCAGCCGACATCTCTAAAAAGTTTGCAGAAATTCCTGGGCTTTGCTAATTTTTATCGTCGCTTCATCTGTAATTTTTCTAGCATTGCCAGACCATTGACCGATTTGACCAAGAAGGGTGCTGATTTGGTTAATTGGTCTTCTGCTGCCGTGGAAGCTTTTCAGGAGTTGAAGCGTCGTTTTTGCTGTGCCCCTGTGTTGTGTCAACCTGATGTTTCTCTTCCGTTCCAGGTCGAGGTTGATGCTTCTGAAATTGGTGCAGGGGCGGTTTTGTCACAGAGAGGTTCTGGTTGCTCAGTGTTCAAACCATGTGCTTTCTTTTCCAGGAAATTTTCTGCTGCTGAGCGTAATTATGATGTGGGCAACCGAGAGTTGCTGGCCATGAAGTGGGCATTCGAGGAGTGGCGTCATTGGCTTGAGGGTGCTAAGCATCGCGTGGTGGTTTTGACTGATCATAAGAACCTTACTTATCTTGAGTCTGCCAAGCGCTTGAATCCTAGACAGGCCCGTTGGTCGTTATTTTTTGCTCGTTTTGATTTTGTGATTTCATACCTTCCGGGCTCTAAAAATGTGAAGGCGGATGCTCTGTCTAGGAGTTTTGTGCCCGACTCTCCGGGGTTATCTGAGCCGGCGAGTATCCTCAAGGAAGGAGTCATTGTGTCTGCCATCTCCCCTGATTTGCGGAGAGTGTTGCAGAAATTTCAGGCTAATAAACCTGATCGTTGTCCGGCCGAGAAACTGTTCGTCCCTGATAGGTGGACTAGTAAAGTTATCTCTGAACTTCATTGTTCGGTGCTGGCCGGTCATCCAGGAATCTTTGGTACCAGGGAGTTGGTTGCTAGATCCTTCTGGTGGCCATCTCTGTCGCGGGATGTGCGTGCTTTTGTGCAGTCCTGTGGAATTTGTGCTAGGGCTAAGCCCTGCTGTTCACGTGCCAGTGGGTTGCTTTTGCCCTTGCCGGTCCCGAAGAGGCCTTGGACACATATTTCGATGGATTTCATTTCTGACCTTCCCGTTTCTCAAAAGATGTCTGTCATTTGGGTGGTCTGTGATCGCTTTTCTAAAATGGTCCATCTGGTGCCCTTGGTTAAATTGCCTTCCTCCTCTGATTTGGTGCCTTTGTTCTTCCAGCATGTGGTTCGTTTACATGGCATTCCTGAGAATATTGTTTCTGACAGAGGTTCCCAGTTTGTCTCAAGGTTCTGGCGAGCCTTTTGTGGTAGGATGGGCATTGACCTATCTTTTTCCTCGGCCTTCCATCCTCAGACTAATGGCCAGACCGAACGAACCAATCAGACCTTGGAAACATATCTGAGATGTTTTGTTTCCGCTGACCAGGATGATTGGGTGTCATTTTTGCCGTTGGCTGAGTTCGCCCTTAATAATCGGGCCAGCTCGGCTACCTTGGTCTCTCCATTTTTCTGCAATTCTGGGTTCCATCCTCGTTTCTCTTCAGGACAGGTTGAGTCTTCGGACTGTCCTGGTGTGGATTATGTGGTGGACAGGTTGCAGCAGATCTGGACTCAGGTAGTGGACAATTTGACCTTGTCCCAGGAGAAGGCTCAGCTTTTCGCTAATCGCAGACGCCGTGTGGGACCCCGACTTCGTGTTGGGGATCTGGTTTGGTTATCTTCTCGTCATATACCTATGAAGGTTTCCTCTCCTAAATTTAAACCTCGTTTTATTGGTCCGTATAGGATTTCTGAGATTCTCAATCCGGTGTCTTTTCGTCTGACCCTCCCAGACTCCTTTTCCATACATAATGTATTCCATAGGTCGTTGTTGAGGAGATACGTGGCACCTATGGTTCCATCTGTGGAGCCTCCTGCCCCTGTTTTGGTGGAGGGGGAATTGGAGTATATTGTGGAGAAGATTTTGGATTCTCGTGTCTCTAGACGGAAACTCCAGTATCTGGTCAAATGGAAGGGTTATGCTCAGGAAGATAATTCCTGGGTTTTTGCCTCTGATGTCCATGCCCCAGATCTTGTTCGTGCCTTTCATGTGGCTCATCCTGGTCGGCCTGGGGGTTCTGGTGAGGGTTCGGTGACCCCTCCTCAAGGGGGGGGTACTGTTGTGAATTCTGTGGTCACAAGTGGTATTGCAGTCTCTGGGCTTCCTCCCTCAGGTGTTTTGGTGAGCTCGTTGGCTGCCTTGCTATTTAGCTCCACCTGAGTCTGTCTTCCTTGCTCCTTGGCAATGTTCCAGTGTTGGATCTGAGCTACTGCATCTTTCCTTGGGCCTGCTGCTCTGCTAGATAAGTGCTTCTAGTTTGTTTTCTGTTTTTTCTGTCCAGCTTGTTATTATCTTTTGCTGGAAGCTCTGAGAAGCAAAGGGGTGCACCGCCGTGCTGTTAGTTCGGCACGGTGGGTCTTTTTTGCCCCTTTGCGTGGTTTTCGTTTTAGGGTTTTTTGTAGACTGCATAGTTCTCTTTGCTATCCTCGCTCTGTCTAGAATATCGGGCCTCACTTTGCTGAATCTATTTCATTCCTACGTTTGTCTTTTCATCTTGCTAACAGTCATTATATGTGGGGGCTGCCTATTCCTTTGGGGTATTTCTCTGAGGTAAGTCAGGCTTGTATTTCTATCTTCAGGCTAGTCAGCTCCTCAGGCAGTGCCGAGTTGCATAGGTAGTGATAGGCGCAATCCACTGCTGCTTCCAGTTGTGTGAGGACAGTTCAGGTACTGCAGTCTACAGAGATTCCACGTCTCAGAGCTCGTCCTATTGTTTTGGGTTTTTGCCAGATCTCTGTATGTGCGCTGATTACTGCACGCTGTGTTGCCTGATTGCCAGCCATAACAGGACATTAAAGGTCTGTCTTCATGTGTGCATCTTCTCACTGCAAGAGTACAAAATATTCAAGACTTTGTGGCTCAGAATTCTATGTTAGAACCAAGAATTCCTATTCCTGATTTGTTTTCTGGAGATAGAGCTAAATTTCTGAGTTTCAAAAATAATTGCAAACTGTTTCTGGCGTTGAAACCTCGCTCCTCTGGTGACCCAGTTCAACAAGTTAAGATCATTATTTCTTTATTACGTGGCGACCCTCAAGACTGGGCATTTTCCCTTGCGCCAGGAGATCCTGCATTATGTAATATTGATGCGTTTTTTCTGGCGCTCGGATTACTGTACGATGAACCTAATTCAGTGGATCAGGCAGAGAAAAATTTGCTGGCTCTGTGTCAGGGTCAGGATGAGATAGAGATTTATTGTCAGAAGTTTAGAAAGTGGTCCGTGCTCACTCAATGGAATGAATGTGCTTTGGCAGCAATCTTCAGAAAGGGTCTCTCTTTTGAAGCCCTTAAGGATGTCATGGTGGGATTTCCTATGTCTGCTGATCTTAATGAGTCTGTCTTTGGCCATTCAGATCGGTCGACGCTGGCGTGAGCGTAAATCTGTGCACCATTTGGCGGTATTATCTGAGCATAAACCTGAGCCTATGCAGTGCGATAGGACTTTGACCAGAGCTGAAAGGCAGGAACACAGACGTCAGAATGGGCTGTGTTTCTATTGTGGTGATTCCACTCATGCTATCTCCGATTGTCCTAAGCGCACTAAGCGGTTCGCTAGGTCTGCCACCATTGGTACGGTACAGTCGAAATTTCTTTTGTCCGTTACTTTGATCTGCTCTTTGTCTTCCTATTCTGTCATGGCATTTGTGGATTCAGGCGCTGCCCTGAATTTGATGGACTTGGAGTTTGCTAGGCGCTGTGGGTTTGTCTTGGAGCCCTTGCAGTGTCTTATTCCATTGAGAGGAATTGATGCTACGCCTTTGGCCAAGAATAAGCCTCAGTACTGGACCCAGCTGACCATGTGCATGGCTCCTGCGCACCAGGAGGATATTCGCTTTCTGGTGTTGCAAAATCTGCATGATGTGGTCGTGTTGGGGTTGCCATGGCTACAAGTCCATAACCCAGTATTAGATTGGAAATCAATGTCTGTGTCCAGCTGGGGTTGTCAGGGGGTACATGGTGATGTTCCATTTCTGTCTATTTCATCATCCACCCCTTCTGAGGTCCCAGAGTTCTTGTCTGATTACCGGGATGTATTCGATGAGCCCAAGTCCAATGCCCTACCTCCGCATAGGGATTGTGATTGTGCTATCGAGTTGATTCCTGGTAGTAAGTTTCCTAAGGGTCGACTGTTTAATTTATCTGTACCTGAGCACACCGCTATGCGGAGTTACGTAAAAGAATCCTTGGAGAAGGGTCATATTCGGCCGTCGTCATCGCCATTGGGAGCAGGGTTTTTTTTTGTGGCCAAGAAGGATGGTTCGCTGAGACCTTGTATTGATTACCGCCTTCTTAATAAAATCACGGTCAAATTTCAGTACCCCTTGCCGCTGCTATCTGATTTGTTTGCTCGGATTAAGGGGGCTAGTTGGTTCACCAAGATAGATCTTCGTGGTGCATATAATCTTGTGCGTATTAAACGGGGCGATGAATGGAAAACTGCATTTAATACGCCCGAGGGTCATTTTGAGTACCTAGTTATGCCATTCGGACTTGCCAATGCTCCATCAGTATTTCAGTCCTTTATGCATGACATCTTCCGAGAGTACCTGGATAAATTCCTGATTGTATACTTGGATGATATTTTGGTCTTCTCGGATGATTGGGAGTCTCATGTGAAGCAGGTCAGAATGGTGTTCCAGGTCCTGCGTGCTAATTCTTTGTTTGTGAAGGGATCAAAGTGTCTCTTTGGTGTTCAGAAGGTTTCATTTTTGGGGTTCATTTTTTCCCCTTCTACCATCGAGATGGACCCTGTTAAGGTCCAGGCCATTTATGATTGGACTCAGCCGACATCTCTGAAGAGTCTGCAAAAGTTCCTTGGCTTTGCTAATTTTTATCGTCGCTTCATCTGTAATTTTTCTAGTATTGCTAAACCATTGACCGATTTGACCAAGAAGGGTGCTGATGTGGTCAATTGGTCTTCTGCTGCTGTGGAAGCTTTTCAAGAGTTAAAGCGTCGTTTTTCTTCTACCCCTGTGTTGTCAACCAGATGTTTCGCTTCCGTTTCAGGTCGAGGTTGATGCTTCTGAAATTGGAGCGGGGGCTGTTTTGTCGCAAAGAGGTGCTGATTGCTCGGTCGCAAAGAGGTGCTGATTGCTCGGTGATGAAGCCATGCGCCTTCTTTTCCAGGAAGTTTTCGCCTGCTGAGCGAAATTATGATGTTGGCAATCGAGAGTTGCTGGCCATGAAGTGGGCATTCGAGGAGTGGCGTCATTGGCTTGAAGGAGCTAAGCATCGCGTGGTGGTCTTGACTGATCACAAGAACTTGACTTATCTCGAGTCTGCCAAACGGTTGAATCCTAGACAAGCTCGTTGGTCGCTGTTTTTCTCCCGTTTTGACTTTGTGGTTTCGTACCTTCCGGGCTCTAAAAATGTGAAGGCGGATGCCCTGTCTAGGAGTTTTGTGCCCGACTCTCCGGGTTTGCCTGAGCCGGCGGGTATTCTCAAAGAAGGGAGTAATTGTGTCTGCCATACACCATATAGGTCTGGATACACATGATGAGAGCATTATACTGCCTCTGTACAAATCCCTAGTTAGACCGCACATGGAGTACTGTGTCCAGTTTTGGGCACCGGTGCTCAGGAAGGATATAATGGAACTAGAGAGAGTACAAAGGAGGGCAACAAAATTAATAAAGGGGATGGGAGAACTACAATACCCAGATAGATTAGCGAAATTAGGATTATTTAGTCTAGAAAAAAGACGACTGAGGGGCGATCTAATAACCATGTATAAGTATATAAGGGGACAATACAAATATCTCGCTGAGGATCTGTTTATACCAAGGAAGGTGACGGGCACAAGGGGGCATTCTTTGCGTCTGGAGGAGAGAAGGTTTTTCCACCAACATAGAAGAGGATTCTTTACTGTTAGGGCAGTGAGAATCTGGAATTGCTTGCCTGAGGAGGTGGTGATGGCGAACTCAGTCGAGGGGTTCAAGAGAGGCCTGGATGTCTTCCTGGAGCAGAACAATATTGTATCATACAATTATTAGGTTCTGTAGAAGGACGTAGATCTGGGTATTTATTATGATGGAATATAGGCTGAACTGGATGGACAAGTGTCTTTTTTCGGCCTTACTAACTATGTTACTATGTTACTATGTTTGTCCCTGATAGGTGGACGAATAATGTTATCTCTGAGGTTCATTGTTCGGTGTTGGCTGGTCATCCTGGAATCTTTGGTACCAGAGATTTGGTGGCTAGATCCTTTTGGTGGCCGTCTCTGTCGCGGGATGTGCGTTCTTTTGTGCAGTCCTGTGGGATTTGTGCTCGGGCTAAGCCCTGCTGTTCTCGTGCCAGTGGGTTGCTTTTGCCCTTGCCGATCCCGAAGAGGCCTTGGACACATCTCTATGGATTTTATTTCGGATCTCCCCGTTTCTCAAAAAATGTCGGTCATTTGGGTAGTTTGTGATCGCTTCTCTAAGATGGTCCATTTGGTACCCTTGTCTAGATTGCCTTCCTCCTCTGATTTGGTGCCATTGTTCTTCCAGCATGTGGTTCGTTTACATGGCATTCCAGAGAACATCGTTTCTGACAGAGGTTCCCAGTTTGTTTCGAGGTTTTGGCGAGCCTTTTGTGCTAGGATGGGCATTGATTTGTCTTTTTCCTCGGCTTTCTATCCTCAGACAAATGGCCAGACTGTTCGAACCAATCAGACCTTGGAAACATATCTGAGATGTTTTGTTTCTGCTGATCAGGATGATTGGGTGTCCTTTTTGCCTTTGGCTGAGTTCGCTCTTAATAATCGGGCCAGCTCGGCTACCTTGGTTTCACCGTTTTTCTGCAATTCTGGGTTCCATCCTCGTTTCTCTTCAGGGCAGGTTGAGTCTTCGGACTGTCCTGGTGTGGATACTGTGGTGGACAGGTTGCAGCGGATTTGGACTCATGTAGTGGACAATTTGACCTTGTCCCAGGAGAAGGCTCAACGTTTCGCTAATCGCAGACGCTGTGTGGGTCCCCGACTTCGTGTTGGGGATTTGGTTTGGTTGTCATCTCGTTATATTCCTATGAAGGTTTAAGCCTCGTTTCATTGGTCCGTATAGGATTTCTGAGGTTCTTAATCCTGTGTCTTTTCGTTTGACCCTTCCAGATTTCTTTTTCCATCTATAACGTATTCCATAGGTCATTGTTGCGGAGATACGTGGCGCCTGTGGTTCCATCTGTTGATCCTCCTGCCCCGGTTTTGGTGGAGGGGGAGTTGGAGTATATAGTGGAGAAGATTTTGGATTCTCGTGTTTCGAGACGGAAACTCCAGTATCTGGTTAAGTGGAAGAGTTATGGTCAGGAAGATAATTCCTGGGTCTTTGCCTCTGATGTCCATGCTGTCGATCTTGTTCGTGCCTTTCATATGGCTCATCTTGGTCGGCCTGGGGGCTCTGGTGAGGGTTCGGTGACCCCTCCTCAAGGGGGGGGTACTGTTGTGAATTCTGTGATCAAGCTCCCTCCTGTGGTCACGAGTGGTACTGCGGCTTCTGAGTTTCCTTCCTCAGGTGATGAGGTTAGGTCGTTAGGTGCTGCTCTATTTAACTCCACCTAGTGCTTTGATCCTGGCCTCCAGTCAATGTTCTAGTATTGGTCTTGCTTCCTCCTGGATCGTTCCTGTGGCCTGTCTGCTCAGCATAAGCTAAGTTCTGCTTGTGTACTTTTGTTGCTTTATTTTCTGTCCAGCTTGCTTTTTTGGTTTTGCTTGCTTGCTGGAAGCTCTGAGATGCAGAGGGAGCACCTCCGTACCGTTAGTCGGTGCGGAGGGTTTTTTTGCCCCTCTGCGTGGTTGTTTGTAGGTTTTTGTGTTGACAGCAAAGCTATCTTCCTATCCTCGGTCTATTCAGTAAGTCGGGCCTCACTTTGCTAAATCTATTTCATCTCTGTGTTTGTATTTTCATCTTAACTCACAGTCATTATATGTGGGGGGCTGCCTTTTCCTTTGGGGAATTTCTCTGAGGCAAGGTAGGCTTATTTTTCTATCTTCAGGGCTAGCTAGTTTCTCAGGCTGTGCCGAGTTGCATAGGGAGCGTTAGGCGCAATCCACGGCTACCTCTAGTGTGGTTTGATAGGTTTAGGGATTGCGGTCAGCAGAGTTTCCACGTCTCAGAGCTCGTCCTATGTTTTGTGGTTTTTGTCAGGTCACTTGTGTGCTCTGAACGTCAAGGTCCATTGTGGTTCTGAATTACCTATTCATAACAGTGGGCGTCCATGTATTGCACAACTCCTCTGTGTAATACAATACGCTTACCCTGTACACTTACACGAACATGTCTTTCCTTTGTGCATTCTTAGTTACGCGCAAATGCCCTAATCAAACGCGGCAGTATGTATATGCAGCAACAACTGCCGATGTGGTCTACGCAAGATTTCAACACAGCTGCAGACATAGACCCCCAAAACGCAGATGTTTACCACCACAGAGGGCAGGTAAGTGGCCATGTATTTTGATGTTAACTGTGTCATACCAGAACAGTTGTTATCGCCTATATGCAGGATAGGTGATAAATACTTGATCAGTCGGGGTGCTCCACCAAAGCAGTGGACGTCTGCACAGAGCAGCGGGTAAGCACGGGCACTGCTGCACCATCATCCTCAATACAACTGCGAGAACACTTGGCTTTTTTCCACAGTCCCATAGCTTGACCAATAATCTATTCCCAATCAGTGGGGTCTCAGTGGTCAGACCACCAGTTTAGTAATTATTACCAATCCTTCGAATCAGTGATACTCATCTTACCGGATCGCTCTTAGAAAATTATTCAAATAAGCATCACTGGCAATATTATAATCAATAAAGGGAATGTGAGAGCAGTGTGATGTAGGGGCAGAGAGCCTGATAAAAGCGATGTGTCACTCGATTTCAATGAAATCAGTGTTTTATCAGCAGGGGATTATCACTATAGGACTAGATATTTGTGTCTCCTGGTCCAACCCCGCATCCACCACTAATTATCAGCTTTCTGCCTATGCCCAGTGTACACAGAAAGCTGTCAATCAGTGGTGTGGGCGGAGTTATACAGGGCTCAGCATTCTTAGCTCTGCTACATCTGCAGCAGAGAAAACTGTGATTGGATCACAACTGCTGCACCCAGTAACCTAAGTGATAAGTCACTGGAATCAGGGTCTCAGTGCCTAAATTGTGCTGCTGTCGGATTTCATAGCAAAACCCTGCTGACAGATTCCCTTTAATACTATTGTGTGCTTGAGCTCAGTATGCTTTTACTGTCAATTAAAAAAAAATGTTGAATTGTATTAATACAAAGTTAGGAAAATGTTTATTTTGTAAGCTTGATAAGTCAATGATGTGTATGTCTTATAAGATGTGGCTGAAGTAGCAATTGTAAGGTTGTCCCTTTATTACAGCTCAAAATCCTGCTAGACCAAGTGGACGAAGCGGTTGCAGACTTTGATGAATGTATTAGATTGCGACCAGATTCTGCTTTGGCTCAGGCACAGAAATGCTTTGCCCTGGTAAGTATTGGCCTCTGCCGGTCTCCAATGTATGAAGCCAGTGTTACTCGCTCTTGGAATCGAGAAGCCCAGGGCCCGATTCATCATTCAATGGGTGTCCTTTTTTTGTTTAGTTTTTTTCAGCTGTTTTTCATTTGCAACCTTTTTTTAAGACTAATTTATGAGAATTTTGGGGCTTTCCAGATGTTTTCAGCTGATTTCATCAATTTCAACGTTGTAAAATATGGCAATTTTTGCACTTATGCAGGCCTGGAATTTTTGTTCAAATGTAGCGACATTTCAGCAGAACATGCGTCTCCTGGCGCAAAAAAAAAAAAGTTGCAACAAAAAATAGAGCATTTTTGATTCTGTACAATGTTTAGGAATCATACACCAGTTTGAAGAACTTGCACTGAAAACGTTATCAAATACCGTATTTTCCGGCGTATAAGACGACTTTTTAACCCCTAAAAATTGTCCCAAAAGTTGGGGGTCGTCTTATACACCGGGTACGGGTGCACGGAGCAATCCTGGATGGTTCCCAGGGTCTGAAGGAGAGGAGACTCTCCTTCAGGCCCTGGGATCCATATTCATGTAAAAAATCTACTATATAAAGCTGAATGTGTGTATGTGTGTCCGGGATTGGCATCTGCACCGTCGCAGCTACAGCAACAAAATTTTGCACAGTCACACGTCTGGACCCTGAGAGCGTCATAGGCTATGTTGTGAGGTGAAATTTTAACCCCGCGCGTTCCAATTCACCAATTTTGCCCCTATCTACATAATGGGGAAAAAGTGAAATGAAAAGTTTTGGAGGCGTCACAGCTACAGCCACAAAATTTTGCACAGTCACACGTCTGGACCCTGAGAGCGTCATAGGCTATGTTGTGAGGTGAAATTTTAACCCCGTGCTTTCCAATTCACCAAACTATTTTTCCCCTATCTACATAATGGGGAAAAGTGAAAGGAAAAGTGTTGGAGGCAAATTGACAGCTGCCAGATGTGAACAAGGGGGACTTAAAGAATGAGAGCGATGGCACCAAAGAGTATATACCGTACAGTTGCTAAGGTAGGGCCCCGACATGGGATACTCACCACACACGGGGATATGAACACACACACAAAATGCGCCACACACTACCATGTGCTTGAACACATATTACCCTCAGCACACATTTCACCACACATACACCAACCTCGCCACATAAAAGTCGAAACACAAAAGTCGCCGCTCAAAACTCACCACGCGCAAAACTCGCCACATGCAAAAACTAGGCTCACGCAAAACTCGCCACAAGTGCAAAACTCACCTCATGGAAAACTCGCCACACGCAAAACTTGCACACGGGGAAAAATTGCCACATGCACAAAATTTGCAACACATGCAAAAGTTGCCTCACACAAAACTTTCACATACTCAAAAGGCACCAGACATAAAACTCACCACGCGCAAAACTCGCCATGCGCAAAACTTGCTGCACACAACTTGCTACACTAACCTGTCACATGCAACTCGACACAAAAAGTTGCTACACGCATGTTGCCACACAAAACTCATCTCACAAAAGTCGCTACATGCATGTCGCCACACACAACTCAACACACCCAACTTGACAGACGAAACTCGCCCTAAAACACACACAAGTCTGGTATTAGCCTTCAAAAATAAAAATCTGATTAATAAGCAGACAAACTACAAGAGCAACAAATGTACCATATAGGAAATACAGCAGCTGTCAGTCACATGACCTGTCTATTATGTGTATGTGTGAGCTAATATATACTGCCAGGGGGAGGGCTTCCTGTTGGCTGGGGATTTATCAGGCTGCCAATTTATCTTACAAATACTGAGGTAAAAATACTGAGCAAATAACGTGTTAACGAGGTCTATACATACTATATATAGGAGGAGATGACATACAGGTATATACTATATACAGGAGGATATGACACACAGGTATATACTATATACAGGAGCAGATTACCTACAGGTATATACTATATACAGGAGGAGATGACATACAGGTATATGCTATATATAGAAGATGACATACAGGTATATACTATACACAGGAGGAGATGACACACAGATATATACTATATACAGGGGAGATGACACACAGGCATATACTATATACAGGAGGAGATGACATACAGGTATATACTATATATAGGAGGAGATGACATACAGGTATATACTATATATAGGAGGAGATGACATACAGGTATATACTATATATAGGAGGAGATGACATACGGGTATATACTATATATAGGAGGAGATGACATACAGGTATATACTATATACAGGGGAGTTGACACACAGCAGGTATATACTATATACAGGGGAGATGACATACAGGTATATACTATATACAGGAGATGACATACAGGTGTATACTATATATAAGGGAGATGACAAACATGTATATACTGAGGTGAAAATGAGAGGTGTGAGGTGAAAATGCAAAGGTGTGAGTGCAAAATGAGAGGAGTGAGGGAAAATAGTGTAGTGATCGGAAAATGACAGATGTGAGGTCGAAATGACAAGTGTTAGGCGGGAATGAGAGGAGTGAGGGAGAAAATGAGAGGAGTGAGGGAGAAAATGAGAGATGTGAGGGGGGAAAATGAGAGATGTGATGGGGAAAATGAGAGATGTGATTGGGAAAATGAGAGGCGTGATGGGAAAATAAGAGATATGAGGTGCTATAACTAACCACAGATATTTACTATGCCCAGGCAACGCCGGGCTCTTCAGCTAGTAAAGAATAAAAACAAAAATATGTATATACTCACCCCTCCGACGGACCCTGGCTCTCACCGCTGCAAGCGTCTGCCTCCGTTCCTAAGAATGCAGTGAGTGAAGGACCTTCGATGACGTCGCGGCTCACCTGACCGCGACGTCATCGAAGGTCCTTCACTCACTGCATTCTTAGGAACGGAGGCAGACGCTTGCAGCGGTGAGAGCCAGGGTCCGTCGGAGGGGTGAGTATATCCATATATTTGTTTTTATTCTTTATTTTTTACATGAATATGGATCCCAGGGCCTGAAGGAGAGTCTCCTCTCCTCCAGACCTTGGGAACCACACGCCGTATAAGATGACTGGGCGTATAAGATGACCCCCATCTTATACGGCGGGTATATCCCAAATTCCATATTTTATATGGAAAAGTTGGGGGTCGTCTTATACGCCCAGTCGTCTTTTATACCCCAGAAAATACGGTACTTCAAGAAAATAAAATGACTTAAAAAGGGCAGAAATGTTTGTGCCATTAGATAAAAAAAGAGAATAAAACTGCCTTTATAATAATAATAATAATAATTTTATTTATATAGCGCCAACATATTCCGCAGCGCTTTACAAATTATAGAGGGGACTTGTACAGACAATAAACATTACAGCATAACAGAAATACAGTTCAAAACAGATACCAGGAGGAGTGAGGGCCCTGCTCGCAAGCTTACAAACTATGGGGAAAAGGGGAGACACGAGAGGTGGATGGTAACAATTGCTTTAGTTATTCGGACCGGCCATAGTGTAAGGCTCGGGTGTTCATGTAAAGCTGCATGAACCAGTTAACTTCCTAAGTATGTAGCAGTACAGACACAGAGGGCTAATACTGCATAAAGTGTAAAAGTGTATGAGAACATGATGCGAGGAACCTTTTTTTTTTTTTTTTTTTTTTTTTATTATAAATAGGCCACACAGGGATCGTTAGGTTAATGCATTGAGGCGGTAGGCCAGTCTGAACAAATGAGTTTTTAGGGCACGCTTAAAACTGTGGGGATTGGGGATTAATCGTATTAACCTAGGTAGTGCATTCCAAAGAATCGGCGCAGCACGTGTAAAGTCTTGGAGACGGGAGTGGGAGGTTCTGATTATTGAGGATGCTAACCTGAGGTCATTAGCGGAGCGGAGGGCACGGGTAGGGTGGTAGACTGATACCAGGGAGGAGGTGTAGGGTGGTGCTGAGCCATGGAGTGCTTTGTGGATGAGGGTAGTAGTTTTGTACTGGATTCTGTGTGATCTGCCACCAAATTTAACAAAACAAACTGCATGCATTATTAAACAGATCTTGGACTTGATGATACCGGTGTACTTACATAGAAAATCCATGTCAGAACGGACGAATAATCATAATTTTATAATGAGCATTAGCTGGACTAGTGTAGTGTAACATTGTACAGCCAAGATGCAGCGAGTATGTATTTTGTTTCAAGGCTCACACAGAATGTTATCCAAAATGCCAACATGGTCGCACAGCATGCACTTAAAGGGGTTGTCTAATACTTTTATCGTCCAATCTGTGGGGGGCACCAGTGCCAGTTAGCTGTTCTCGATGCCGGCCGGATGTAATCCATTTTGGAACAGCACAGCTCCATTAGCTATAGAGTGCCCGCATTTATCCAAATAGGTGTGCATGTGCAGTTCCCCGCTGCGGCCACTATACAGTTGATGGAGCTGTTCTGTTTTGCTCCGCAACTGATCATATCCGTCCGGCAACAGCTGATTGGCACTGATCTCATATTGATAACTAGAAAATGTAATTTGAATACATTTTGGAATGGGGTTGATTTACCCTATTTTGCTGTGTCCATAGGTACTCCTGCGCAGTGCCTTGACAAGATACAGACTTTGCAGGAGTGAGGGTCCCAGTGGAAAGCAGGCAGTCTGTGTCACTGGTGACAAGTGGAACGTGTGAAACCTGTTCTTTCCTATACAAGTCTATATAGAGGATAACACACAGTTAGATCGCTGTGCAGAGCCGGCTCCAGCACTTCTTTCACTATGACTGCCATATACAAGGAGAGTGTGCGCACTATGGAGACTCTGCTTTCCTCCTCCCCCTATGGAGGCTCTGCTTTCCTCCTCGCCCTATGGAGACTCTGCTTTCCTCCTCGCCCTATGGAGGCTCTGCTTCCCTCCCTCGCCCTATGGAGGTCTACTTTCCCCCTCGCCCTATGGAGGCTCTGCTTTCCCCCTCGCCCTATGGAGGCTCTGCTTTCCCCCTCCCCCTATGGAGGCTCTGCTTTCCCCCTCCCCTATGGCGGCTCTGCTTTCCCCCTATGGAGGCTCTGCTTTCCCCCTCCCCCTACGGAGGCTCTGCTTTCCCCCTCCCCCTATGGAGGCTCTGCTTTCCCCCTCCCCCTATGGAGGCTCTGCTTTCCCCCTCCCCCTATGGAGGCTCTGCTTTCCCCCTCCCCCTATGGAGGCTCTGCTTTCCCCCTCCCCCTATGGAGGCTCTGCTTTCCCCCTCCCCCTATGGAGGCTCTGCTTTCCCCCTCCCCCTATGGAGGCTCTGCTTTCCCCCTCCCCCTACGGAGGCTCTGCTTTCCCCCTCCCCCTACGGAGGCTCTGCTTTCCCCCTCCCCCTATGGAGGCTCTGCTTTCCCCCTCCCCCTACGGAGGCTCTGCTTTCCCCCTATGGAGGCTCTGCTTTCCCCCTATGGAGGCTCTGCTTTCCCCCTCCCCCTATGGAGGCTCTGCTTTTCCCCCTATGGAGGCTCTGCTTTCCCCCTCCCCCTATGGAGGCTCTGCTTTCCCCCTCCCCCTATGGAGGCTCTGCTTTCCCCCTTGCCCTATATGAAGGCTCTGCTTTCCCCCTATGGAGGCTCTGCTTTCCCCCTTGCCATATGAAGGCTCTGCTTTCCCCCTATGGAGGCTCTGCTTTCCCCCTTGCCCTATGAAGGCTCTGCTTTCCCCCTCCCCCTATGGAGGCTCTGCTTTCCCCCTCCCCCTATGGAGGCTCTGCTTTCCCCCTTGCCCTATGAAGGCTCTGCTTTCCCCCTCCCCCTATGGAGGCTCTGCTTTCCCCCTCGCCCTATGGAGGCTCTGCTTTCCCCCTCGCCCTATGGAGGCTCTGCTTTCCCCCTTGCCCTATGGAGGCTCTGCTTTCCCCCTCCCCCTATGGAGGCTCTGCTTTCCCCCTCCCACTATGGAGGCTCTGCTTTCCCCCTCCCACTATGGAGGCTCTGCTTTCCCACTCGCCCTATGGAGGCTCTGCTGTCCCCCTATGGAGGCTCTGCTTTCCCCCTCCCCCTATGGAGGCTCTGCTTTCCCCCTCCCCCCTATGGAGGCTCTGCTTTCCCCCTCGCCCTATGGAGGCTCTGCTTTCCCCCTCGCCCTATGGAGGCTCTGCTTTCCCCCTCTCCCTATGGAGGCTCTGCTTTCCCCCTCGCCCTATGGAGGCTCCGCTTTCCCCCTCGCCCTATGGAGGCTCTGCTTTCCCCCTCCCCCTATGGAGGCTCTGCTTTCCCCCTTGCCCTATGAAGGCTCTGCTTTCCCCCTCCCCCTATGGAGGCTCTGCTTTCCCCCTCGCCCTATGGAGGCTCTGCTTTCCCCCTCCCCCTATGGAGGCTCTGCTTTCCCCCTCGCCCTATGGAGGCTCTGCTTTCCCCCTCCCCCTATGGAGGCTCTGCTTTCCCCCTCCCCCTATGGAGGCTCTGCTTTCCCCCTCCCCCTATGGAGGCTCTGCTTTCCCCCTCCCCCTATGGAGGCTCTGCTTTCCCACTCGCCCTATGGAGGCTCTGCTGTCCCCCTATGAAGGCTCTGCTTTCCCCCTCCCCCTATGGAGGCTCTGCTTTCCCCCTCCCCCTATGGAGGCTCTGCTTTCCCCCTCCCCCTATGGAGGCTCTGCTTTCCCCCTCGCCCTATGAAGGCTCTGCTTTCCCCCTCCCCCTATGGAGGCTCTGCTTTGCCCCTCGCCCTATGGAGGCTCTGCTTTCCCCCTCGCCCTATGGAGGCTCTGCTTTCCCCCTTGCCCTATGGAGGCTCTGCTTTCCCCCTCCCCCTATGGAGGCTCTGCTTTCCCCCTCCCCCTATGGAGGCTCTGCTTTCCCCCTCCCCCTATGGAGGCTCTGCTTTCCCCCTCCCCCTATGGAGGCTCTGCTTTCCCCCTCCCCCTATGGAGGCTCTGCTTTCCCCCTCCCCCTATGGAGGCTCTGCTTTCCCACTCGCCCTATGGAGGCTCTGCTGTCCCCCTATGGAGGCTCTGCTTTCCCCCTCCCCCTATGGAGGCTCTGCTTTCCCCCTCGCCCTATGGAGGCTCTGCTTTCCCCCTCCCCCTATGGAGGCTCTGCTTTCCCCCTCGCCCTATGGAGGCTCTGCTTTCCCCCTCGCCCTATGGAGGCTCTGCTTTCCCCCTCGCCCTATGGAGGCTCTGCTTTCCCCCTCGCCCTATGGAGGCTCTGCTTTCCCACTCGCCCTATGGAGGCTCTGCTTTCCCCCTCGCCCTATGGAGGCTCTGCTTTCCCCCTCGCCCTATGGAGGCTCTGCTTTCCCCCTCGCCCTATGGAGGCTCTGCTTTCCCCCTCGCCCTATGGAGGCTCTGCTTTCCCACTCGCCCTATGGAGGCTCTGCTGTCCCCCTATGGAGGCTCTGCTTTCCCCCTCGCCCTATGGAGGCTCTGCTTTCCCCCTCCCCCTATGGAGGCTCTGCTTTCCCCCTCCCCCTATGGAGGCTCTGCTTTCCCCCTCCCCCTATGGAGGCTCTGCTTTCCCCCTCCCCCTATGGAGGCTCTGCTTTCCCACTCGCCCTATGGAGGCTCTGCTGTCCCCCTATGGAGGCTCTGCTTTCCCCCTCCCCCTATGGAGGCTCTGCTTTCCCCCTCCCCCTATGGAGGCTCTGCTTTCCCCCTCGCCCTATGGAGGCTCTGCTTTCCCCCTCGCCCTATGGAGGCTCTGCTTTCCCCCTCGCCCTATGGAGGCTCTGCTTTCCCCCTCGCCCTATGGAGGCTCTGCTTTCCCACTCGCCCTATGGAGGCTCTGCTTTCCCACTCGCCCTATGGAGGCTCTGCTTTCCCCCTCGCCCTATGGAGGCTCTGCTTTCCCCCTCGCCCTATGGAGGCTCTGCTTTCCCCCTCGCCCTATGGAGGCTCTGCTTTCCCCCTCGCCCTATGGAGGCTCTGCTTTCCCCCTCGCCCTATGGAGGCTCTGCTTTCCCCCTCGCCCTATGGAGGCTCTGCTTTCCCCCTCCCCCTATGGAGGCTCTGCTGTCCCCCTCGCCCTATGGAGGCTCTGCTTTCCCCCTCGCCCTATGGAGGCTCTGCTTTCTCCCTCCCACTATGGAGGCTCTGCTTTCCCCCTCGCCCTATGGAGGCTCTGCTTTCCCCCTCGCCCTATGGAGGCTCTGCTTTCCCCCTCCCCCTATGGAGGCTCTGCTTTCCCCCTCCCCCTATGGAGGCTCTGCTTTCCCCCTCCCCCTATGGAGGCTCTGCTTTCCCCCTCCCCCTATGGAGGCTCTGCTTTCCCCCTCCCCCTATGGAGGCTCTGCTTTCCCACTCGCCCTATGGAGGCTCTGCTGTCCCCCTATGGAGGCTCTGCTTTCCCCCTCCCCCTATGGAGGCTCTGCTTTCCCCCTCGCCCTATGGAGGCTCTGCTTTCCCCCTCGCCCTATGGAGGCTCTGCTTTCCCACTCGCCCTATGGAGGCTCTGCTTTCCCACTCGCCCTATGGAGGCTCTGCTTTCCCCCTCGCCCTATGGAGGCTCTGCTTTCCCCCTCGCCCTATGGAGGCTCTGCTTTCCCCCTCGCCCTATGGAGGCTCTGCTTTCCCCCTCGCCCTATGGAGGCTCTGCTTTCCCCCTCGCCCTATGGAGGCTCTGCTTTCCCCCTCCCCCTATGGAGGCTCTGCTGTCCCCCTATGGAGGCTCTGCTTTCCCCCTCGCCCTATGGAGGCTCTGCTTTCTCCCTCCCACTATGGAGGCTCTGCTTTCCCTGCTCTCATGGTAGCAGATCTGTACAGAGTACTGACAAGAAAGGAAAATTATCCCTTCTACAAAATGTATTCAAGTTGCATTTCTACTTTTAATTGGAAAAAAAAGTTTAGTTACTCTTTAAATTCTCTCTGTGTAAGTAAAGTATAAGGTTGTATTTCGAACCACAGATTTATCACTTGGTCTTGTTCTAAAGGAGAACTCCAGCCAAGGACTGAAATCTTGGCTTTCAGATGAGTTGTTACCGTTCCGTGCCGCCGAGTAGATGGCGATACATGATGTGGGCAGCGACACGCGGATAAAAGTATTGGGAAGTTATTAATGTCCCATCTTTCTTCTAGTACCGTAAAGCCTATACTGGTAGCAATCCACTTCTGATCAAAGCTGCAATGAAAGGGTTTGAAGACGTCATTAAGAAGTTTCCAAAATGTGCGGAAGGCTATGCTCTTTATGCCCAGGTAAAGCATTGCCGTGGCATCCATGTGCCTTACTAGGACATATGGAAAGTTGTTATCCAGGTGGGAGAATCCTTTAACGGTTTAGTTGTCTTCTGTCTGTACGGTGCATGGACGTAAAGTCACTACACACATACCTGCGCCTATTACTGGTGCTCATTCAGTGCCAAGCAAGCACAAATGTAATGTAGTATAATAATTCAGGTGTTCCAAAAACTGCACGTGATGGGAAAAACTGCATCTAATCTATGGCATTGCTGGATGCCACTGCAACCATGAAGTCCACCCCGACCGCCAGGGGTTGTTTCCTGACACTTCAGCACTTACCGTCCAGGCTGTCACTCCTGTCATACCCTGCTAGATGCCTGGAGCTGCATTATGCCATTGTCATGTACAGTATGTACGGATGGTCCATAGCCTTCATACCTGTATGAGTGCATGTGCAGAGATCGGATAAAAATACACCCCTCAACATTGTAATTGCAACACCGACGAGGAAAAGTCATAGAATGCTGGAAATCACACGATGGCTAGACATGTTATTGATATGCAAATGATGGAAAATTGGAAACAAATTTGTTCAAAACATCGTAATGACTGAGTATAAGCATCAAGTGCAATTACAGCCCTGGCTGCTATCAGTGAGGTTATTAGTGATTGTCTGACGAATGTTCTGCCACACTATAAGCACTTGAGCAAATCATCAAGATCCGCTTCTGGCAGCTCCTTTTCACCATGGCCTGCAGTGTCTCTGGACTTGTCTCCCATTAAGCACATCTGGGACTTCATTGGTTGGCAGTTGCAAAGGTAGCTGCATGCAGAGGATCTTGATGATTTGCTAAAGTGCCTTCAGCGTGGCACAACATTCCTCACTGATGGCAGCCATGGTGTATAAGTGCGGGGATTTCTGCGAGTGGCTCATACTCGATATTGAATAAATTGAGATGTCTTGAAAATGTTTCCATTTTTTTCATCGTCTGCCGATCAGTAACATATCTATCCATCCTGTGATCTCCATAATTAAACAACGTTTCCTTCTTGGTGTTGTAATCTTAATGTTGAGCAGTGTATTTCTGTAAACCTGTCAGTTTTCTGATTATCACCCACAGACTGAAGTCACGCTGGGTCCTGTTGTTCTGCTGTTCCCACTCTGCCATCTGTGCGCCAGGTGTAGGGTGTCAGGTTTTGCCTAGAAAATGTCACTTCTCTAATTTGGAGAATGTCTCCTTGGATACAGATATCCTTGTTAGATGATTGGAATTGGGAGTTTTATTTCTGTTTTCTCATATCCTTGCGCACTGTGGTGTACATGCATTGGGGAAATGCGATCATGTCCTTGAACACATGTCAAAATGCACCTTTTATCCCCAGTATTAATGACCACCGCAGAAAAAAAAAACTTTTTATATAAAATAAGAATCCAGCTGGTATGAAGCGTCACATCGGAGGCATTGATGGATGCATGAGATGTGATGTGAAGGCTGTGATATTGGAGAATAAATCCTCCGGTGTTCTTGTTTGTGCAGGCACTAACAGATCAGCAACAGTTTGGGAAAGCCGATGAGATGTACGATCAATGCATAGATCTCGAGCCGGACAATGCCACCACATATGTACATAAAGGGTAAGTGGTTCCCAATTATTTATGATAGGAATAAAACCCTGCCATAAGATGTCAGTGCAAGGAGGAATCGAAATGTGTAGTGAATATTTCCCCCTTATTATCAATTCTTGGCTTCACCCTGAGTGCGGCACCACAAGTACCACTATTTGGTGATGTGCATTAGGCTACAGGATAAGTGAAAATGAACAGATTATTTCAGTAGCATGTGTATGATGGTGGGAAGGGGACCTTACACCTTACATAGCTGATGGCTATTCCTACCAACATGCAAAATACGCATTCTAAAAAAGGTTGTCTGGTCCCACAAGAAAAGAAAAGTGTCAGGCACTCTGTGACTGCTGGCTAGTAAATCGTGACAGCATGCAACTCACACACTGTCATTATTCTCCCGTAGTCCCTGTGCAGGTGGGTGGTCACGTAACTGCATGTATGCCATTTGCATGCTTTCGGTCACGTGCCGACTAGTCTCTTGCTCTTCTCTCAGTTGTCTTCTATGGAGATAAGCCGGGAGAGACTAGTCGGCACATGATAGCGTGACCACCACATGGGAAATACAGGGAAATCTCATCACTTTCTCATGATGTCTGTCACGTAGAGTGCCTGCAACTTTTGTTCTGAGACCAGGGAATCCCTTTAAGCTGTCCATACACTTTAGATAGTAGTCAGACGAATCAGCTAATCGCTCTTTCTCTCTCGGCTCCCACATACACAAGAACGCTCATCCAAGAGCTCCTCTGTTCTCTGAGAGACAGCGACTTACCTCTGTGCTAAACATAAGGATCTACAGGTTCAGAGCCTTTTCTAGAGCAGCACGGTGGCTCAGTGCTTAGGACTGGCTTAGAAATGGAGAGGTGTCAATAAGACACCTATCCGTTACAAATCCAATAGTTAAGGGGTTAAATAAAGACACAGCCCGAATAAAGTATTTTAATCAAACACAACACAGTTTGTCATCTTTATTGTACTCTTAATTCCTCGATGCCCTCGATCTCCTACAATAAACATAAAACAATAAACCAACAATATACCCATACCTGGCCATCGGTGTCCCACGCCATAATCCATATCTGGGGGGTATACAGTTTACAACCAGGACGGTGCCGAGATGCGACCACCTCAGCTGTAAACCGCTAATGAATGAATGAGATGCTGGGAGCGGAGCTTCAGTGCCTAGCGGTGACGCCACTGAAGCTGCGATCCCTCACAGCCTGTGTGTTACCATAGTTCTTGACACTATTTTCCTATAAGAGAATAATAATACAGGCAACATCTTTACTACAGTCTGGTATCTCTATCACACGCCTCATCTATCTGGCCTCCAATGAACTGGGCAGCATGGTGGCTCAGTGAATAGCACAGCAGCCTTGCAGCTGCAAGGAGTTTGCGTGGGTTTCCTCCAACTCCCAACGACATAATGATAGGGAATCTAGATAGTGAGCCCCAGTGGGGACAGCGAAGATGATGTCTGTAAGGTGCTGTGCAGTTAATGGAGCTGAATAAGTGAGTAAAATAAATAGATCTCAGGGGAGATTCATGAAGCCCCCATACACATTAGATTGCCGATTGCTTTTTTTTTTTTTTTTTTTTTTTTTTTTTTGTGTGTCTTGGGACCTTTATTAAGCTCAGCTATTAGTGAATGTTTCCTCAGTGAGGACAGGGAATAAGTTAGTATAAGAGGATCAGGCAGTGGAAATCCACCTGACCAATGCAGGGACGTCCACTTCATCCAATATGTATGGTCACCTTTAGAGTAACTCTTAACTACCCTAACCCAGCTGGACTCGAGAACGCAGACCCTGAATTTATTCAGTAAATGTTGGGCTCCTCCAGTGGTTTCCTACATAATTTGTAATTTTCAGTTTCCTCCATGATTTGTTTTTTCTTTTTTCTCTTCTTTCACAGCTTACTTCAGCTGCAGTGGAAACAAGACCTTGACAAAGGCTTAGACCTGATCAGCAAAGCCATTGAAATAGATAACAAATGTGACTTTGCATACGAGACCATGGGGACAATAGAAGTTCAGAGGTAAGCTCCGCTGCTTGCGAGTGCCGTGGCTTCTCTAACTTTTATGTATACGCAGTAGAAATAGAAAGTCCGGCATCCAATAGAAAAAACATGGAGCTTTCTTTTCGCATATGTAATAGAATTCAGTACATTCATGGTAAGCGTAAAATCACTGACGCGTTTCAGGCCCGTAGTCATAGCAGATCCACAAGGCCTGAAATGCATCACTGCTTTTTTATGTCTGGAAATAAAGCTGCAACTTTTTAGGCTATGTGCACACGCTGTGGATTTTGCTGCAGTTTTCCATGAGTTTTTCAGTACCACGTAAACCTATGGAAAACAAAATCCGCAGTGCACATGCTGCGGAAAAAAAACGAGCGGAAACGCAGCGGTTCATATTCCGCAGCATGTCAATTTTTTGTGCGGATTCTGCAGCGGTTTACACCTGCTCCATAAGTGGAATCCGCGGTAAATCTGCAGTGCGGTTTACCTGCAGATTTACCAGAATCAGTGCGGAAAAATCCGCACAAAATTCCGCAACGTGTGCACATAGCCTTACTATATCGGATACTGAAATCTCTATTCCTGCAGTGCTATCCGGACCACCACACTGCCGCTCTTACACAGCTGCTACTTTCTGTTCTATTCTACCACAACCACACCGTATATTTCTGTTCCAGGGGAAATCTGGACAAAGCCATTGACATGTTCAATAAAGCCATCAACTTGGCGAAATCTGAAATGGAAATGGCCCATCTGTACTCACTATGTGACGCCGCCTATGCCCAGACTGAAGTCGCCAAGAAATACGGCCTGAAGCCTCCAACGCTGTAAACGGACTTCCAGCGATGAGCAAATGTGACAGCTCCGAAATATTGATCTTTTAAGACAAGTAATTTCTCCCAGAAGAGTTTTTGCATCCAAAACGAAAAATTGGAATGGCGGCCCCTCGTTTTTCTGCTTGTGGTGTTGTCATTCATCCCTTCTGTTAGATGTTTTTGGTATTGTGGGGCGAGGGTGTCTGGGATGATTTCCCTCTGCCGATATCAAGGGAAAAGTTAAGACACCGCTGCATGAGAACAGGAGGACACAGTTTGCCATGCAAATAAAACTGCTGAATTAAGTTCATTTCTGTTTTGTCAGGGAATGGGTGGTTATCGTGTGAGCAATGTTTCTTAAATTTCTTTTATTTTAATTTTTTTTTTATATATATATTTTGGTACTTTTTACTGTTTGTTTTTCTTGATATCTGTTATATATCCTATTCCTCTTGTACATAACTGATCACACCAGACTGATTTTTTTTTTCCTTTTACTGAGTGAAAATAAACTATTTGGTTTTTTTTCTTTTTTTTTTTTTTTAGCTGCCAGCTGTGAAAAATAAATGCTTTGCATGCCCAACCTTCATCCCTACCTCTGATGAGAAATTGTGTTTTTGATGTATACTGCCAAATGAGCTGCAGTGCCCCCCTACAAGTCTACGGCCAGATTGACAGGCATATATGGAGGCCGTTAGTACAGGGCAGAGACCCGCCACTTGGCGTCAGGTTTTTTGTTTCGATCACACACATGTGAACCCAGTGGGTAAAAAAATTAAACCACAAATAAATTGGCTCGTAGTGATGACCAAACGTGCTTGGATAAGGTGTTATCTGAGCATGCTCGGGTGCTAACCCGAGTGCTTTCAGCGTGCTTGAATAATACATTCGAGGCTGCACGTCTCATGACTGTTTGACGGCCGCCTCACATGCAGGGATTGCCTGTTTGTTAGGTGATGCCTGCGTGGTTTGCGGCTGTCGAACAGCTGCAAGAGCCTCGAACATATTTTTCGAGCACGCAAGTCCATGCGGTTGTTTGACAGGCGCAACGCATGCAGGCATCGCCTAACAAACAGGCAATCTGTGCATGTGTGGCGGCCGTCAAACCGCCGCGGGGACTCGAACGTATTATTTGAGCACGCTGAAGACACTTGGTTAGCACCCGAGCATGCTGAGAACACCTTATCCCAGCACATTCGCTCATCACTTATTGGTTGTAAATTGATTTTGAAATTGTGTAGGTTGTTTCATGGCTACTTTTACAAGCTGCTGTGCTGAACGTTTGTGTATTTAGGAAACAATTTTGTGTAGGTGCCACCAAAGAAGAACATATTTCCAGTTCCATAGGTGCCACACTTTCACTCTTTTGACTTACCATGAAAAATTTATTCTTAAAAATACCACATTTCAAAGTTGTATTAAAGTTGACCCTTCAGACTTTCCATGCAGTGACTTACGGACGAGCCTGTCGTAGATGCAGCCAATCAGATGTGCAGTGGAGAGGGAGCAGCTACAGCGTGAACCAATGACAAGGCAGGAGGCGTGTCTTAGACTACCGCAGACTCCCTGCAGGAGCTGTAGCAAAGCTGTAGTCCCAGGTCACAGCTCTGCCCGAATAGAGCGGAACTACAAAGCAGGAAAGGAGCAGAAACTGAGAAGAGTATAGTGGGGAAGCATCACCTGTCAGCACGGGAATGAAGCAAATGTTAATTAGCTCCTTTAACAAGAAGATAAAAAAATGCACTCATATTTCTGCAATGCCATTATTATTTATTAGTAGATAGAATCGGATTGAAAAAAGTGCCATAGTTAAAACATGGCGCATCTTGGAAAAACACGGAGTTCTCATTTGACTCTTGTATCAGACTAAGGCTGGGCACACACTTGGTCTCACTCTTGGGCACATATGCTCAGGAGCTATGTGGCCACAGTCCTGATGGATGCCTAATCATCAGCCTCCCATAGGGACCCATTGTAAAGAAGGCTGTTGCACGTTTCTTTGCATATGCCGAGGACTGTGTGTCAGACGGAGGCTGACAGAACTCACATTTCGTCATCCATCTGGTGCAAGGGTCTATAGGAAAGTTACAGTATTCGTCAAAGCAAAAGCTCCCATCGTTTGCTGTAGGCAAAGTGCACAGATGCAGTGTGCGCATGGCCTTCATCTTGAACCCACTCGGAGGAGATGTGAAGATAAATGCTCTCTGTCTCATAACTTTCTTTAGCTGTCATATAAGACCTCCCGCTCGCAGTCTGGATATGGGAGTATCCGGATTCATTGCACTGATTATATTGGGGTCTGTAGGGGTTTTTGTAGGTTTGATCACAAGAATAGAAATGCATAAAAAATACCGGGAACCTCAAAATGCAAGTATGGACACCTAGACTTGGTCTGACACGTCTCACTAGAAGCAGATTAGTTGAGCCATTAAAGTACTATTACTTTAAAAAAAAAAATAATGGCTGCAAGAAATGTTGGACGATGTCCCCCTAAACTTTATATGTGAGGGTGAATGCAGACTTGTCACCTGTGACGCTTGCAGGAGACTTGGTGCTATTTGTAGTTTGGGTCTTTGACAATGTTTATGAAGACTATTGTTTTTGTACAAAGAGCAATGCAGTAATACCATTTTCAGGTTTTATGGTTTTTGCATATGGTGCCCTCTATTTCTGCATACAGTTGGTCATCTTTCGATGGGGTAAAGCACCAGCTATGGAGTATAGTCCAGGAACTTGGTCGTGTCAGGACTGGAGTGGCTACCGTCTGAGGACATCATGTTCTTCCCTCTATATGTGACAGCAGACAGGTCTTATTTTCTCCAGTTCACCAGTAAACCATTTATGGTCTCCAGAACTGAGAAAACTTGTCCATAGTCCTCAGCCTTTTCTTCCAGTTCAGACTGGCAAAAAAGTTGGCCAACAAAACCAACTTTTCTCTGTCCGAGATCCGGTCTCTTTACCTCGTCTGACTAAACATAAGGGCTTCTGACAAATGTTTCCTGTAGAGCATTTATGGCGTCAGATGTGATCTAGAGCTTGTAGGTTTTTACAATGTTTTATTTGCATGGCTTCTTCCATGTTTGTGCCATTCAGTTCTCCATTACGTAGACGCAGCATGAGCCGAATCCAGCGTGCATTCCAGGTCTCCAACTGTATGCCTGCTAAATGGAAGCACTAAAACTAATTCTGTTTTTTTTTGTTTTTTTTCTTTTTGTAATTGATCTTTCCCTCCTAATGATAAAAAAAAATCCATACCAATAAATATTACATCACAATTAAATGACTTGTAATGTGTTCTTTGGCAAGAGAACCTGCCGTACCTTGTTTGGGAAGGTTCACAGGCTAATGTAATGTGCATTATCTGCAGTTTACTAATATACTCCATTTCTTATCATTCCGACACCCACGACTCTGTGGTGAGGAAACTGAATCCCCACAACTATAATTTCACAGGAACAAAGGGATTCACAAAACACTGGTCTGGCATCCATGTCTGAACTCCACAGTGAACTTTTTTTTTTTTTGTTGTTGTTTTAGCTGAAGGGCCGTTGTTCTGGGTGCCTCTGGTATTTGCTTGACTCTCGTGTGCGCCATCATGACGTCTGGCCTTGTAAACCCCGGAGGAACTCAAGATGTCTGCATTCAAGCACTTGCCAGAGAAGTTTGCAAGACCCTGGTCCAGCTGCCAAGAAGTACAGACGTGGATCACAGGCGAGGGTCCTGCAAACCTTTTTGCTCAAGTGTAAATGTACTCTATGGCCAAATGTATGGGCTGTACTGAAGAGTACAATAGCGGGACGAGTTGTTCCTTTGAAAGACACCATTCGTTTTATCATGTGACGTACTGGAAAGTGGGAAAAAAATTCCAAGTGTGTTGAAATTGCAAACAAAATGCAATTTCATAATTATTTTGAGATTTTTTTTTTTTTATCATGTTCACTGTAGGGTAATACTGACCTGGCAATATGATTCTCCAAATCCACATGCATAGTTTTCTTGTTCTCATTTTCTTTTTTTAAGTGGTGAAAAATGCAGAAATTTGTAAAAAAACAAAAAAATGTTCTCCGTGTGTGTGTGTGTATGTATGTGTATATGTATGTGTGTGTGTATATATATATATATATATATATATATATATATATATATATATATTTTGCATTTAATAGTCTCCTTAGGAGACTTGAAGCTGCAATTATCTGATCGCTTGGGCTACACATAGGTGCTTCCGCCCTGCTATGTACATCAGAAATCACGATCTCCTTTGAACGTTGGCCACGGGCAGGCTTTCATAGGAGAATTTTTAGTCAGATGTGACATCATTTCAAGTGACATCTTTAAGTGTATCGTCAGAAATATGCCAGGAATCGGCCAGACAGTAAGACTAATCACTGTATCCTAATTTTACTTGTATCTCCTTTCTTCCCCTGCTATTTAACCATACTCACATTTTCCCTCACTGTTTTCACTCCACCAATCTCACCCCTATCCTTCTCACACTGTGAGAAACTATCGCAGTCCCTCACACTTAAAACCTGTGCCGCTGACCCCCACCACCCTGCTTCCTCTCTCTGGGGCACTTTGGAATGCCCGCTCTGCCTGCAACAAGCTCCACATGATCCACGATCTCTTTACTTCCCGCAACCTTACCTTCCTGGCCCTCACTGAGACCTGGCTGACGCCCCCTGACACTGCCTCCCCTGCTGCACTGAGTTACGGTGGCCTCCACTTTACCCACACACCTCGCCCTGGCAACAGACATGGTGGGGGAGTGGGTTTCCTTTTTTCTAAAAACTGCTACTTCAACCCTATCCAACCCCCACCTTCCCTTAACCTCCCTTCTTTCGAGGTTCACTCTGTCCGTATCTACTCTCCCTCTAATCTCCAAATGGCTGTCATATACCGACCACCGGGCTCAGCCACTGCCTTCATTGACCAATTTTCCACCTGGCATCTTCACTTTCTCTCTGCTGACATCCCCACCATCATAATGGGTGACTTTAATATCCCTACTGACACCCGCCAACCAGCAGCCTTCAAGCTCCTGGCCCTTACCTCATCCTTTGGACTTACTCAGTGGTCCTCCACAGCCACCCACACAGACGGACATACGCTAGACCTCATCTTCACCCGCCTCTGTTCCTTATCTAATCTCACAACCTCTCCCTTCCCCTTATCTGACCACCATCTACTCACCTTCTCTTTCTTGTCCTCCTCACCTGCCCCCATGTCCAGCCAGTACATCCTCGCAAAAACCTTGCACACCTAGACAATCACAGACTCTCTGCTACCCCTGTCCTCCATATCTTTACTCCACGACACAGATAGCGCCACCGCTTTCTATAACTCCACCCTCACATCAGCCATAGACTCAGTCGCCCCTCTCATGCATGGCAAGGTGCGAAAAATCAATAGGCAACCTTGGCATAACAACTCAGACAAGCATCCAGGGTCGCTGAGCGGCGTTGGAAAAAAACACGCCTGCCAGACAACTTCACCACTTCAAACTAGCCCTCACTTTTGCTAAACAATCCTATTTCACTAACCTTGTATCTTCACTATCCTACAACTCAAAACCAAATCTCTTCTGAGGACTTTGCCACCTACTTCAAAAACAAGATCGACCAAACAAGGCAAACCTTTACTTCTCCACTACCCCAACCACTCCAAATACCAGACCTCTGCCCTTCCCCAATAACTTCCCTCTCCAACATCACTGAAGGAGAACTTACTCGCCTCCTTTCTAAATCACACCTCACCACCTGTGCACTTGACCCCATCCCTTCCCACTTGCTCCCCAACCTCACTAACACGCTCATACCAGCCCGAACCCATCTCTTCAACCTATCTCTATCTTCTGGTACTTTCCCCTCTGCCGTCAAACATGCCACCATCACACCCATCCTCAAAAAAACCTAACTTTGACCCAACTGCTATGCCCAGCTATCGCCCCATATCACTGCTCCCGTTTGCTTCCAAACTCCTTGAGCAGCATGTCCATGGTCAACTTTCCTCCCACCTCTCATCTAACTCTCTCCTTGACAACCTCCAATCTGGCTTCTGCCCCCACCACTCCACCGAAACTGCTCTGGCCAAAATTACTAATGACTTACAGCCAAAGCTAACAGACAGTTCTCCATCCTCCTCCTTCTCGATCTGTCCTCTTTCTCCTTCGCCTCATTGGGGGACACAGGACAGTGGGTGTATGCTTCTGCCGCCAGGAGGCTGACACTAAGTAAACATAAAAAAAAGTTTATCTCCTCCTCTGTCGTATACACCCCAACACTGGCTACCAGAGAATCCAGTTCATGCTTAGTGTCTGAAGGAGGCACACCTCTGGGTCCCGGATCCTTCGGACCCTTGTTTTTCTACATCTTATGGATTGAGAAGGGCGATGGACCCTTTTTGAGGGGGTCTGATCTCCCCAAACCAGCAACGGGCAAGCACGCGAGAGTATCCTCCACGTATCCTTTCCCACGACGTGGGATTGCACGCCGAACTTGGCCCTGACCACCCTAAGGTATATTAGACCATAGGCTGTACAGGTGCCCTCAGATGTCCGTGTGACCCCCCTGTTTTTCTACACCTATGTTTCAGCTGCGGTGATAAGAGGGGTGGTGGACGGTCCCTCTCCTTATCCCAGAGCGGAAAATGGAGCTTGGGTTCCTACACCCTCATGTATTTTCCTCTCCCACTGCTAGTTTTAAAAAAAAAAAAACACGCTGGTCCTCTTTTTGCAGAGGGTTCAGCTTGAAAGAGGGGGGGAGGCTAAAAAGGAGGGCTCCTGATGCAGCGCAGATTACCTTTTAGTCAGGTTCGAGCGTTCCTGTGCTGGTCTGACGCCGGGTTAATAGCGGCGCCGTAGTCCCCCAAAGCTCCGGTCGGCGCTTCAGTTCCCCAGCGCTTCAGCGGTCCGGTGTGGCCGGCGCCGCAGCCTTTCCAGAAGGGACCAGGCTCCGACCTAGCATTCCAGGGAGCACTTCCGGGTCAAGCAGGCCCGGCTTCCGTCCTGGACAGCGCGCTGTGAGGCCCCGCCCCATCCGGTGCATCTTCCGGGCTGCCCCCTCCTCTCGCTGGGGCAAAATCGAGGTCCCGGCTTCGGCCTGCTTCAGGCAGCATCGGCACTACAATCTAAGCGGTCTGCCCCCTGAGGGCAGTTAAGGATAAAGGTGGCACATTTGCTCTTCTTTTGGTGTTCGGTTCTACACTGTATGCAGGGGACACAGGACCTGGGGTAAGTGCTTCTCCCTCCAGCCTGACAGCAGAAGCATTATTTTTTTCCCAGTCTAAGGCCCTGGGTAGAGCATTTACGGAACACTGTCTAGAAGGGTCAAATCTCACACGGTCCTATATACCGTCTGTGTGTAGCCTGTCGTTTTGCCTTTCCGCATGCCCAGAGCAATCGTCTCAGTGAGGCCTGTGACTCCCAACGCGCTAAGGAGCCCCCTCCCTGCTAGTTCCCTAGCAATCTCCCTGGCGGTTATTCCTGCCCCTCAGGAAGAGTCTGGGGTGGTTCCACCGGAATGGGTCATGTCATTATCGCAATCCATGGCATCCATAACTAAAGCAATCGAGTCCCTTCAGACCCCGGCTGGAGTCAGGGACAGCAGTTCATCTGTCTTAAGGTACCTTCACAGTGAACAACGATAGCGATCTGTGACGTTGCAGCGTCCTGGATAG
Organism: Ranitomeya imitator; assembly: GCF_032444005.1. Lineage (NCBI taxonomy): Eukaryota > Metazoa > Chordata > Amphibia > Anura > Dendrobatidae > Ranitomeya > Ranitomeya imitator. The sequence goes on along the minus strand of NC_091284.1, from coordinate 83,678,830 downwards.
CGATATCGTTGTGTTTGACACGCAGCAGCGATCAGGATCCTGCTGTGACATCGCTGGTCGGAGCTAGAAGGCCAGCACCTTATTTCGTCGCTGGATCACCGCTGACATCGCTGAATCGGCGTGTGTGACGCCGATCCAGCGATGTCTTCACTGGTAACCAGGGTAAACATCGGGTTACTAAGCGCAGGGCCCCACTTAGTAACCCGATATTTACCCTGGTTACCTAAAAAAAAAAAAAAACACTACATACTTACATTCCGGTGTCTGTCGCGTCCCTCGCCGTCAGCTTCCCGCACTGACTGTGAGGGCCGGCCGTAAAGCAGAGCACAGCGGTGAGGTAACCACTGTGCTTTACGGCCGGCGCTCAGTCAGTGCGGGAAGCTGACTGCGAGGGACGCGACAGACACCGGAATGTAAGTATGTAGTGTGTGTTTGTTTTTTAGGTAAATATCGGGTTACTAAGCGTGGCCCTGCGCTTAGTAACCCGATGTTTACCCGGGGACCTCGGGATCGTTGGTCGCTGGAGAGCTGTCTGTGTGACAGCTCTCCAGCGACCACACAGCGACGCTGCAGCGATCGGCATCGTTGTCTATATTGCTGCAGCGTCGCTTAATGTGACGGTACCCTTAGAGAAAGCTTCGGATTCTCAGGGGCCTCCGGCCTGCAGGGGCTGCGCTCACTAGGCAGACACGGGGGAAGCGAAATCTCACAGCGTCTCCCGGGCCATCAGGTGCATCAGCATCATGGAGTTCCGTCTCTCGCTCTCCTTCCCTAGCGGAAAGCGGGGAACTCGGGTCAGATTATGATTCAGAGGGGTCCCTTAATTTAGAGACCCCTGGATTTCAGGAGTCAGTACATAGCCTGATTGAGGCTGTCAATCAGACCCTGGGAATAGAAAACGAAGCCATTTTACACTTGGATCACAAGGTTCCTTTTAAGCGGGCCAGACTATCTCATAAGGTGTTTTCCTCTCACCCCGAGTTTGAGGACCTGGTTCAGCGAAACCGGGAACACCCGGACAAACACTTTTCAGGGCAAAAAGCCTTGAAAGCAAGATACCCTTTTTCTCCTGAGCTACGTAGTAAATGGGCGGAATCTCCTTCGGTAGATCCGCCGGTGTCCCGCTTAGCCTCTAATACTCTGTTATCCCTTCCCAACGGCTCTTCTAATAAGGATCCCACGGATCGTCTTATAGAAAGTTTGGCTCGTTCTGTTTTTGAATCTTCAGGTTCAGCCCTTTTTCCCTCTTTTGCGGCAACTTGGGTTGCTAAAGCCATGATGTCTTGGTCAGAATCTTGGACAAAGGCTCTTCAAGAGAGAGACTTGCCAGCGGAGTTGACAGAAATGTAAAGTCAGATAACCCTTTCTGGGAGCTATCTGATTAATGCATCCTTAGGGTACCGTCACACAGTGGCACTTTGATCGCTAGGACTGCACAATCCGTGACGTTCCAGCGATATCGTTACGATCTCGCTGTGTCTGACACGCTACTGCGATCAGGGACCCCGCTGAGAATCGTACGTCGTAGCAGATCGTTTGAAACTTTCTTTCGTCGCTGGATCTCCCGCTGACATCACTGAATCGGCGTGTGTGACGCCGATTCAGCGATGTCTTCACTGGTAACCAGGGTAAACATCGGGTTACTAAGCGCAGGACCGCGCTTAGTAACCCGATGTTTACCCTGGTTACCAGCGTAAACGTAAAAAAACAAACACTACATACTTACCTTCTGTGTCTGTCCTCCGGCGCTGTGCTTCTCTGCACTGGCTGTGAGCGCCGGCCAGCCGGAAAGCACAGCGGTTTAGAACTTGGCGGGCAGACTCTACCTCTAAGAAATCTCTTACAACCCTCCAGTATCAAGGGGGTCGCTTATTCGGAGAGAAGCTGGATCAGCTTATTTCTGATACCACAGGAGGGAAAAGCAGAGTGCTAGACAGCCGTTTTGTCGTCAATTTCAGGCCTGTTTCAAACCCCTTCGCAATAACAGATGGACCCCAGCGTCAGGTTCCGCTGTGCAGGTTCGACCCAATCTGGACCGAAACAATCGGATCTCCTATAGAGTCAACCCGGGGGGAGAATACTTTCCCAGCCGCCTAGATCCAGGGGGTCCAGGGCTCAAAGGTTTTCAGCCAAGTGACTGGAGGCATCCTCGGATCGCCGCTGACAGAGTAGGCGGGCGCCTACTTTTGTTTCACCAGGCCTGGCTCCATTCAATTCACGACAGGTGGGTGGGAGAGCTCGTGTCCTCAGGGTACAAGATAGAGCTGGTTTGCCAACCTCCACACTTGTTCTTCCCATCCCGTCTTCCCAGGTCCGGGTCCCGGCGTCAAGCCCTGTTCAATTCTATAGTCCCTTCATCTCCGCGGGGTCATCACTTCTGTTCCAAGGGAGGAGAGATTTCAGAGGTTCTATTCCAACCTATTTGTAGTACCCAAAAAGGACGGATCAGTAAGGCCCATTCTGGATCTGAAACGCTTAAACAGGTTCGTCAACATTCGTCACTTTCGGATGGAATCTCTCCGGTCAGTCATTGCGTCGATGGAAAAGGGGCTGTTCTTGGCCTCGATAGACATTCAGGATGCCTACCTGCATATTCCCATTTTTCCTTCCCATCATCAAAGATTTCTCCGGTTTGCCATAAACAACACACTTCCAGTTCACAACTTTACCCTTCGGGCTGGCCTCCGCCCCCAGGGTGTTCACAAAGGTCATGTCTACCGTGGTGTCCATTCTGCACTCCCGAGGCATAGTAGTCTTGCCATATTTAGACGACCTTCTCATCAAAGGGCCGACCTTTCAGGCCTGCGAGGAGAATGTCAGCATTTCTCTAGACACTCTCTCATCTAGGTTGGTGAAAGTGAATTTAAAGAAGTCATCCCTGGTACCATCCTGGAGAATCTCATTTCTAGGGATAATTTTCAACACCTCTCAAGCCCTCTCGATCCTGCCCCAGGACAAGGTCCTAGCCCTTCGGCGAGAGGTGAGGATTCTTCAGCAGCCGTACTTTCATACAATCCGGTCCTGCATGAGGGTCTTAGGAAGGATGGTTGCAACAATAGAAGCAGTACCATTTGCACAGCTTCATCTTCGGCCTCTCCAGCATTCGCTTTTAGCAGCATGGGACAAGAATCCATCCCTCAACCTCAGGTTCCGGTTGTCTCTCCAGGTCAGACAGGCTCTTTCATTGTGGATAAACAGCCCGTCCCTTCTAAAGGGGAAACCCTTTCCTCCAACCAATTGGCTAGTGGTTACAACAGATGCCAGTCTCCTAGGTTGGGGAGCGGTGTTCTTTCACCACACTGCTCAGGGGCACTGGTCCTCCCGGGAGTCAGCCCTTCCTATCAATCTCTTAGAGATTCAGGCAGTTCGACTGGCTTTGCAGTATTTCCATCATCTTCTGGCGGGTCACCCGGTCTGGATTCAATCGGACAATGCCACAGCCTTGGCATACATAAATCATCAGGGGGGCACCCACAGCAAGGCAGCCATGCAGGAAGTAAAGCAAATTCTGTGCTGGGCCGAGAGAAATCACTCGGTGATTTCGGCAATCCACATTCCGGGCGAGGAGAACTGGACGGCGGACTTCCTCAGTCAGCAGGGCCTGGCTTCCGGGGAATGGTCTCTCCATCCCGAGGTTTTTCAGGAAATATGCCATCAATGGGGGAGGAATGCCGTCCGGGAGGAATGCCGAGGTACCCAGATTTGTCGCCCGGTATCGAGATCCACAGGCAATCGCCGTGGATGCGCTAGTTCTGACCTGGAACCAGTTTCATCTCCCATATCTGTTTCCCCCTCTGGCACTGCTCCCGAAAGTAATCAAGAAAATCAAGTCAGGAAGAGTGCCAGCTATTCTGGTCGCCCCGGATTGGCCACGGCGGTCGTGGTACGCGGACCTAGTACAGCTCTCCGGAGCTCCGTGGCAGCTCCCCAACCGTCCAGATCTTCTACCTCAAGGGCCGATTTACCACCAGAACTCAGGGGTCCTGCGTTTGACGGCCTGGCCTTTGAATGTTGGGTGTTAACTCAAGCCGAGTTCTCCCAAGAGGTGGCGGATACCATGATCAGTGCCTGAAAGACCGTTTCGGCTCGGATTTATTATTACACTTGGAAGGTTTTTCTTTCATGGTGCAGAGAGCGCGGGCTGCCTCCTCTGCCTTTTTCCGTTCCAAATATTCTTGCCTTTCTTTAGGCAGTGAAAAGCCAACCACCAGAGTTAAGGACCAGTGCGCATTGGTTGGATTCGGTGACGCCATTAAGGTATATGATCTCCTTTACAATCTCCCCCCACCCCCCCACCCTTTTTTGCCATTTTGCACACGTTATATCTTGGTTGCTTACCACAAGTTTGCACATTGCACCTTTGCTATATGGTGGTTGGCCATACGGCCAAGTATATTATGGGCCATTTTATTTAACCCCATAAGTCATTTTTGTGTCATATGCTCACTTTTGTTTACATTTTTTATCATTTTTATAGCACCTGTGGTATTCACTATTATTTTATCCCTGATTGATTTTTTTTTTAAAAAAAGGAGTCCTGACATTAACCCTTTTTGGTGCACCTTATACCTATTTAGGCTTTTATATATATTCCTGGTATTTTATTCTTGTTATTATATGTCTTTTATATCCTTCCAATTTGTGCACATATAAATATGTTTATTACCACTACAAATAAAGAATTATTGTAATAATACGTATATCCTTGCTATGTTATTTTCTTGGAGTTAGGTCCTTAACCCTGGTGGTTGGCTTTTCACTACTTATCTGAGTGGTTTCCACTCACTCTACTTGTTATCACTGGGGTCCATCTGTTTTTTTAAACACACATATTAGATCTGATATAAGTATATATTGCCCCTTCATGGTGTTAAAAAAATTTTTGTCTTTCTCCAGGCAGGTCTAGATTCAGGGCTGGCTCCAAGTACTCTTAAAAGGCAGATTTCAGCCTTATCGGTCCTTTTACAGCGCAGAATTGCTACTAACCTACAGGTAAGGACCTTTTTTCAGGGAGTCGCTCATAAGGTCCCGCCTTATAAAACTCCTTTGGAAGCTTGGGACCTTAATTTGGTCTTAAGGGCTTTACAGGAAGTTCCTTTCGAACCGCTTCAGGATATTTCCTTAACTTTACTTACTTGGAAGGTCGTATTCTTAGTGGCCATAACTTCCATAAGGCGGGTATCAGAGCTGGCAGCCCTTTCCTGTCGTGCTCCTTTTTTACGGTTCCATCAGGATAAGGTGGTGCTCAGACCAGCGCCCTCCTTTTTGCCGAAGGTTGTTTCCTCGTTCCACATTAATGAGGATGTAGTTCTTTCCTCTTTTTGTCCGGCACCGACGCACTGTGTGGAAAAAGCTCTCCATACATTGGACCTAGTGAGAGCGCTGAGTAGGTACATTTCTCGAACAGCTCCTTTTTGACAGACGGATGCTCTATTTGTCCTCCCAGAGGGTCGCAGAAAGGGATTCGCGGCCTCAAAATCTACCTTGGCCAGGTGGATACATTCAGCTATTCAGGAGGCCTACTGTGCCAAGGGCATGGTAGTTCCGGCTGGAATCAAAGCTCACTCCACTAGAGCAGTGGGGGCTTCCTGGGCGATTCAGCACCAGGCCTCAGCAGAACAGGTTTGCAGAGCTGCGACTTGGTCTAGTCTGCATACCTTTGCCAAACATTACAATGTCCATTCCCAGATCTCTGCAGATGCAGGTCTGGGTAGAAGGATTCTTCAGGCAGCAGTAACGCACTTATAATGACAGCTGCTTGTCCCCCAATGAGGCGAAGGAGAAAGAGATTTTTTTGTTACTCACCGTAAAATCCTTTTCTCCGAGATGCTCATTGGGGGACACAGTTCCCTCCCTGGTAGCCTGATGGCTGCTTTTTGTTGTATCTGAATTTATCAGGCAGTAGGTCTTTTCTAGACATAAGTTTTCTGTATTTATGCTGTTATATTATTTCTTGCTTTTTGTTCTCCTACTGCTTTAGCACCAAACTGGATTCTCTGGTAGCCAGTGTCGGGGTGTATACGACGGAGGAGGAGCTAAACTTTTTCTATGTTTACTTAGTGTCAGCCTCTTGGCGGCAGAAGCATACACCCATTGTCCTGTGTCCCCCAATGAGCGTCTCTGAGAAAAGGATTTTACGGTGAGTAACACAAATACCCCTATTTCGACACAGTCGTCCACCTCCTACTGCTACAAATTCTTTTTTCCCTCGGCATCAAAGGCCTTGCCCTGTCCTGGATTGCCTCATACCTTTCCGACCGCACATTTAGCGTTTCCCACTCCCATACAACCTCCTCACCCCACCCTCTCTCTGTTGGAGTTCCTCAAGGCTCTGTCCTAGGGCCTCTACTTTTTTCCATCTATACCCTTAGCCTAGGACAACTCATAAAGTCCCATGGCTTCCAATACCACCTATATGCAGACGACACTCAGATCTACCTCTCTGGCTCAGATGTCGCCTCTCTTCTGTCCAGAATCCCGGAGTGTCTGTCAGACATATCCTCCTTCAACTCTCGCTTCCTAAAACTCAATGTAGACAAAACCGAACTCATCATCTTTCCCCCACCTCGCGTATCCACCCCTACCGGAACTATCTATTATAGTAAATGGCATCACGCTCTCTCCCGCACCCGAAATCCGCTGCCTCGGGGTAACTCTCGATTCTGCCCTGTCCTTCAAACTGCACGTCCAAACCCTTGCCACCTCCTGTCAATATTGCCAGAATCCGTCCCTTCCTCAGCCCACAATCTACTAAAACTCTTGCGCATGCCCTCATCTCCCACCTTGATTACTGCAACACCCTCCTCTGTGGCCTCCCCGCTAACTCCCTTGCATCACTGCAGTCTGTCCTCAACTCTGCTGCTCGGCTAATCCACCTCTCTCCTCGCTACTCCCCTGCTTCACCCCTCTGCAAATCCCTCCACTGGCTCCCAGTTCCCCAACAAATCCAGTTTAAACTACTAACACTGATCTACAAAGCCATCCACAACCTGTCCCCTCCCTATATATCTGAACTAATCTCCCAATATCTTCCCTCACGTAATCTTCGATCCTCCCAAGACCTCCTGCTCTCCTCCACACTTATTTGCTCTTCACACAACCGCCTCCAAGATTTCTCCCGAATATCCCCCATCCTCTGGAATTCTACGCCTCAACACGTCTGAATATCCACCACCCTCGGATCCTTCAGACGAAACCTGAAAACTCATCTCTTCAGGAAAGCCTACAGCCTGCAATAACCATTCTGCCGCCTCACCAACCGCCCGAGCAGCCGCCACGTCACCGAACACCCGAGCTGCCGCCTCACCAACCACCAGTGCTGCAGCACACCGACCTCCTGTCTCTTCCCCGTTATCCTGAAGAATGTAAGTCCGCAAGGACAGGGTCCTCTCCCCTCTGTACCAGTCTGTCACTGTAAATTTGTTTACTGTTAACGATATCTATAACCCTGTATGTAACCGCTTTTCACATGTACAGCACCATGGAATTAATGGTGCTATATAAATAAATAATAATAAAATAATTGTAATGACCGGCATGGGGGTCTTCAGCAGACCCCGGCTCTCGTTGTAACCTATCGGCGACCCAGGATCACATCAGGGAGTGCTATTGGGCGGGTGGAATGACACATCCCAATGCCGGCTTGTGTTAAATGTCACTGAGATTGGCAGCAGCATTTAACAGGTTAACAGCCATGGCAAACCCACAGAAGTGATACCAGTTAAAAAAAACCTTCACTCCTCAAATTATTCTAAACAGCTGTCAGGTAATTTGTTAACTTTTCAGGTGCTACACCGGTATTAAAATTGGATGAAAAGAAATTACCGTAATTACATTTTTTCCTCTGGCAGCAAATTTTTGATTTGCACAAGAGGTAATAGTAGAAAATGGAACCCTTAAAGGTATTCTGCAGTTTCTCCTGAAAGGGGCAATATCACAAATGTGATCATGTATAAGCACACAGCAGGGTGTGGAAGTGAAAATGCGCTTTGTTGTTTTTGGAGGGTAAATTTGGCTGGAATAGACTAAACACCATGACACATTGGTAGAGTTTCTAAGGTGCCAAAACAGCAGAAACCACCTACAAGCTTGATCCCATTTGGAAAACTCTACCCCTCAAGGATCTCATCTATGGTTGTGTGGAACATTTTGAACTCAAACTGCCAAACAGAATTTTAAAAGATTGCATCATGAAAACAAACAATTAAAGGGGTAATGGAAGAAAATCCTATTAATTTGTTACACAATTTTTACCAACGTAACATTTTAGGTGAAAAACCTTATTTTCATGGCCCAATTCTATAAAATTCTGTATGGTAGTTAATGGATTAAAGATGCCCACTGCACCCCTACATGAATTTCTTTTGTGGGGTTTTATTTCCCAAATAAGGGTGTTTCTGTTTTGTGTTTTTTTTTGTTTTTTGCAGCTCAAGGGCTCTGCAAATGCAATATGGTGTCCAAAATGGCCACATAGAAGGATAGGAGTGCTATTTGGTGTTTGGAGTGCAGATTTCATTTGAATAGATTGTGAGTACTGTTAGCAGAGCCCACTGAGGTGCCAGAACAGCAAAAAAAAATACCCTTCATTTATTTTAGAAACTGCATTGCTCGAAGATTTTGGAATACATCCTCTGGTATAGTGAGTATTTTAAACCTACATAAGGTAATGGAAGGCTGGAATGAGGCTGTGTTCCCACAATGAGCTTTTGGTGAGTTTTTGACGTTGCATTTTATTTTATTTTTTTAGAAAATATGCAAGTAACCCATTTTAATGGATGCAGAAAATCTGCTACATCAAAAACTCCCCAAAAGATCATTGTGGGAACGCAGCCTTACACTTGCCTATAATTCAGTTTACCATGACAGCCTCTCGCCTTTCTCTATTTCGCCAGTGTTTTCAAAATAAATCGGACACCCCAGAGGATACTTAAAAAAAAAAAAAAATAGGAGGACAATGCTAACATGAGATACCACAAAAACTTTTTTTTTTAAATCTGGACAATGGCGTGAAGGACTTTATTTTCAAAGGCCAAGTCCTTGCCCACAGCACCATTTATCTTAGGCCTGTTTAGCACATCCTGGTATTTCCGGTACCAGAAAAAAACAGTACAGGAGATATCCGTTTGTGTATACATGTGGCTACTACTGTGCATGCAGGCGGCGGCGGCTGCTAGTAGTAATAGTCCCATCAGCCTACACTTACTGCTAATAACAGCGATAGCATGCGGTGGCACCTGCAGAGCAGTGGAGAATGATGACAGCCCTCTTCAGTATCTGGCAGCGGGGAACAGCACTGGGGAACACCTGTGCTGTGCTGCTGAGTGGACTACAAGTTCCAGAGACTCTAAGCAAGGGCCGTTGAGCGGAGTGAGGGCTGCCATTAAGGCTACTTTCACACTAGCGTCAGACGACGCACGTCGCAATGCGTCGTTTTGCAGAAAAAACGCATCCTGCAAAGTTGTCTGCAGGATGCGTTTTTTCTCCATAGGCTTGTATTTGCGACGCATTGCCACACGTCGCAACCGTCGTGGGACGGTTGCGTCGTGCTGTGGCGGACCGTCGGCACCAAAAAAAACGTTGTATTTAACGTTTTTTGGTGCGTTGTCTGCCATTTCCCACCGCGCATGCGCAGCCGGAACTCCTCCCCGGAGCTCACAATGGGGCAGCTGATGCGTTGTAAAACTGCATCTGCTGCCCCCGTTGTGCTGCGCTTTCACAGCATGCGTCGGCACGTCGCCGACGCATTGCGTCGTGCGTCGTACAATGCCAGTGTGAAAGTAGCCTAAGTCCCATGGCTGCAGATAAGTCAATAGTTAAATGTTTAAGACGAGCATAGTTTGGTGTTTTCCTTACTAGCTTCCATTGTTTTGAGTTTTTTTGGCTTTTATCTGTACGGTTTATCTCCATTAAATATGTGCTCCATGGACAATGCCACCAGGTATGCATCTTGTGAGATGTATGCATGCCTTGAACAGCCGTTTGAGGGTGTATATGTCTGCTCTCGATGCCAGCGAGTTACATGTTTGGAAGCCCAGGTACTGAATCTAAATGTGCAGCTGGAAACACTCGGAGCATTGCAGACCTGGAGAGGAGTTTAGAGCTCACTGAGCTTGCGCAGATGGAGCCAGTGATATGGAGGAGGGGTGGACGTGGGGAAGATCAGGACAGAGAAGTAAGCAGTTGGGTAAATGTTACCAGAAGGGGTAGGGGGAAAAGTGTCAGGGAGCCCAGTCCTGATCTGGCATAACCTAGTAAATGTGCCAGTTTGGCTGATATTCACAGATTTAGAAAAGCCAAGCTTCACATGCCAGAAATGCAAGCTTGCGTCCGTGTTGGAGGAAAAGTTGAAAAATCTAGAGGAGAGGTTAGCTACATTGAAAATCATTAAAGGGAACCTGTCACCCCCAAAATCGAAGATGAGCTAAGCCCACCAGCATCAGGGGCTTATCTACAGCATTCTGTAATGCTGTAGATAAGCCCCCAATGTATCCTGAAAGATGAGCAAAAGAGGTTAGATTATACTCACCCAGGGGCGGTCCCGCTGCGGTCTGGTCCAGTCGCGGTCCGGTCCGGGGCATCCCATCTTCTTACGATGATGTCTTCTTGTAGACACGCTCCGGCGCAAGCATACTTTGCCCTGTTGAGGAAAGGACCTGGGAAAGGTCAGAGAGGCCCAGCGTCTGTGCACTGCAGTACTTTGCCCTCTACAGGGCAGACAAAGTACGCCGGAGCGTGAATACAAGAAGAGGATGTCATCGTAAGAAGATGGGAGGCCCCGGACCGCTGCACCCATCGTACTGGGACCGCCCCTAGGTGAGTATAATATAACCTCTTTTTCTCATCTTTCAGGATACATCGCGGGGTTATCTACAGCATTACAGAATGCTGTAGATAAGACCCTGATGCTGGTGGGCTTAGCTCACCTTCGATTTTGGGGGTGGCAGGTTCCCTTTAAGGAGGATGAAGAGTTCTTTGCCAGAGCAGAATTATCTCTTCATGTTACAGAAAGAGAAGAAATTTGAAGTGCACCTGAAGAAACAGAGGAATGGAAGCATGTGACCCAGAGAAGCAGGATGGTCAGGAGGCAGTCAGCACCCATACTGCTCAGGAACCAGTACCAGGCTCTCACGCAGGAGAACAATGAAGAAATACATCAAGATAAGGCTTTGCCCACAAAGAACAACATTGTACGCCCTCAGAGTCCTCCTGGATAGAGAAAGAAAAATGTTGTGAAAAAGAATCGGAGAGTTGTGGTCATGGGGGATTCCCTGTTGAGAGGAAGAGAGGCCGCTATCTGCAGACTGGTTATAACCTCAAGAGAAATATGCTGTCTTCCAGGTGCAAAAATTAAAGATGTGTCTCACAGGATATCAGGACTCTTCAGACCTATAGATGACCACCCATTCCTGCTAATACATGTGGGGACAAATGACACCTGAAGAAAGGACCTGGAAACCATCTGCAGTGACTTTGAAAACTTAGGTAAGAAAGTAAAAGAACTGGGAGCGCAGGTGGTTTTCTCATCCATTCTCCCAGTGGATGGCCATGGAACAAGGATGTGGAATAAGATTCTGCAGGTGAACAACTGGTTATGTCAATGGTGCCGTCAACAAGGATTTGGATTTCTGGATCATGGAGCGAATTACCTATGTGATGGACTACTTGCTAGAGATGGGGTGCACCATACGAAGACTGGAAAACATGTATTTGAAAGTCACCTTGCTACACTCATCAGGAGAGCTTTAAACTAGAACAATGTGGGAAGGGAAGCAAAAGGCCAGAAAAAGCTATACACCTGACAAATACTATTGAGAACTCTGCTATTAGAAGTGGAAAGGAAGAACAAAGACAAAAAAATTATTAAATAATATTGGAGAATGAGAAACCACTCACAAACTAAAATGTTTCTATATGAATGCACAAAGCATGGGCAACAAACAAGGAGAATTGGAACTACTAACACGGGAAAAGAAATGTCATTGGAATCACTGAAACTTGGTGGGACGATACACATGATTGGAATACAAAGCTAGAACGATACAACTTATTTGCAAGAAATAGACTTGATAAATGAGGAGGAGGTGTCGTATGTTAGAAAAGCGTATGGCCATGTGCACACGTTACCGGATTTTACTGCAGCAGTTTTCCAAGAGGTTTACAGTACCATGTAAACCTATAGAAAACCCAATCCGCTGTGCACAAGGTGCGGAAAAAAACGCGTGGAAACGCAGCGTTCTTTTTTCCGCAGCATGTCAATTCTTTGTGTGGATCTGCAGCGTTTCTGCACCCATAGACTTGCATTAAGTCAGGCACATCCGCAGCAAAATATATAGCGTGTGGGCGGTGACTGCATGTATGTGGGGTCTGCGGGCTGTCAGTGGGTCTGCAGGGGTCTGTCGGGGGTTTGTGCGGGGCTGTTGGGGTCTGCGGGCTATCCGGGGGTCTTTGGGGGTGTGCGTGCGTGTGTGCAGACATCGTCCGATGGGATTACAAGTCCCATCGGGCTATGCCTGCGCTACAGTGACAGTGATTGACACATTAGCCAATGATGGGTCAGTAGTAGTCCCATTTTCCGGCTAATGTGTTGAATGTAAAAAAAACAAAAAAACACACATACAGTACATACAACATACATACAGTAAATACAACATACAACAGTACATACAACATATGACATACAGCACATACAGTACAGACAAAGTTTGGACACACCTTCTCATTCAAAGATTTTTCTGTATTTTCATGACTATGAAAATTGTACATTCACACTGAAAGCATCAAAACTATGAATTAACACGTGGAATTATACACTTAACAAAAAAGTGTGAAACAACTGAAATTATGTCTTATACTCTAGGTTCTTCAAAGTAGCCCCCTTTTGCTTTGATGACTGCTTTGCACTCTTGGCATTCTCTTGATGAGCTTCAAGAGGTAGTCATCGGGAATGGTTTTCACTTCTCAGGTGTGCCCTGTCAGGTTTAGTAAGTGGAATTTCTTGCCTTATAAACGGGGTTGGGACCATCAGTTGTAGAGTTGAAGAGCCTAGAATATAAGACATAATTTCAGTTGTTTCACACTTTTTTGTTAAGTATATAATTCCACATGTGTTAATTCATAGTTTTGATGCCTTCAGTGTGAATGTACAATTTTCATAGTCATGAAAATACAGAAAAATCTTTAAATGAGGTGTCTAAACTTTTGGTCTGTACTGTACAATATACAACAATACATACAACATATAACATACAACAGTACATACAACATATGACATACAGCACATACAACAGTACATACAACATGACATACAGTACATACATACAGTACATACGACACATACATATAGACATACAGTACACACAACATAGAGTACATACTCACTATCCATTGTCACCTGTAAAAAAATATTAAAATAATAAAGAAACAATATATTCCCTGATCCGCAGATATCCAATTAATACAAGTGTCCCACAACGATCTCCCGTGGAGAGCAGCCACATTAGCTGATGCGACCGCTCTCCAGGGGCTCCAAGAATACAATGACGGAAGGTATCCTTCCGCAATATATTCCTCCGCCGCTGTGAAAAATAGTCCCTATTCTCACTTGTGGCACTGCTGTGTGGGAAAACTCCCACGCAGCTTTGCCATAAAGTGAGACCCTGAACTCAGGTAACATCTTCAGTGATGCACTGCAGGAGCCATTGTCTCCTGTCAGTGTGTCACTGAAGGTCTATAAAGCAGTGACATCGAGTCACTGTTCTATAGGGGAGATCGTCGTGGGACACTCGTTATTAATTGGACTACGGCGGAAAGTGAGTATACGGTTGGTTTATTATTTTTAATTTTTTGCAGGCGATTGAGTATGGTAAGTATGGTGAAATTAAGAATATTAAAATACTTTTTTCAGCTGTGTCTTTCTTTTTTTTAACCCTTTCACTACTATAGGATTAATAATGGATAGACATCTTATTGACGCCTCTCTATAATTAACCGGGTTTAATGTTACCTTACATTAGCAAGGTGACATTAACCCCTTATTACCCCATATCGCACCGCTACAGGGGAGTGGGAAGAGAGGGGCTTAGTGCGGGAATTGGTGCATTTTACAGATGCGCCATTTCTGGGGCGGCTGAGGGCTGGTATTTGTAGCCAGGGCGGCAAATATCCATGGCCCCCTCTATAGGCTATGAATGTCTGCGTAGCCTTTCTGGCTATAAAATATAGGAGGACCCCACGTCATTTTTTTTGGGGGGGTCCCCCTATTTTAATAGCCAGTAAAGGTTACTCAGACAGCTGCGGGCTGACATTCATAGCCTGGGAAGGGGCCATGGGTATTAACCCCTTCCCAGGCTACAAATATTGGCCCCCAGCTGTCGTTTTTCCCCCTCTGGCGCAGAAAAGTGCACGGGAGCCCACGCCATTTTATCCGTTTGTTTTTTTTTTATTAAACATGTTCATTAATCAACATCGGCCTTGCTATTATTTATCTATGGAAATATATAGATGGATATCTATAGATATATCTATAGATATAACTGGCTATATCTATCTATGGATATATTTATAGATAGATAGTTATATATACAGTATAAATACATATATGGATAGATATATCTATCTATCTGGCTACTTTCACACATCAGGTTTTTGCCGTCAGGCACAAGCTGGCGAGTTTTGAAAAAAACGGATCTGTTTGGTTTTTTCCGCCGGATCCGTTTTTTCTCATAGAGTTGTATTAGCGCCGGATTGCGCCTGATGACCACAAGTTTCATCATTTTTTTTGCCGGATACATCAAAAAAGCTGTTTCCGGCGGACGGAGAAAACATACAGAGGAGCGCTTTTTCTGTCCAACGAAAAAACGGCCAATGACAGATCCGGCAAAAAACGTGTGAAACTGAGATGTGAATTGATGAATCTGGCCTCCGCATCTGGATTTTCATGCATTTTTCCATTCAGATCATGCACATTTTCCCTTCTCTCTCTCTCTCTCTCAAAAAAAAACGGATCAGTTGCATCAGTTTTCCACTATTAGCTACGGATCCGTTTTTTTTTAAATTTGACGGATCCTGCCTGTCGGAAAAAAAACTGGTGTGTGAAAGTAGCCTAACTATCCATATATCTAACTACATCTATCCATAGATATATCTATAGATATATGAATAGATAGATCTATGTATCTATCTATAGATCTATCTATATTTATATCTATCAATCTACCTATATTTACGTATATCTATCTGTGTGTAATGGAGTGTGGGTTGGACAAATGTAAAAGAGGAGGTTGGACAAGAATTGACATCACAATTTATTAACATCTTTATTTAACTTTCAAAAACGCATAAAAAACGCACCTGCGTTTTCTGCCAAAAGCTGCGGATTTAGTGCAGAAAAATACGCATGCAATTCTGCAACATGTGCACATACCCTATATCTGCACAGAGATTGAAGATTCAGAGACTGGGAGTTCTGTGGAAACTGTTTGGGTAAGAATACAAGGAGAGAACAACGGAAAGGACACCATTGGAGCATCTTATGGGGCCTAAAACTTTTGTGCAGCATTATATGGGGCATAATATTCTATGGAGCATCTTATGGGGCCATCATTAACCTTTTATGCAACATTATATGGGGTATATTTTAATATGGAGCATCTTATGGGGCCGATCATGAACTTTATGGAGCATTATATGGGGCTCCTGATTCAATATGGATATTCAAAAACAATTAACCTACTGATGTCTCAATTAATTTTACTTTTATTGGTATCTATTTTTATTTTTGAAATTTACGAGTTGCTGCTGCATTTCCCACCCTAGATAAACACAAATGTGATACCCAATGGTATTATATAGGAATACCCTATTAACTCAGTAAATGTTTATAAAAGATATATAAATAATTAAATTCCATAGAACCACCATATGTGCAAAAAATTAAGTGGAAGCCACTTGGAAGAAAAAGACTAATCTGTGCTCCAAACGTGATAAAACTAAGAACCACCAAAACAGAGAATGTATAATAAAAATATATATCTTTATTTAGAAATAATATCACAATAGAAAGGCACTCAATAAATGTGCACATATCAAGATATGCGTAAAAAAATGGAAGTTATTAAAAATTATTTTTTGTATGTAAAAAAGACCAATTTTGCATGTAGCGGAAAGGTATAATTAGCAAGATATAATATACAGTTAGGTCCATATATATTTGGACAGAGACAACATTTTTCTAATTTTGGTTATAGACATTACCACAATGAACTTTAACCCCTTCATGACCCAGCCTATTTTGACCTTAAAGACCTTGCCGTTTTTTGCAATTCTGACCAGTGTCCCTTTATGAGGTAATAACTCAGGAACGCTTCAACTGATCCTAGCGGTTCTGAGATTGTTTTTTCGTGACATATTGGGCTTCATGTTAGTGGTAAATTTAGATCAATAAATTCTGCGTTTATTTGTGATAAAAACGGAAATTTGGCGAAAATTTTGAAAATTTCGCAATTTTCACATTTTGAATTTTTATTCTGTTAAACCAGAGAGATATGTGACACAAAATAGTTAATAAATAACATTTCCCACATGTTTACTTTACATCAGCACAATTTTGGAAACAAAATTTTTTTTTGTTAGGAAGTTATAAGGGTTAAAATTTGACCAGCGATTTGTCATTTTTACAACGAAATTTACAAAACCATTTTTTTTAGGGACCACCTCACATTTGAAGTCAGTTTGAGGGGTCTATATGGCTGAAAATACCCAAAAGTGACACCATTCTAAAAACTGCACCCCTCAAGGTACTCAAAACCACATTCAAGAAGTTTATTAACCCTTCAGGTGCTTCACAGCAGCAGAAGCAACATGGAAGGAAAAAATGAACATTTAACTTTTTAGTCACAAAAATTATCTTTTAGCAACAATTTTTTTATTTTCCCAATGGTAAAAGGAGAAACTGAACCACGAAAGTTGTTGTCCAATTTGTCCTGAGTACGCTGATACCTCATATGTGGGGGTAAACCACTGTTTGGGCGCACGGCAGGGCTTGGAAGGGAAGGAGCGCCATTTGACTTTTTGAATAAAAAATTGGCTCCACTCTTTAGCGGACACCATGTCACGTTTGGAGAGCCCCCGTGTGCCTAAAATTTGGAGCTCCTCCACAAGTGACCCCATTTTGGAAACTAGACGCCCCAAGGAACTTATCTAGATGCATAGTGAGCACTTTGAACCCCCAGGTGCTTCACAAATTGATCCGTAAAAATGAAAAAGTACTTTTTTTTTCACAAAAAAATTCTTTTAGCCTCAATTTTTTCATTTTCACATGGGCAACAGGATAAAATGGATCCTAAAATGTGTTGGGCAATTTCTCCTGAGTACGCCGATACCTCATATGTGGGGGTAAACCACTGTTTGGGCACATGGTAAGGCTCGGAAGGGAAGGAGCGCCATTTGACTTTTTGAATGAAAAATTATTTCCATCGTCAGCGGACACCATGTCGCGTTTGGAGAGCTCCTGTGTGCCTAAACATTGGCGCTCCCCCACAAGTGACCCCATTTTGGAAACTAGACCCCCCAAGGAACTTATTTAGATGCCTAATGAGCACTTTAAACCCTCAGGTGCTTCACAAATTGATCTGTAATAATGAAAAAGTACTTTTTTTTCACAAACAAATTCTTTTCGCCTCAATTTTTTCATTTTCACATGGGCAGTAGGATAAAATGGATCATAAAATTTGTTGGGCAATTTCTCCCGAGTACGCCGATACCTCATATGTGGGGGTAAACCACTGTTAGGGCACACGGCAGGGCTCGGAAGGGAAGGCGCGCCATTTGACTTTTTGAATGGAAAATTAGCTCCAATTGTTAGCGGACACCATGTCGCGTTTGGAGAGCCCCTGTGTGCCTATGCATTGGAGCTCCCCCACAAGTGACCCCATTTTGGAAACTAGACCCCCCAAGGAACTTATCTAGATGCATATTGAGCACTTTAAACCCCCAGGTGCTTCACAGAAATTTATAACGCAGAGCCATGAAAATAAAAAATAATTTTTCTATCCTCAAAAATGATTTTTTAGCCTGGAATTTCCTATTTTGCCAAGGATAATAGGAGAAATTGGACCCCAAATATTGTTGTCCAGTTTGTCCTGAGTACGCTGATACCCCATATGTGGGGGTAAACCACTGTTTGGGCGCATGGCAGGGCTCGGAAGGGATGGCACGCCATTTGGCTTTTTAAATGGAAAATTAGCTCCAATCATTAGCGGACACCATGTCACGTTTGGAGAGCCCCTGTGTGCCTAAACATTGGAGATCCCCCAGAAATGACCCCATTTTGGAAACTAGACCCCCAAAGGAACTAATCTAGATGTGTGGTGAGGACTTTGAACCCCCAAGTGCTTCACAGAAGTTTATAACGCAGAGCCATGAAAATAAAAAAAAAAAAATATTTTCTCAAAAATGATCTTTTAGCCTGCAATTTTTTATTTACAAAGGGTAACAGGAGAAATTTGACCCCAAAAGTTGTTGTCCAGTTTCTCCTGAGTACGCTGATACCCCATATGTGGGGGTAAACAAGACTTTGATGGAATGCTCTGTGGGCGTCACGTTGCGTTTGCAGAGCCCCTGATGTGGCTTAACACCCCACAAGTGACCCCATTTTGGAAACTAGACCCCGAAAGGAACTTATCTAGATGTGTGGTGAGCACTTTGAACCCCCAAGTGCTTCATAGAAGTTTATAATGCAGAGCCATGAAAATAATAAATACGTTTTCTTTCCTCAAAAATAATTTTTAGCCCAGAATTTTTTATTTTCCCAAGGGTTACAGGAGAAATTGGACCCCAAAAGTTGTTGTCCAGTTTCTCCTGAGTACGCTGATACCCCATGTGTGGGGGTAAACCACTGTTTGGGCACACGTCGGGGCTCAGAAGGGAAGTAGTGACTTTTGAAATGCAGACTTTGATGGAATGGTCTGCGGGCGTCACATTGCGTTTGCAGAGCCCCTGGTGTGCCTAAACAGTAGAAACCCCCCACAAGTGACCCCATTTTAGAAACTAGACCCCCCAAGGAACTTATCTAGATATGTGGTGAGCACTTTGAACCCCCAAGTGCTTCACAGACGTTTACAACGCAGAGCCGTGAAAATAAAAAATCATTTTTCTTTCCTCAAAAATGATGTTTTTGCAAGCATTTCTTTATTTTCACAAGGGTAACAGGAGAAACTGGACCCCAGTAATTGTTGCGCAGTTTATCCTGAGTATGCTGGTACCCCATATGTGGGGGTAAACCACTGTTTGGGCACACGTCGGGGCTCGGAATTGAGGGAGCACCATTTGACTTTTTGAATACGAGATTGGCTGGAATCAATGGTGGCGCCATGTTGCGTTTGGAGACCCCCTGATGTGCCTAAACAGTGGAAACCCCTCAATTCTAACTCCAACACTAACCCCCCCACACCCCTAACCCAAATCCCAACTGTAGCCATAACCCTAATCACAACCCTAACCCAAACACACCCCTAACCCTAATCCCAACTGTAGCCACAACCCTAATTCCAACCCTAACCCTAAGGCTATGTGCCCACGTTGCGGATTCGTGTGAGATTTTTCAGCATCATTTTTGAAAAATCCGCGGGTAAAAGGCACTGCGTTTTACCTGCGGATTTTCCGCGGATTTCCAGTGTTTTTGTGCGGATTTCACCTGCGGATTCCTATTGAGGAACAGGTGTAAAACGCTGCGGAATCCGCACAAAGAATTGACATGCTGCGGAAAATACAAAGCAGCGTTTCCGCGCGGTATTTTCCGCACCATGGGCACAGCGGATTTGGTTTTTCATATGTTTACATGGTACTGTAAACCTGATGGAACACTGCTGCGAATCCGCAGCGGCCAATCCGCACCGTGTGCACATAGCCTAATTCTAAAGGTATGTGCACACGCTGCGGAAAACGCTGCGGATCCGCAGCAGTTTCCCATGAGTTTACAGTTCAATGTAAACCTACGGGAAACAAAAATCTCTGTACACATGCTGCGGAAAAACTGCACGGAAACGCAGCGGTTTACATTCCGCAGCATGTCACTTCTTTGTGCGGATTCCGCAGCGGTTTTACAACTGCTCCAATAGAAAATCGCAATTGTAAAACCGCAGTGAAATGCGCAGAAAAAAAGCGGTAAATCCGCCATAAATCCGCAGCGGTTTAGCACTGCGGATTTATCAAATCCGCAGCGGAAAAATCCGCAGAGGACCAGAATACGTGTGCACATACCGAAACCCTAACCCTAGCCCTAACCCTACCCCTAACCCTACCCCTAACCCTAACCCTACCCCTAACCCTATTCTAACATTAGTGGAAAAAAAAATATTTCTTTATTTTTTTATTGTCCCTACCTATGGGGGTGACAAAGGGGGGGGGTCATTTATTATTTTTTTTATTTTGATCACTGAGATATAATCTATCTCAGTGATCAAAATGTACTTTGGAACGAATCTGCCGGCCGGCAGATTCGGCGGGCGCACTGCGCATGCGCCCTCCATTTTGGAAGATGGCGGCGCCCAGGGAGAAGACGGACGGAGCCCGCAGGATCGGTAAGTATGATGGGGTGGGGGGGAGCACGGGGGGGGGATCGGAGCATGGGGGGTGGAATCGGAGCGCGGCAGGCGTGGAACGGAGCACGGGGGGCGTGGAACGGAGCACGGGGGGGCTGGAACGGAGCACGGGGGGTGGAACGGAGCACGGGGGGGTGGATCGGAGTGCAGGGGGGGTGATTGGAGCACGGGGGGGTGATTGGAGCACGGGGGGAGCGGACAAGAGCACGGGGGGGAGCGGAGCACTGGACGGAGGGGAGCCGGAGCAGTGTACCGGACAGATCGGGGGGTTGGCGGGGCGATCGGTGGGGTGGGGTGGGGGCACATTAGTATTTCCAGCCATGGCCGATGATATTTCAGCATCGGCCATGGCTGGATTGTAATATTTCACCCGTTATAATAGGTGAAATATTACAAATCGCTCTGATTGGCAGTTTCACTTTCAACAGCCAATCAGAGCGATCGTAGCCACGAGGGGGTGAAGCCACCCCCCCTGGGCTAAACTACCACTCCCCCTGTCCCTGCAGATCGGGTGAAATGGGAGTTAACCCTTTCACCCGATCTGCAGGGACGCAATCTTTCCATGACGCCATGGGTCATGATTGGCACCGATTTTCATGACGCCTACGTGGCGTCATGGGTCGGGAAGGGGTTAAACAAAACAATTCAGATGCAGTTGAAGTTCAGACTTTCAGCTTTCATTTGAGGGTATCCACATTAAAATTGGATGAAGAGTTTAGGAGTTTCAGCTCCTTAACATGTGCCACCCTGCTTTTAAAGGGCCAAAAGTAATTGGACAGATTCAATAATTTTAAATAAAATGTTCATTTTTAGTACGTGGTTGAAAACCCTTTGTTGGCAATGACTGCCTGAAGTCTTGAACTCATGGACATCACCAGACGCTGTGTTTCCTCCTTTTTGATGCTCTGCCAGGCCTTCACTGCGGTGGTTTTTAGTTGCTGTTTGTTTGTGGGCCTTTCTGTCTGAAGTTTAGTCTTTAACAAGTGAAATGCATGCTCAATTGGGTTGAGATCAGGTGACCGACTTGGCCATACAAGAATATTCCACTTCTTTGCTTTAATAAACTCCTGGGTTGCTTTGGCTTTATATTTTGGGTCATTGTCCAGCTGTAGTATGAAACGACCAATCAGTTTGGCTGCATTTGGCTGGATCTGAGCACACAGTATGGCTCTGAATACCTCAGAATTCATTTGGCTGCTTCTGTCCTGTGTCACATCATCAATAAACACTAGTGACCCAGTGCCACTGGCAGCCATGCATGCCCGCACCATCACACTGCCTCCGCCGTGTTTTACACATGATGTGGTATGCTTTGGATCATGAGCTGTACCACACCTTCGCCATACTTTTCTCTTTTCATCATTCTGGTAGAGGTTGATCTTGGTTTCATCTGTCCAAAGAATGTTCTTCCAGAACTGTGCTGGCTTTTTTTAGATGTTTTTAGCAAAGCCCAGTCTAGCCTTTTTCTTCTTGATGCTTATGAGTGGCTTGCACCGTGCAGTGAACCCTCTGTATTTACTTTCATGCAGTCTTCTCTTTATGGTAGATTTGGA
Organism: Ranitomeya imitator; assembly: GCF_032444005.1. Lineage (NCBI taxonomy): Eukaryota > Metazoa > Chordata > Amphibia > Anura > Dendrobatidae > Ranitomeya > Ranitomeya imitator. The sequence goes on along the minus strand of NC_091284.1, from coordinate 83,656,680 downwards.
TATTGATACGCCGACCTCCTGGAGAGTGTTGTTCACTTGGCTGTTGTGAAGGGGTTTCTCTTCACCATGGAGATTATTCTGCGCTCATCCACCACTGTTGTCTTCCGTGGGCGCCCAGGTCTTTTTGCATTGACGAGTTCACCAGTGCTTTCTTTCTTTCTCAGGATGTAAAACTGTAGATTTTGTCACTCCTAATATTGTAGCAATTCCTCGGATGGGTTTTTTCTGTTTTCGCAGCATAAGGATGGCTTGTTTCACCTGCATGGAGAGCTCCTTTGACCGCATGTTTACTTCACAGCAAAACCTTCCAAATGCAAGCACCACACCTCAAATCAACTCCAGGCCTTTTATCTGCTTAATTTAGAATGACATAACGATTGTCCAATTACTTTTGGTCCCTTTAAAAACAGGGTGGCACATGTTAAGGAGCTGAAACTCCTACACCCTTCATCCAATTTTAATGTGGATACCCTCAAATGAAAGCTGAAAGTCTGAACTTCAATTGCATCTGAATTGTTTTGTTTAAAATTCATTGTTGTAATGTCTATAACCAAAATTAGAAAAATGTTGTCTCTGTCCAAATATTTATGGACCTAACTGTGTGTATGTATGTATGTCCGGGATTGGCATATGCACCGTCGCAGCTACAGCCACAAAATTTTGCACAGTCACACGTCTGGACCTCGAGAGCGTCACAGGCTATATTGTGAGGCGAAATTTTAACCCCGCGTGCTCCAATTCACCAAAAAATGTTGCCCCTATCTACATAATGGGGAAAAGGTGAAAGGAAAAGTGTTGGATGCAAATTGACAACTGCCAGATGTGAACAAGGGGGGCTTAAAGAGTGAGAGTGATGGCGCAAAGAATATATACCATACAGTTGCTAAGGTGGGGCCCCGACATGGGATACTCACCACACACAGGCATATGAACACACACAAAATGCACCACAAACTACCACGTGCTTGAGCACATATACCACCCTTAGCACACATTTCACCACACATACACCAACCTCGCCACATAAAAGTTGAAACACAAAAGTCGCCACTCAAAACTCACCATACGCAAAATTCACCACATGCAAAAGTAGGCTCACGCAAAACTCACCACACGTGCAAAACTCACCTCATGGAAAATTCGCCACATGCAAAACTTGCACACGTGGAAAAATTGCCACATGTACAAAAGTTGCAACACATGCAAAAGTTGCCTCACACAAAACTTGCACATACTCAAAACGCACCACACATAAAACTCGCCATGCGCAAAACTCGCCATGCGCAAGACTTGCTGCACACAACTTGCTACACTAACCTGTCACATACAACTCGACACAAAAAGTTGCTACATACATACATGTCGCCACACAAAACTCAACACACACAACTTGACACATGAAACTCGCCCTAAAACACACAAGTCTGGTATTATCCTTCAAAAATAAAAATTTGATTAATAAGCAGACAAACTGCAAGAGCAACAAATGTACCATATAGGAAATGCGGCAGCTGTCAGTCACATGACTGTTGTGAATTCTGCTCTTGGGCTCCCTCCGGTGGTTATGAGTGGTAGTGCTGCGGTAGTTGGATCGCAGCATTTATCAGGCTGGGCTATTTAAGTCCTGCTTTATCCTTTAGTCAGTGCCAGTTGTCCATTGTTTTTGGAGGATTTACATCCATACTTGGTCTCTCCTGGTCTGCTGTTGTGAATTCTGTGGCAGAGCTCCCTCCTGTGGTCACAAGTGGTACTTCGGCTGATTCTCTCTGTGAGCTTCTGTTGGTGGAGGGAAGTGGTACTGCGGCTTCTGAGTTTCCTCCCTCAGGTGATCTGGTGAGGTCGTTAGGTGCTTCTCTACTTAACTCCACCTAATGCTTTGATCCTGGCTTCCTGTCAATGTTCCAGTGTTGGACTTGCTTTTCCCTGGATCATTCCTGTGGCCTGCTGCTCTGCATAGCTAAGTTCTTCTTTGCTATTTGTTTGCTATTTTTTCTGTCCAGCTTGTCTAATTTGTTGCTGGAAGCTCTGGGACGCAAAGGGTGTACCTCCGTGCCGTTAGTTCGGTACGGAGGGTCTTTTTGCCCCCTTTGCATGGTTTTCTTTAGGGTTTTGTGTAGACCGCAAAGTTATCTTTTCTATCCTCGCTCTGTTAAGAAAGTCGGGCCTCACTTTGCTGAATCTATTTCATCTCTACGTTTGTCTTTTCATCTTAACTCACAGTCATTATATGTGGGGGGCTGCCTTTTCCTTTGGGGTATTTCTCTGAGGCAAGGTAGGCTTATTTTCTATCTTCAGGCTAGTTAGTTTCTCAGGCTGTGCCGAGTTGCATAGGCAGAGTTAGGCGCAATCCACGGCTGCCTCTAGTGTTGTTTGGAGAGGATTAGGGATTGCGGTCTGCAGAGTTCCCACGTCTCAGAGCTCGTTCTATGATTTTGGGTTATTGTCAGATCACTGTATGTGCTCTGACCGCTATGTCCATTGTGGTACTGAATTGCCTTTCCTAACAGTCTGCTGTTCATTTCTTCAAAGATAAGTTCTGGCCTTGTTTTTGCTGTCCACCTGCTGTGGACCTTATAGTCTGTGCATTGTCTTGTTTTGTCTTGTCCAGCTTTGTCTGTGAAGGATTTTTTGCAGCCTAGCTTTGTCTCTGGAGATGCAGATATACCCTCCATTTCTTTAGTCAGATGTGGTGTTTTGTATTTTCTGTGGTGGATATTTTCTAGTGTTTTAATACTGACCGCATAGTACTCTGTCCTATTCTTCCTTTTTAGCTAGTATGGCCTCCTATGCTAAATCCTGATTTCATGTTTGCGTATGTTATTTCCATCTCCTTTCACAGTCAATATTTGTGGGCGGCTCTCTATCCTTTGGGGATTTTCTCTGAGGCAAGATAGTTTTCCCGTTTCTGTCTTTAGGGGTAGTTAGTTCTTAGGCTGTGTCGAGGGGTCTAGGGAGTGTTAGGTACCCCCCACGGCTACTTCTAGTTGCGCTGCTAGTTCAGGGTTTGCGGTCAGTAAAGGTACCACCTTCTCCAGAGTACGTCTCATGCTGCTCCTAGGCCACCAGATCATAACAGTACAACTGGCCAACAATGAGTTAAATGCATCTCAGAAGAAGGGAAGGAAGCTTTTGAGCCATTTTTTTTTCTCCAGTCTATTCTGTGTTCTCTTCCCTCTTAATCTCTGGGTGGCTACGGAACCTAGTATTAACATGAATGTTCAGGAGTTAGTTTCTCGGGTGGATCAGCTTGCTGCTAGGGTACAGGGTATTTCAGATTTTATTATTCAGACTCCTGCCTTAGAACCTAAGATTCCCACTCCTGATTTATTTTTTGGTGACAGATCCAAATTTTTGAGTTTCAAAAATAATTGTAAACTGTTTTTTGCATTGAGACCCCGTTCTTCTGGTGATCCCATTCAGCAGGTTAAAATCATCATATCCTTGCTGCGTTGTGACCCACAGGATTGGGCATTTTCCCTGGAATCTGGCAATCCTGCTTTGCTTAATGTTGATTCTTTCTTTCAAGCATTGGGGTTATTGTATGATGAGCCTAATTCTGTGGATCAAGCTGAGAAGATCTTGTTGGCCCTGTGTCAGGGTCAAGAAGCGGCAGAATCGTATTGCCAGAAATTTAGAAAATGGTCTGTACTGACTAAATGGAATGAGGATGCCTTGGCGGCAATTTTCAGAAAGGGTCTTTCTGAATCCGTTAAAGATGTTATGGTGGGGTTCCCCACGCCTGCTGGTCTGAGTGATTCTATGTCTCTGGCCATTCAGATTGATCGGCGCTTGCGCGAGCGCAGAGTTGTGCACACTGTGGCGTTGTCCTCCGAGAGGAGCCCTGAGCCTCTGCAGTGTGATAGGATTTTGTCTAGAGCTGAACGACAAGGATTTAGGCGTCAGAATAGGATGTGTTTTTACTGCGGCGATTCTGCTCATGTTATTTCTGATTGCCCTAAGCGTACAAAGAGAATCGCTAGTTCTGTTACCATCAGTACTGTACAACCAAAATTTCTGTTATCTGTGACCTTGATCTGCTCATTATCGTCATTTTCTGTCATAGCATTTGTGGATTCAGGCGCCGCTCTGAATTTAATGGACTTAGAATTTGCGTTGTGGTTTCCCCTTGCAGCCTTTGCAGAACCCCATTCCTTTAAGGGGGATTGATGCTACACCGTTGGCTAAAAACAAACCTCAGTTTTGGACACAGCTGACCATGCGCATGACGCCAGCCCATCAGGAAGATTGTCGTTTTCTGGTGTTGCATAATTTGCATGATGATATTGTGCTGGGTTTTCCATGGTTACAGCTACATAATCCGGTGTTCAGGGGCTGGCTGGCACTTTTCAGCCTGAAACAAAAGAAAAAAAAAAAATGGAGAGAAACCAGCTCACCTACTAGGCATTTGTTGTGGGGGAAGCCCGGATGCCGTGCAGTCTTCACGTGAAACAATAGAACAAAATAGAAGAGAAAATCCAGCTTCCAAAAATATCCAATTTATTAAAGTTAAAATCCAAGGTCCAAAAACATGGTTCACAGGAGAAGAGATAGCAGCATAGTACGCGTTTCGAACACTAGGTTCTTTTTCAAAGCTGCCTACTATGCACCAGAATGAGGTTTAAATAGCAACTGTGACCAATCACAGTGAATTAATCCACACCTGATACATCAGTAATTATATACAATAAAAACGCAATGATATTGCAAAAGAGAAAAACAAAGGAAAGATATAATACAGACATATAAAAAACATATAATGTGACTAAACAGCATTGATCTCTCAGTAATGAAACATGATTTCCTTGCGAGCATTTAAACCCATGGGATAGCAAGTGTTAAGGCAAAACATCCAGTAGGCTTCACGCGTCATTAAGCGTCTTTTCAGATCTCCTCCTCTGGCTGTTATCAGAAGTTTTTCAATGCCGACAACCTGAAGGAATGCAGTATCTCTTTGATGACTGGTAATAAAATGCTTAGAGGCGTGAGACATAGAGCGATTATTATTAGTGGAAACAATAATGTCAGTGATATGTTCAGAAATACGCGTCTTTAACATGCGAGTAGTGCAACCTATATAGCTTAAATTACATTTGATGCATGTTATCATATAAATTACATTCTTACTATTGCAGTTAATAAATTGCTGAATGTTGTGTTCTTGTCTGTTACTACTATCAGTAAAGGAATGCATAACAGTGGAATGCGCACATGTGCGACATTTAGAAGCACCACAATGATAAAAGCCTTTATGATGTAACCATGTGTGGGAGACCTTACTAGATCTAAATAGGCTGGGTGAAAGAATATCAGACAAAGTAGTAGCCTTTTTTGCAATCACCTGACAGCCTGAAGACAGAATTTTGGAGAGAATCTCATCCTCATAAAGAATAGGAATGTTTTTCAAAATAAGAGATTTGATGTTATTGTATTGAGGACTGTATTTAATGGAGCAAAAATTTTTTTGGTTTTGATGCAATTTACTCTTATTTTTAGATAACAGCATGTCACTACGTTTTTTATGTTGTACTATATTTTTGGCTCTATCCAGAGACCAATTAGAGTAGCCTCTTTTTTCTAATTTTTTACAACACAAATCAGTCTCTTGCTTTAAAATGCTAGCATCACTACAATTTCTGGTTATTCTAGTCAGCTCACCCACTGGTATAGACTTTATTGTATGTCCAGGATGACTGCTGGACGCATGTAAAATACTATTACCAGATAAAGGTTTATGAAATGTGGAAGTGGCAATACCATCGCCAACAGTACTATGCAGCATCAAGTCCAAAAAGGAAATCATGTGTGAATTATGGCTGCATGTAAAACAAAGATTGAATTCATTAGAATTGAGATAACTGAGGAACTCCGGTATGGTAGATACATCGCCACTCCATATGAGCAGCAAATCATCGATATATCTACCATACCAGAATATGTCCATCAAAAATGGGTTACGATCCGAATAAAGAAATAATTCCTCCCAGTATGACATTACCAAGTTAGCAACGGATGGTGAATGTTTGCCTCCCATAGAAACTCCTTTACATTGGAGAAAAAACTGCTGATCAAAGAAAAAATAATTGTGAGTCATTAAAAAAACGATAACCTGCAAAATATAATTGCACAAATCAATGGTGTAATTACTGTACTTATGCAAATGAAATTCAAGTGCTTGAATAACAATATTTTGTGGAATGCAGGTGTACAGAGAGACGACATCACAACTTATCCATTGAAATCCATCACACCATACAATATTAGAGAGCTGATGTAAAACATCTCTCGAATCTCTCAAGAATCCTGGAACTCTCGTAACCAATGGCTGTAAGAGGGAATCTACCCATTGACTAAGATGTTCTGTTAGAGAGCCCATCCCTGATAATATAGGGCGCATTGGTGGAGGTGTAACACCTTTATGTACCTTGGGTAAGCCATATATTGTAGGTATAATGGGGCAATCAACCTTTAGGTATTCAGCATGTGTTCTAGTAAGAACACCCAGAGCTGCACCATCATCAATCAAACTGAACAATTCCTTTTTGTAAGAAGATGTAGGATCTGAGAGTAATTTTCTATACGTAGTGCTGTCATTTAGGAGATCATTCATTTGTTCTTTGTAGACCAATGTGTCCATCACCACAATTAGGCCACCTTTGTCTGCCTTTTTTATAGTGATCTCGTCCATTTTTTTAATTTCATGGAGAGCTCTGCGCTGCTTCCAATTTAAATTACCTTTGTGAGTTTCTTGCTGGACATATGTATCCAAAGATCTTAAATCTCGTTCCATGACAGCCTGGAATCTGTCCATACAGTCCACCCTCGAATGAATGGGGTAGAATGATGGATTTTTTGTTATGAATTGATCAGCTTGATTGACATCGCGATTCAAAGATACATTAGAACCATTCAATTCGTTCAAGTTCATCAAAAGACATTGTTCATTAAATGTGAGATCACAGAATTCATTTATAACAACAGAAGTGTCCGCAGTGACAGTTGATTCCTGTTTAAAAAAATGTCTTTTAACTGTCAAATTGCGAATAAATCTATTAATGTCCATCAATGTATGAAATAAATCAAATCGTTGATCCGGTGCATATTTAAGTCCCAAAGACAACACTTGCAATTGTTCAACTGAAAGATCACAGCTGGAAATATTTAAAATATTAGAAAAATCACCTGAAAAAGATGTTACTTTCTGTTGCGGGTAGCCATGCGGAAATTTCCTGCGGTGTTTGCGGCCCCCGCGCCTCTTGCGTTTTTTGAATTAATTCTTCTTGGTCTACGGTAGTAAGTATTGATGTTGTCCATACTTTGATTGATGTTTACGTCACCACCAGTTTCACTAGACCCATTATCCATAGAATCCATGTCTGAGGAACTGAAAGAGACTCGGCGCTCAGATGTGTCAGAGGAATTAGTACGTTTCAGGATAGGGCGAGGGCTTTTATATGCTTTCTGCCACCTGCCCCATTCATATACCTGATTATTTTGATAGTCACTTAAGTCACGTTGAAATTTATTTTTCTTGCGGCTCATAATTAAATCCTCTGATTTCAATAGAGATGTTTTAATATTTTTTAATTCCTCATTATATTTATTGATATCTTTCTTTTCAAGACTAGTTTTAATGTCATTAATTTCTGACTGAATATTTTTCAGCTTAATGTCCTCATATTTCATAATTAATTGCATTAATTTAGTCGAGCAATTACTTAGGATCATATTCCATTCATCCACAAACTGCTGTGAATATATGGTGGTGGGAATTTTTTTAATGCGCAATCCTCTTGGGATCATGTCTTTTTGCACATAATTGTCCAATGTAGTAAAATCCCACCACACTTTCATTTCATTTGTCATGAGTTTTTCCAGTTTGTTAACGTCTATGCTGAAGAGGTCTGACTCAGACCTATCAGTTGTGGAAGAAAGATCCATTGAAAACAGCTGAGCAGCCTTACGAGCTCTTTCTGGACTTTCATTCATATTAAAAATATATATCAAAAAACCCACAAACAAAAAGGAAGAAAAAATTGAATGCCTTTAGAGCACAAACGTATTTAGACAAAGCTAGCACTTGTATACACAGGCTCTAGGTGTGCACGGTTTCAAAACTGGACTAACACAAAAGAAAAAAAAAAAATGGAGAGAAACCAGCTCACCTACTAGGCATTTGTTGTGGGGGAAGCCCGGATGCCGTGCAGTCTTCACGTGAAACAATAGAACAAAATAGAAGAGAAAATCCAGCTTCCAAAAATATCCAATTTATTAAAGTTAAAATCCAAGGTCCAAAAACATGGTTCACAGGAGAAGAGATAGCAGCATAGTACGCGTTTCGAACACTAGGTTCTTTTTCAAAGCTGCCTACTATGCACCAGAATGAGGTTTAAATAGCAACTGTGACCAATCACAGTGAATTAATCCACACCTGATACATCAGTAATTATATACAATAAAAACGCAATGATATTGCAAAAGAGAAAAACAAAGGAAAGATATAATACAGACATATAAAAAACATATAATGTGACTAAACAGCATTGATCTCTCAGTAATGAAACATGATTTCCTTGCGAGCATTTAAACCCATGGGATAGCAAGTGTTAAGGCAAAACATCCAGTAGGCTTCACGCGTCATTAAGCGTCTTTTCAGATCTCCTCCTCTGGCTGTTATCAGAAGTTTTTCAATGCCGACAACCTGAAGGAATGCAGTATCTCTTTGATGACTGGTAATAAAATGCTTAGAGGCGTGAGACATAGAGCGATTATTATTAGTGGAAACAATAATGTCAGTGATATGTTCAGAAATACGCGTCTTTAACATGCGAGTAGTGCAACCTATATAGCTTAAATTACATTTGATGCATGTTATCATATAAATTACATTCTTACTATTGCAGTTAATAAATTGCTGAATGTTGTGTTCTTGTCTGTTACTACTATCAGTAAAGGAATGCATAACAGTGGAATGCGCACATGTGCGACATTTAGAAGCACCACAATGATAAAAGCCTTTATGATGTAACCATGTGTGGGAGACCTTACTAGATCTAAATAGGCTGGGTGAAAGAATATCAGACAAAGTAGTAGCCTTTTTTGCAATCACCTGACAGCCTGAAGACAGAATTTTGGAGAGAATCTCATCCTCATAAAGAATAGGAATGTTTTTCAAAATAAGAGATTTGATGTTATTGTATTGAGGACTGTATTTAATGGAGCAAAAATTTTTTTGGTTTTGATGCAATTTACTCTTATTTTTAGATAACAGCATGTCACTACGTTTTTTATGTTGTACTATATTTTTGGCTCTATCCAGAGACCAATTAGAGTAGCCTCTTTTTTCTAATTTTTTACAACACAAATCAGTCTCTTGCTTTAAAATGCTAGCATCACTACAATTTCTGGTTATTCTAGTCAGCTCACCCACTGGTATAGACTTTATTGTATGTCCAGGATGACTGCTGGACGCATGTAAAATACTATTACCAGATAAAGGTTTATGAAATGTGGAAGTGGCAATACCATCGCCAACAGTACTATGCAGCATCAAGTCCAAAAAGGAAATCATGTGTGAATTATGGCTGCATGTAAAACAAAGATTGAATTCATTAGAATTGAGATAACTGAGGAACTCCGGTATGGTAGATACATCGCCACTCCATATGAGCAGCAAATCATCGATATATCTACCATACCAGAATATGTCCATCAAAAATGGGTTACGATCCGAATAAAGAAATAATTCCTCCCAGTATGACATTACCAAGTTAGCAACGGATGGTGAATGTTTGCCTCCCATAGAAACTCCTTTACATTGGAGAAAAAACTGCTGATCAAAGAAAAAATAATTGTGAGTCATTAAAAAAACGATAACCTGCAAAATATAATTGCACAAATCAATGGTGTAATTACTGTACTTATGCAAATGAAATTCAAGTGCTTGAATAACAATATTTTGTGGAATGCAGGTGTACAGAGAGACGACATCACAACTTATCCATTGAAATCCATCACACCATACAATATTAGAGAGCTGATGTAAAACATCTCTCGAATCTCTCAAGAATCCTGGAACTCTCGTAACCAATGGCTGTAAGAGGGAATCTACCCATTGACTAAGATGTTCTGTTAGAGAGCCCATCCCTGATAATATAGGGCGCATTGGTGGAGGTGTAACACCTTTATGTACCTTGGGTAAGCCATATATTGTAGGTATAATGGGGCAATCAACCTTTAGGTATTCAGCATGTGTTCTAGTAAGAACACCCAGAGCTGCACCATCATCAATCAAACTGAACAATTCCTTTTTGTAAGAAGATGTAGGATCTGAGAGTAATTTTCTATACGTAGTGCTGTCATTTAGGAGATCATTCATTTGTTCTTTGTAGACCAATGTGTCCATCACCACAATTAGGCCACCTTTGTCTGCCTTTTTTATAGTGATCTCGTCCATTTTTTTAATTTCATGGAGAGCTCTGCGCTGCTTCCAATTTAAATTACCTTTGTGAGTTTCTTGCTGGACATATGTATCCAAAGATCTTAAATCTCGTTCCATGACAGCCTGGAATCTGTCCATACAGTCCACCCTCGAATGAATGGGGTAGAATGAACGAATTGAATGGTTCTAATGTATCTTTGAATCGCGATGTCAATCAAGCTGATCAATTCATAACAAAAAATCCATCATTCTACCCCATTCATTCGAGGGTGGACTGTATGGACAGATTCCAGGCTGTCATGGAACGAGATTTAAGATCTTTGGATACATATGTCCAGCAAGAAACTCACAAAGGTAATTTAAATTGGAAGCAGCGCAGAGCTCTCCATGAAATTAAAAAAAATGGACGAGATCACTATAAAAAAGGCAGACAAAGGTGGCCTAATTGTGGTGATGGACACATTGGTCTACAAAGAACAAATGAATGATCTCCTAAATGACAGCACTACGTATAGAAAATTACTCTCAGATCCTACATCTTCTTACAAAAAGGAATTGTTCAGTTTGATTGATGATGGTGCAGCTCTGGGTGTTCTTACTAGAACACATGCTGAATACCTAAAGGTTGATTGCCCCATTATACCTACAATATATGGCTTACCCAAGGTACATAAAGGTGTTACACCTCCACCAATGCGCCCTATATTATCAGGGATGGGCTCTCTAACAGAACATCTTAGTCAATGGGTAGATTCCCTCTTACAGCCATTGGTTACGAGAGTTCCAGGATTCTTGAGAGATTCGAGAGATGTTTTACATCAGCTCTCTAATATTGTATGGTGTGATGGATTTCAATGGATAAGTTGTGATGTCGTCTCTCTGTACACCTGCATTCCACAAAATATTGTTATTCAAGCACTTGAATTTCATTTGCATAAGTACAGTAATTACACCATTGATTTGTGCAATTATATTTTGCAGGTTATCGTTTTTTTAATGACTCACAATTATTTTTTCTTTGATCAGCAGTTTTTTCTCCAATGTAAAGGAGTTTCTATGGGAGGCAAACATTCACCATCCGTTGCTAACTTGGTAATGTCATATTGGGAGGAATTATTTCTTTATTCGGATCGTAACCCATTTTTGATGGACATATTCTGGTATGGTAGATATATCGATGATTTGCTGCTCATATGGAGTGGCGATGTATCTACCATACCGGAGTTCCTCAGTTATCTCAATTCTAATGAATTCAATCTTTGTTTTACATGCAGCCATAATTCACACATGATTTCCTTTTTGGACTTGATGCTGCATAGTACTGTTGGCGATGGTATTGCCACTTCCACATTTCATAAACCTTTATCTGGTAATAGTATTTTACATGCGTCCAGCAGTCATCCTGGACATACAATAAAGTCTATACCAGTGGGTGAGCTGACTAGAATAACCAGAAATTGTAGTGATGCTAGCATTTTAAAGCAAGAGACTGATTTGTGTTGTAAAAAATTAGAAAAAAGAGGCTACTCTAATTGGTCTCTGGATAGAGCCAAAAATATAGTACAACATAAAAAACGTAGTGACATGCTGTTATCTAAAAATAAGAGTAAATTGCATCAAAACCAAAAAAATTTTTGCTCCATTAAATACAGTCCTCAATACAATAACATCAAATCTCTTATTTTGAAAAACATTCCTATTCTTTATGAGGATGAGATTCTCTCCAAAATTCTGTCTTCAGGCTGTCAGGTGATTGCAAAAAAGGCTACTACTTTGTCTGATATTCTTTCACCCAGCCTATTTAGATCTAGTAAGGTCTCCCACACATGGTTACATCATAAAGGCTTTTATCATTGTGGTGCTTCTAAATGTCGCACATGTGCGCATTCCACTGTTATGCATTCCTTTACTGATAGTAGTAACAGACAAGAACACAACATTCAGCAATTTATTAACTGCAATAGTAAGAATGTAATTTATATGATAACATGCATCAAATGTAATTTAAGCTATATAGGTTGCACTACTCGCATGTTAAAGACGCGTATTTCTGAACATATCACTGACATTATTGTTTCCACTAATAATAATCGCTCTATGTCTCACGCCTCTAAGCATTTTATTACCAGTCATCAAAGAGATACTGCATTCCTTCAGGTTGTCGGCATTGAAAAACTTCTGATAACAGCCAGAGGAGGAGATCTGAAAAGACGCTTAATGACGCGTGAAGCCTACTGGATGTTTTGCCTTAACACTTGCTATCCCATGGGTTTAAATGCTCGCAAGGAAATCATGTTTCATTACTGAGAGATCAATGCTGTTTAGTCACATTATATGTTTTTTATATGTCTGTATTATATCTTTCCTTTGTTTTTCTCTTTTGCAATATCATTGCGTTTTTATTGTATATAATTACTGATGTATCAGGTGTGGATTAATTCACTGTGATTGGTCACAGTTGCTATTTAAACCTCATTCTGGTGCATAGTAGGCAGCTTTGAAAAAGAACCTAGTGTTCGAAACGCGTACTATGCTGCTATCTCTTCTCCTGTGAACCATGTTTTTGGACCTTGGATTTTAACTTTAATAAATTGGATATTTTTGGAAGCTGGATTTTCTCTTCTATTTTGTTCTACTTTTCAGCCTGGGGGGCAATCACAAGGCAGTGGCCCACCAGTTGCGGTGGACCACCCCTGCCCTCCTTATCTCTGGTCCCTGCATTAAAGCAGCAGAAATAACATGCTTTAAAAAATGGGAAGGTATATAGATATGGGAACAGAACGGAGCTTGCTGAATAGATATGGGAACACAAGCAAGCTTACTACCTACATAGATACTGCAACAGAAGAAAGCTGACTGCATAGACACGAGAATGGAACCAAGATTACTACATACATACCTGAACTGAAATGAGCTTACAAAAAAGATATGTGAGCAGAATCAAGCTTACTACAAAGCTATGGGAAAAGAACGGAGCTTACTACAGAGATAAGGGAGCAGAGCCAAGCTTTCGCTAACTAAGTCTACTACATAGATAGAGCAATAAAACCAAGACTCCTACGTAGATATGGGAACAGAACCAAGCTTACCGCATACATATGGTACCAGAATCTAGATTACTACATTGATACAGTGCCAGAACCAAGCTTACTGCTTACATATGGTACTATAACTGAGCTGATTTACAAACATACATACAACTCCAGAAACACGGACATGTAAAACACACAGTATGGCAGGGGTGTTGCTAGGGTCATAAAAGATCAGGGGCCCAAGCCCCAAAGTGCATGTCTCCCCATACGACCCCCCTCTAGCTATTTAAAATAGCATCAATACGTGTATAATTACAGTATATACTGTTGCTAACCAAAAACACACAATGCAATGACCAATATTATAAAATTACGGCTATAAAATGACAAATAATACGGCTACACAATGTCAACTACCATAACCACTACACAGCGAATACATAATATTATTACCATTACCTCTACATAACAAAACACTTTATATAAATACCAATGACACCACTATGCACCTTCTACTACATAATGACTGAAACACATTAAGCTGTTACTAAATAAAAAAAAGAAAACAAAAATGCTACTAAAGAGCAATAATACCACCTTATAGTAACCATATATTGGTAGATCCCAGCCCTGCACATACATGTGATTACAGTACAGTCATATATAGTAACTTACAGATGACGTTTTTTTCTGATTCAGGTGCCCCTATGAAAACTATTAATTTCCCTATTTATAACAAATAATGTCCTCTGGGTTCCCAACCAGCGCTGTATACAGTGGGTACGGAAAGTATTCAGACCCCTTTACATTTTTCACTCTTTGTTTCATTACAGCCATTTGGTAAATTCAAAAAAGTTTATTTTTTTCACATTAATGTACACTCTGCACCCCATCTTGACTGAAAAGGAAAAACTGAAATATCACATGGTCATAAGTATTCAGACCCTTTGCTCAGTATTGAGCCTTCTTGGGAATGATGCAACAAGTTTTTCACACCTGAATTTGGGGATCCTCTGCCATTCTTCCTTGCAGATCCTCTCCAGTTCCGTCAGGTTGGATGGTGAACGTTGGTGGACGCCATTTTCAGGTCTCTCCAAAGATGACCATTGGGTTTAGGTCAGGGCTCTGGCTGGGCCAGTCAAGAATGGTCACAGTTTTTCTTAAGTCGCTCCTTTGTTATTTTTGCTTTGTGCTTAGGGTCATTGTTTTTTTGGAAGGTGAACCTTCGGCCAAGTCTGAGGCCCACAGCACTCTGGAAGAGGTTTTTATCCAGGATATCTCTGCACTTGGCCGCATTCATGTTTCCTTCAATGACAACCAGTCATCCTGTCCTTGCACCTGAAGAACACCCCATAGCATGATGCTGCCACCACCATATTTCGCTGTTGGCATTGTATTGGGCAGGTGATGAGCAGTGCCTGGTTTTCTCCACACATACCGCTTAGAATTATCACCAAAAAGGTCTACCTTCATCTCATCAGACCAGAGAATCTTACTTCTCATAATCTGGGAGTCCTTCATGTGTTTTTTTAGTAAACTATTGGGGCTTTCCTATGTCTTGCACTGAGGAGAGGCTTCTGTCGGGCCACTCTGCCATAAAGGCCCGACTGGTGGAGGGCTGCAGTGATAGTTGACTCCATCTCCCTACTGCATCTCTGGAGCTCAGCCACAGTGATCTTGGGGTTCTTCTTTACCTCTCTCACCAAGGCTCTTCTCCCACGATTGCTCAGTTTGGCTGGACGGCCAGGTCTAGGAAGACTTCCGGAGGTCCCAAACTTCTTCCATTTATAAGCGTCTGTTCTATAAGGAACCTTGAGAACTGCAGAAATTCTGCTGTAACCTTGGCCAGATCTGTGCCTTACCACAATTCTGTCTCTGAGCTCCTTAGCCAGTTCCTTTGGCCTCATGATTCTCATTTGGTCTGACATGCACTGTGAGCTGTGAGGTCTTATACAGACAGGTGTGCGCCTTTCCAAATCAAGTCCTATCAGTTTAATTAAACACAGCTGGACTCCAATGAAGGAGTAGAACCATCTCAAGGAGGATCACTAGGAAATGGACAGCATGTGACTTAAATATGAGTGTCTGAGCAAAGGGTCTGAAGACTTATGACCATGTGATATTTCAGTATTTCTGTTTTATTAAATTAGCAAAAATTTCTACCTTCCTGTTTTTTTTCAGTCAAGATGGGGTGCAGAGTGCACATTAATGAGAAAAAAATGAAGATTTTTGAATTTACCAAATTGCTGCAATAAAACAAAAAGTGAAAAATTTAAAGGGGTCTGAATACTTTCCATACCCACTATGTATATAGGATAATATGTAAGTGGTGTATATTACGCAATGACTACAGACATCAGCTATTACACCAGTCACATATCCAGTATATACCATCAGATGTCTGTGCACGTAGTATATTACATATAGTATACAGGATATGTGACTGGTGGGTGATATGTCTACAAACATCAGATGTCATATACAGGATAGTATGTGACTGGTATACTGTATATAATACTACGAGTACAGACATCAGGTGTTTGACCATCACATACAATATTATCTACTATATAACATCTGATATCTGTACACATAGTATAAGGGTATGTTTCCATGGTCAGGAAACGTAGCTCTTTGGATGCAGCGGATACCCCGCTCCGCCCAAAGTGCTGCCCCCCTTTGTACGCGTGGTGATTCCGCCTGTGTTCATTGAGCACATGCGCATGCGGAATCACCGCATCCTGTACATAGAGTGGGTTATTTATCTTGCGGAGACGGAGCGTCTTCTCCGCAAGATAGACATGCTGCGATCTAGAAAGACGCGCTGCATGTGCGTAAATGCAGGGCCGCCAGATGCGTCCCTGCACGCATAGTGGAGATGGAATTTCATAAAATCTCCTCCACTATGCTGTAATATCTGGACGCTGCGGATATACACAGTGTCCAATCCGCAGCAAATCCTGATGTATTATGCCACGTGGAAACATGCCCTTACACATACAGGATAATATATTACTTGCATATGAAACATTGTCATACAAACATCAGATGTTGTACGGTATACACATGTGTATGTATGTAGATACGTATACATGAGAGTGTGCATACTGTATAACATCTCATGTCTGTACGCAAAGTATAAGGCCATGTTCACACTTGCGCATATTTGCCATGTTTTTTTTCTGCGCAGATTTGTTAACAAAACCTGATGCCAGCAAAGTGAATGAGAAACGTGAAGTGTCCTGCAGATGTTGAGTATTTCTTGACTTAGTTCACACAGGGCGTTTTTGCAATGTATGTTATTGTTGATGCTTTTCTTATGCAAATTTTCAGCTGCATTTTACAGAACCAGCAAAGTCTATGAGATTTCAGAAATCTCATGCACACTGTTTTTTTGTCATCAGGATTTTGTGCTTTGCATGTTTTTTTGCACAATGGAGCATGTCACTTTCACCATTTGTTTACCCACTGAAATGAATGGGTGGTGAAAAAATGCTGACAAAACACACCAAAAACTCAGGTATCAGGTTTTGCTGCGTTTTTGTGCCAAAACCCTGATTCTATAGAATAGGACTTTTTTTTTCAACACTTAGCTTTATCAGCATGCACAAGAGACAAATCTAGGATGCCAAAACCGCAGCAAAAACCTCATTAAAAACGCAGCAAAAAACGCAGGAAAAACAAACGTTTTTCTGCAGCTTCTTTCCTGCCAAGAGATCAGGTTTTGCTGCAGAAATACCACATAGTGTGAACTTACCCTTTCAGATTTGGTGCAGAGAATAATCTGCAGCATGTCAATTCTCTGTGCATTCTTCCCTGCGTTTTTCACCATTGATTTCACAATCAGTTAAAAGCGCAGGGATAAAAAATACTGGTTTTGTAGCTGCGTGTTTCCTGCAAAGAAAGGCTGAAACTTTACTTTGTGCACATTCCCCAAGGGTGTGTCCACAGATATTTCTGCCCCATTTCTGTCTTTCTTTGCAGGAAAAAGGCTGCATATAGTAGTTTTTGAGGTGTTTTTTACATGCAATTTTATTGCAGATTTGTCCCCACTTATTAGGCCGGGATCACACACAGTGCGCTATGGCCGAGTCTCGCAGGTTAAAACCAAGCTCTGGCACCGACACTCCAGAGCGGAGCATGCGGCCGCACAGCAATACATGGAGCCGCACGCTCTGGAGTGTCGGTGCCAGAGCTTGGTTTTAACCTGCGAGACTCGGCCGTATCTCACTGTAGTGTGACTCCGGCCTTAAGGTACCGTCACATTAAGCGACGCTGCAGCGATATAGACAACGATGCCAATCGCTGCAGCGTCGCTGTTTAGTCGTTGTGTGGTCGCTGGAGAGCTTTTTACATTTACAATGGTAACCAGGGTAAATATTGGGTTACTAAGCGCGGCCCTGCGCCACCCTGTGTGTGATGCCGATCCAGCGATGTGCTCACTTGTAACCAGGGTAAATATCGGCCCTGCGCTTAGTAACCCGATGTTTACCCTGGTTACCATTGTAAATGTAAAAAAAAAACACTACATACTTACATTCCGGTATCTGTCTGTCCCCCGGCGTCACCTTCCCTGCACTGTGTAAGCGCCGGCCGTAAAGCAGAGCGGTGACGTCACCGCTGTGCTCTGCTTTACGGCCGGCCGGCGCTGACACAGTGCAGGGAAGCTAACGCCGGGGGACGCGACAGACACCGGAATGTAAGTATGTAGTGGTTTTTTTTTACATATACAATAGTAACCAGGGTAAATATCGGGTTACTAAGTGCGGCCCTGCGCTTAGTAATCCGATATTTACCCTGGTTACAAGTGAACACATCGCTGGATCGGCGTCACACATGTCGATTCAGCGATGTCAGCGGGTGATCCAGCGACAAAATAAAGTTCTGGACTTCTAGCTCCGACCAGCGATGTCACAGCAGGATCCTGATCGCTGCTGCGTGTCAAACACAACGAGATCGCTATCCAGGACGCTGCAACGTCACGGATCGCGATCGTTATCATTCTAAAGTTGCTCAGTGTGAAGGTACCTTTAGTCTGCGTGAAATCTGCAGCAAAAGCACTGATAAAAGTGATATGCTGAAGATTTACATCTCTACCAAATCTGCAAGGAAAAAACATAAGGAATGTTTGCACGAGACATCAGGATTCTCAGTCACTTGATGGCATTAGGAATCCCTTTAGGTTTTGTGACAAATCTGTGCAGAAAAATCTGCGACAATCTGCAGCGTGTGCACAGGCCCTAACACATACAACATAACATATAAGTGGCATTTGATATACTGTTAGGCCGGGTTCACATTAGTGTTTGAGTCCCCAGCGTGGTGCTGTGGACTTGTTTCCTTAAGCTCTGCCTACTTCCACATGCGTCCTGTCTACCTATCTTTAACATTGTGTACGCAGGGACATGTGTTGTATGCGGTGCGACGTTTTGATGTGCCTGCCGAATGCAACATGTTGCATTTTCTTGTGTTCTAAGGGGACGTCAAAATGATGCACGCGGATGCATCCACATACAATGCATGTCCCTGCGTACACAATGTTAAAGATAGGTACGCAGGACGCATGCAGAGTAGGTGGAACTTAAGGAAAGAAGTCCGCAGCACCACGCAGGGGACTCAAACGCTAATGTGAACTTAGCCTTATACAGTATATGCATTTTTGTATGTATAATACAGATGTAGGATAGTGTGTACACGGTATAACCTCTGATCTCTGTATTATTCTTTGTACCAGGCTCAGGCTGGATCAGTCCAGGGCAGGATTCAGTATTGTGTCTCTGGTCACTCTGAGGTACAGGGATGGAGATTTATTGCAGGAGATTGAACTTTCCTGCAGATCTGGTGATCCTGGAGCTGATAACCTGTCACTGACAGGGCGACCCTGAAAGTTCACTCTCCTGCAATAAATCTCAGTGATCAGCAGAGCGGCCGCTGACTATATACAGGAGCGGCCCTGGACTTATCAGCGTCCCCTGCTCACCACACAGAAGCTCTAGTCTACAGCACTCACCATCAGGTCTCCTGTCTGAGCCGCCCACAAGCTCCTCTCCGGCCGGAAGAAGATATACAGCCGCGCTCCCCCACTCCAGCAGAGCAGACGGCCGCACACAGGGAGCTGTGGCTGCGTCTGTGTCTCCTCCACTGTGATGCTGCCTGCACAGCTAAAACAAGGTGGCCCCCTGGCGGCCTTAATCAGCTGCTTAGTGACCGGCCCAGGGGGCAAATGCCCCTTTTCCACCTGGGCCAGTCCGCCCCTGCCGGTGTTAGATTGGAAATCCATGTCTGTGACTAGTTGGGGTTGTCAGGGGGTTCATGATCACGTTCCTTTGATGTCGATTTCCTCTTCCCCCTCTTCTGAAATTCCTGAGTTTTTGTCAGATTTCCAGGATGTATTCGATGAGCCTAAATCCAGTTCCCTTCCACCACATAGGGACTATGATTGTGCTATTGACTTGATTCCAGGTTGTAAGTTCCCTAAGGGTATGTGTCCACGTTCAGGATTGCATCAGGATTTGGTCAGGATTTTTCATCAGTATTTGTAAGCCAAAACCAGGAGTGGAACAATTAGAGGAAAAGTATAATAGAAACATATGCACCACTTCTGTATTTATCACCCACTCCTGGTTTTGGCTTACAAATACTGATGAAAAATCCTGACCAAATCCTGATGTAATCCTGAACGTGGACACATACCCTAAGGGTCGACTTTTCAACCTGTCTGTGCCAGAACATGCCGCCATGCGGAGCTATATTAAGGAGTCTTTGGAGAAGGGGCATATTCGGCCATCTTCTTCACCATTGGGAGCAGGTTTTTTTTTTGTTGCCAAGAAGGATGGCTCGTTGAGACCGTGTATTGATTATCGCCTCTTGAATAAGATCACGGTCATATTTCAATACCCTTTGCCTTTGCTTACTGATTTGTTTGCTAGGATTAAGGGGGCTAGCTGGTTTACTAAGATTGACCTTCGAGGGGCATACAGTTAGGGCCAGAAATATTTGGACAGTGACACAAGTTTTGTTATTTTAGCTGTTTTCAAAAACATGTTCAGAAATACAATTATATATATAATATGGGCTGAAAGTGCACACTCCCAGCTGCAATATGATAGTTTCCACATCCAAATCGGAGAAAGGGTTTAGGAATCATAGCTCTGTAATGCATAGCGTCCTCTTTTTCAAGGGACCAAAAGTAATTGGACAATGGACTCTAAGGGCTGCAATTAACTCTGAAGGCGTCTCCCTCATTAACCTGTAATCAATGAAGTAGTTAAAAGGTCAGGGGTGGATTCCAGGTGTGTGGTTTTGCATTTGGAAGCTGTTGCTGTGAGCAGACAACATGCGGTCAAAGGAACTCTCAATTGAGGTGAAGGAGAACATCCTGAGGCTGAAAAAAAAGAAAAAATCCATCAGAGAGATAGCAAACATGCTTGGAGTAGCAAAATCAACAGTTGGGTACATTCTGAGAAAAAAGGAATTGACTGGTGAGCTTGGGAACTCAAAAAGGCCTGGGCGTCCACGGATGACAACAGTGGTGGATGATCGCCGCATACTTAATTTGGTGAAGAAGAACCCGTTCACAACATTAACTGAAGTCCAGAACACTCTCAGTGAAGTAGGTGTATCTGTCTCTAAGTCAACAGTAAAGAGAAGACTCCATGACAGTAAATACAAAGGGTTCACATCTAGATGCAAACCATTCATCAATACCAAAAATAGACAGGCCAGAGTTAAATTTGCAGAAAAACACCTCAAGAAGCCAGCTCAGTTCTGGAAAAGTATTCTATGGACAGATGAGACAAAGATCAACCTGTACCAGAATGATGGGAAGAAAAAAGTTTGGAGAAGAAAGGGAACGGCACATGATCCAAGGCACACCACATCCTCTGTAAAACATGGTGGAGGCAACGTGATGGCATGGGCATGCATGGCTTTCAATGGCACTGGGTCACTTGTGTTTATTGATGACATAAGAGCAGACAAGAGTAGCCGGATGAATTCTGAAGTGTACCGGGATATACTTTCAGCCCAGATTCAGCCAAATGCTGCAAAGTTGATTGGACGGCGCTTCATAGTACAGATGGACAATGACCCCAAGCATACAGCCAAAGCTACCCAGGAGTTCATGAGTGCCAAAAAGTGGCACATTCTGCAATGGCCAAGTCAATCTCCAGATCTAAACCCAATTGAGCATGCATTTCACTTGCTCAAATCCAGACTTAAGACGGAAAGACCCACAAACAAGCAAGACCTGAAGGCTGCGGCTGTAAAGGCCTGGCAAAGCATTAAGAAGGAGGAAACCCAGCGTTTGTTGATGTCCATGGGTTCCAGACTTAAGGCAGTGATTGCCTCCAAAGGATTTGCAATAAAATATTGAAAATAAAAATATTTTGTTTGGGTTATGTTTATTTGTCCAATTACTTTTGACCTCCTAAAATGTGGAGTGTTTGTAAAGAAATGTGTACAATTCCTACATTTTCTATCAGATATTTTTGTTCAACCCTTCAAATTAAACGTTACAATCTGCACTTGAATTCTGTTGTAGAGGTTTCATTTCAAATCCAATGTGGTGGCATGCAGAGCCCAACTCGCGAAAATTGTGTCACTGTCCAAATATTTCTGGCCCTAACTGTATAATCTTATTCGTATTAAACAGGGTGACGAGTGGAAAACTGCATTTAATACGCCCGAAGGCCATTTTGAATACCTAGTGATGCCATTCGGACTCTCTAATGCCCCATCTGTGTTCCAGTCCTTCATGCATGATATCTTTCGGATTTATCTTGATAAGTTCATGGTTGTATATTTGGATGATATTTTGATTTTTTCCGATGATTGGGAGTCTCATGTGAAACAGGTCAGGATGGTATTTCAGATCCTCCGTGATAATGCTTTGTTTGTGAAGGGGTCGAAGTGCCTCTTTGGAGTGCAGAAGGTTTCTTTTTTGGGCTTCATTTTTCTCCCTCATCTATAGAAATGGATCCGGTTAAGGTTCAGGCCATTCATGATTGGATTCAGCCCACATCTGTGAAGAGCCTTCAGAAATTCTTGGGCTTTGCTAATTTTTATCGTCGTTTCATTGCCAACTTCTCCAGTGTGGTTAAACCTCTGACCGATTTGACGAAGAAAGGCGCTGATGTGACGAATTGGTCCTCTGCGGCTGTTTCTGCCTTTCAGGAGCTTAAACGCCGATTTACTTCTGCCCCTGTGTTGTGTCAGCCGGATGTTTCTCTTCAATTTCAGGTTGAGGTTGACGCGTCTGAGATTGGGGCAGGGGCCGTTTTGTCTCAGAGGAATTCTGATGGTTCCTTGATGAAACCGTGTGCCTTCTTTTCTCGGAAGCTTTTGCCTGCGGAACGCAATTATGATGTCGGCAATCGGGAGTTGTTGGCTATGAAGTGGGCATTTGAGGAGTGGCGTCATTGGCTTGAGGGGGCCAAGCACCGTATTGTGGTCTTGACCGATCATAAGAATCTGATTTACCTCGAGTCTGCCAAACGACTGAATCCTAGACAGGCTCGATGGTCCCTGTTTTTCTCCCGTTTTGATTTTGTGGTCTCGTACCTTCCTGGTACTAAGAATGTTAAGACGGATGCCCTCTCTAGGAGTTTTTTTACTGATTCCCCTGGGGTTCTTGAGCCGGTCGGCATTCTGAAGGAAGGGGTGATTCTTTCTGCCATCTCCCCTGATTTACGACGGGTTCTTCAGGAATTTCAGGCTAATAAACCTGACCACTGTCCAGTGGGGAAACTGTTTGTTCCTGATAGATGGACTAGTAAAGTGAATTCTGAGGTTCATTGTTCTGTGTTGGCTGGCCATCCTGGGATTTTTGGTACCAGAGATTTGGTTGGTAGGTCCTTTTGGTGGCCTTCTTTGTCGCGGGATGTGCGTTCTTTTGTGCAGTCCTGTGGGATTTGTGCGCGGGCTAAGCCTTGCTGTTCCCGCGCTAGTGGGTTGCTTCTGCCTTTGCCGGTCCCTGAGAGACCTTGGACGCATATTTCTATGGATTTTATTTCAGATCTTCCGGTTTCCCAGAGGATGTCGGTTATCTGGGTGGTTTGTGACCGGTTTTCTAAGATGGTTCATTTGGTACCTTTGCCTAAATTGCCTTCCTCTTCTGATTTGGTTCCGTTGTTTTTTCAGCATGTGGTTCGTTTGCATGGCATCCCGGAGAATATTGTGTCCGATAGAGGTTCCCAGTTTGTTTCTAGGTTTTGGCGGGCCTTTGGTGCTAAGCTGGGCATTGATTTGTCTTTTTCTTCCGCATTTCATCCTCAGACAAATGGCCAGACGGAGCGAACTAATCAGACTTTGGAAACTTATTTGAGATGCTTTGTGTCTGCTGATCAGGATGATTGGGTGGCGTTCTTGCCATTGGCCGAGTTTGCCCTTAATAATCGGGCTAGTTCTGCTACCTTGGTTTCGCCTTTTTTTTGTAATTTTGGTTTTCATCCTCGTTTTTCTTCAGGGCAGGTTGAGCCTTCTGATTGTCCTGGTGTGGATTCTGTGGTTGACTGGCTGCAGCAGATTTGGGCTCATGTGGTGGACAATTTGGTGTGGTCTCAGGAGGAGGCTCAGCGTTTTGCTAACCATCGTCGGTGTGTTGGTTCCCGGCTTCGGGTTGGGGATTTGGTCTGGTTGTCTTCCCGTCATGTTCCTATGAAGGTTTCTTCCCCTAAGTTCAAGCCTCAGTTTATTGGTCCTTATAGGATTTCTGAGATTATCAATCCGGTGTCTTTTCGTTTGGCCCTTCCAGCCTCTTTTTCCATTCATATGTTTTCCATAGATCTTTGTTGCGGAAGTATGTGGTGCCCGTTGTTCCCTCTGCTGATCCTCCGGCCCCGGTGTTGATTGATGGGGAGTTGGAGTATGTGGTTGAGAAGATTTTGGATTCTCTTTTTTCGAGGCGGAAGCTTCAGTATCTGGTCAAATGGAAGGGTTATGGCCAGGAGGATAATTCTTGGCTTGTTGCCTCCGATGTTCATGCTGACGATTTGGTTCGTGCCTTTCATTTGGCTCGTCCTGATCGGCCTGGGGGCTCTGGTGAGGGTTCGGTGACCCCTCCTCAAGGGGGGGGGTACTGTTGTGAATTCTGCTCTTGGGCTCCCTCCAGTGGTTATGAGTGGTAGTGCTGCGGTAGTTGGATCGCAGCATTTATCAGGCTGGGCTATTTAAGTCCTGCTTTATCCTTTAGTCAGTGCCAGTTGTCCATTGTTTTTGGAGGTTTCACATCCATACTTGGTCTCTCCTGGTCTGCTGTTTATTTCTTCAAAGATAAGTTCTGGCCTTGTTTTTGCTGTCCACCTGCTGTGGACCTTATAGTCTGTGCATTTTCTTGTTTTGTTTTGTCCAGCTTTGTCTGTGAAGGATTTTTTGCAGCCTAGCTTTGTCTCTGGAGATGCAGATACACCCTCCATGTCTTTAGTCAGATGTGGTGTTTTGTATTTTCTGTGGTGGATATTTTCTAGTGTTTTAATACTGACCGCATAGTACTCTGTCCTATTCTTCCTTTTTAGCTAGTATGGCCTCCTATGCTAAATCCTGATTTCATGTCTGCGCATGTTATTTCCCTCTCCTTTCACAGTCAATATTTGTGGGTGGCTCTCTATCTAGATAGTTTTCCCGTTTCTGTCTTTAGGGGTAGTTAGTTCTTAGGCTGTGTCGAGGGGTCTAGGGAGTGTTAGGTACCCCCACGGCTACTTCTAGCTGCGCTGCAAGTTCAGGGTTTGCGGTCAGTAAAGGTACCACCTTCTCCAGAGTACGTCTCATGCTGATCCTAGGCCACCAGATCATAACACATGACCTGTCTATTATGTGTATGTGTGAGCTAATATACACTGCCAGGGGGGAGGGCTTCCTGTTGGCTGGGCATTTATCAGGCTGCCAATAGCAACCAATCACAACTCAGCTTCTATTTTGCTACAGTTAATTAATCTGAGCTCTGATTGGTTAATATAGGCAACAAAGGACATTCTCACTGTAACAAACCTTGTGTGAGGTAATAGCATGCCAGTTAGGGTGTGTTGGTGGAAAGGCTGATGTCAGTCACATTACCTCTATGTGAGAGGATATAGAAACTGCCAGTTACAGACTATTTTTACCACAATAATGCCTCATAAGAAAAGGAATTCCACGGCATGAATGTCAGCTGATGCAAAAAGAAAAGCTGCATTACAGGCCAATGAAAAATGTGAAGACCGAGAAACAAGGCTGACACACATGAGAACAGCATTTAGAGCCACCAAAGCTGTGTAATGGAACAAGACTCTTGATTAAGAACCTGTTTCCACATGTAATTGAGGCAACCATTTTGACAGGATGTGCCACAGGAGAAGATGTTTTCATTCCAACAATTCCTCTCATTCCATCTGATTTGCCTTTTCATTTTAAACGCATCCAGTTTCCTGTTCGACTGGCATTTGCTATGTCAATTAACAAGGCTCAGGGACAGTCCTTGAAAGTAGTTGGAATCGATTTACAATCTCCATGCTTTTCTCACGGTCAACTTTATGTGGCCTGTTCAAGAGTTGGAACAGCCAAAAATCTGTTAGTCTTTGCACCTGAAGGAAAAACTAAGAATATCGTTTATCAAAAGGCTCTCGAATAAGTAGCAGAAGATTACTTCACATTACTTGGCCAATTTAGTTAAATCTGTGTGGAATATCTCTGGTGTTGAAATATATGTTGTGAAATGCTTCTATTAGAAATGTAATTATTAAAAGAAAAAAACTAAGCTATTTGTTTTGTGGTTTTTGTGTGCAGAATAAATTTTTGTTAACACATTCTATTTTGCTAACAGCAGTTATTAACCCGGGCGAAGCCAGGTAGTACAGCTAGTATACTATATATGTATACTATATTATATATATATCTATCTCGACAGCTCAGCATACATATAATGTAGATCTTAAATAAATATTAATACAATATATTAAATTTAGTGATAGTATAGCAGGTTAAGCCAAAGACATAATAGTAATACAGTACATGAATAATAAATGGTGTTACTAAATAAATAAAAAATAATAATAAATGAAAAATAAATATTAATTATGGAAATAAATATCTAATAATAATAAACAATAAAAATTGCATAAAGTGGACATGAAAAAAAATAAAAACTTTTTGAAAATGTGTTAAAAATACGTAAAAATAAAATAATTCAAAAAATGGCATTTCTTCAATTATAATTTTCATCATCATATTCCATAGATCCCATGTGTCAGGAAAAAAAAAAGACCACAGCTGGACTCCACGAGGTGCAAACCAAGATTGGGACCGGAAGGACCACATATCCCCTATACCGCTGCATAAAGGACAAGCCACAGAAGAATCCCACAGCAGATCACGACACATCAATTATACCAGTAAATGGTAAGTTGCAGCACAATCACCTAAAATAAAATATAGATTAAAAAAAAAAAAAAAGTACAGTAATATACCCAATACGATCATCACAGCAATTAAAAGCTCAAACTAAAATTAAAAGGTGGTTCACATAAATGGAGTAAAAATTAAGAATTTAATTTAATGATGGTTAACAAAAATGGAGTAAAACTCAGATTTTCATTTAAACATCTATATCCATTTAGTCTCTAATCAGAGGTATACTGATCCTTCCTCCCCTCTCATTTGGCTTAACTATATCAATCCCAAACACCTTTAAGAGTGATGCATCAGAATTGTGATGTATTTTGAAGTGTTTGGGTATAGTTTTGAGTATAGACATGTCCTCAATATCTCTTGCCACTTGTATGCCCAACACGTGTTCCCGAGTACGGACCTTTTATTGGCGGGTCGTCATCCCAACATAAATTAGGGAATATGGGCACATAGCGTAATAAATTACCACTTTAGATGTGCAGGTAATGGAATGTTTGATTTTGTAAGTCCTAGTTCCCTTAGTATCAGTAAGGCTTTGTGCCCACGTTGCAGAAATGCAGAATTCGCATGCGTTTTCCCACAAAACACAAGCGTTTTGCAAGCGTTTTTATCTTGCAGAATGCTTGCGTTTTCCAAGCGATTTGAAGCATCGCTTGGAAAAGTGTTTGACAAGTGTCACCAGCTTTTTTACTATTGATGCTGCCTGTGCAGCATCAATAGTAAAACATAGAATGTTAAAAAAAAAAAAAAAATATGGTTATTCTCACCTTCCAACGGCTCCCGATCTCCTCAGCGGCACTCTCGGTATGTTCCTTTCCCAGGGATGCTTTGCGTGAAGGACCTTTGTGACGTCATGGTCGCTTGATCGCGATGTTATCTCAGGTTATTCGGGCAATGCATCCCTGGGAACGGAAGCCGCCACGTGCACCGCTGAGAGGCGGGAGGACTCCGGGGGCCATCAGATGGTAAGTATAGCCCTATTTTTTATTTTAATGAATATGGATCCCAGGGCCTGGAGGAAAGTCTCCTCTCCTTCAGACCCGGGTACCATCCGCACATGAAGCGCTCACTTTACGCATGGTGGGCATAGACACATGCGTAAAGTGAGCGTTTCAATGCAATCCTATTGTTGCGGAATCACCACGAATCCGCAGACATGATGATCATGCTGCAGATTTTACCGTTATGCGATTCCGCCGTGGGAAAAACAGCAGCATGGACACAGCCACTGTGGCATCCCATAGGATTGCATGGGAATGCAGTTTTTAAGTGTTTTTATGCACTTCCGCTGCGGCAAAACACGCTACAGAAACGGATAAAAAACACAGCGTGGGCACACAGCCAAAATGTTTGAGTCTTCACAATGTTGGGGCAGGCCACACATTTTGCACATGGTTTACAACCCAGTTGAGGTTTTATTTTGGACAAAAAAAGAGGGGATAGGATCACTAACATAGTGGCTATTTACCAGGAAGTCACCCAGATTTCGTGATCTCCTAAATGTAATATTCGGGTGTTCACCAATATATTGAGCTAATATCAGGTCCGTTTGAAGAATCGACCAAGATTTTGCCAAATAGTGGCGCATTAGGTCTGTGTGACCATGATGTTGAGTAATGTACCTAATGGGTTGTTTCGTAATTGGCGGCTTTATAGTATACAGGGCTTGGTGTCATGTAGTGTGTTTTGCACAATTATATGCCTTCTTATTTGAATGGCGGCTGTAGCCCCTATCAAGAAATCTCTCTTTTAGTTCCTCAGACTGTTTTTTAAAATCCCCTTCACTGGAGCAAACTCTACGAAGGCATAGGAATTGACCTATAGGGATAGAGTGTATCATAGATGGAGGGTGTGACGATGTCGCATGTAAGAATGAGTTGACTGACGTAGGTTTTCGATAGAGGTCAGTCTGAAAGTAATTATCCTCTCCCCTCTTTATGCTTACATCCAAAAATTCAATCTCACTCGCATCATATTTATATGTTAGATGTATATTATAGGTGTTTTGATTGAGTTGGAGCATAAAAGTGAAGGGATGTCATTGACCCCTGCCAAATTAGTAAAATGTCATTGATGAAGCACACTCACAAGGGAATGCGGCCCGTCAATGGCAAACAATCAGACATAAAGAGGTCCCTCTCCCACAACCCCAGGAAAAGATTTGCATAAGCCGGAGCAAATGAAGCACTAATAGCGGTACCCTGGAGCTGTAGGTAGAAGGACCCCTTAAATAAAAAGAAATTACGCTACAAGGAGAACTACAATAGCCTTAGAACCAATTCACCCATATCCATTGGTGTGGAAGAAGAACGCAAAAAGTACTGGGCAGCTTGAATCCCGTCAATGTGGCGTATATTTGTGTAAAGTTATTCCACGTCACAAGATACTAAAAGGGTGTCAATGTCAATATGTAAGTCATCTATTTTTTGAGAAATTCATTAGTGTCCTTAATAAATGACTGTAGTTCCACCACCAATGGTTGTAACCTGGAATCTATAAATTTGTTAATGTTCTCCAGGTAATTCCCACACCCAGAAATAATTGGCCTACCTTGCCGGGTGGTATGATTCTTATGAATTTTTGGTAGTAGGTAAAATGTATTTATCACAGGTTCCATGGTTTGAAGAGATGTAAATAAATCTTTGGTAATCACTTCATTATCCCTGGCCTCCCTAAGAATATCCAAAAGTTCACTACGGAATTTCTCGAGTGGATTAAAAGCTAGTTTTTTTTTATAGCAGATGTTGTCCCTTAGCTGTCTGAAAGCTTCGGCCTCATACATTGGCTTAGGCCAA
Organism: Ranitomeya imitator; assembly: GCF_032444005.1. NCBI lineage: Eukaryota > Metazoa > Chordata > Amphibia > Anura > Dendrobatidae > Ranitomeya > Ranitomeya imitator. The sequence continues at coordinate 83,627,035 of NC_091284.1, read as the reverse complement.
AGCACTACATTTCCACCCTTGTCGGCAGGTTTAAATACAACATCACGCATCCCTTGTAATCTTTTTAGACTCTTTTGCTCTTTTTTGTTCAAATTTTTTACATCTGGATAGCGTGGAATTCTATCAAACTCCTTGCTCACAGTTTTAACGAAAACATCAAGGGTGGGACAAGACGACAAGGGTGGGAATTTGCGTGGACGTGGCTGAATTGAACTCGGGATCTTACCTCCCTCTGGCTCATTATGTTCACGTGCCAATTCTTCCAGAATATTTAGTGCCTCCTGTTCCGCCTCTGTTGGAAACAGTCGAGATATGTCCTCAATATGAAAATGGCGTTTAAAAATCAACTTCCTTGCAAATAAGTGCAAGTCTTTAATGACTGTAAATTTATCTAAATTTGCCTTAAGGCAAAACATCAAACCTCTATGCAAAACATCAATTTCAGTTTGTGAAAAGATATAAGAACTTAAATTAAATTACTTTGCTGTTATTTTTATTATTTTCGGGAGAATATCTGAAGTTGCGCTTTGCAGGTATATGTCGTGGCTCCCGTTTCCGTTTGGGAGTAAATATAATTGAAATTGAGGTAGAGCCGGAAGAGGAGGCACAAGAAATATCACCATTAACTATATTGGATGATGTCGACATGGTACGCTCACGTTCCATATTCTCTAGGTTGGGATTTACGCCATCTGTAGATTCTTCCATTTGTGAGATCGCATTGGTCTCTGAGTAATTTGTTGGTTTGCTTAGCCTGTATGTCCTGAACCCATTGATTTATAAATTTTTACAGTTGTGGGTTAATTGATTCAAATTGCTCCGTAGTAAGGTTCCCTTTGGCATTTGTGAAGGCCTCCTCCAGAGATTTATCAGTTAAAGTCCTTATGTTATTCTGAATCAGCAACTCTATCAATTTTTTTGATGTCTCATATAATTTTTTATATACAAAAATTCATTTTTAATAACTTACATTTTTTTTTACGCATATCTTGATACGTGCACATTTATTGAGTGCCTTTCTATTGTCATATTATTTCTAACTAAAGATATATATTTTTATTATACACTAGATGGCAGCCCGATTCTAAAGAATCGGGAGTCTAGAATCCATATATACTTTATTAATTCAAATGTAAGAATAATACAATTAATAAATAATAGTAAGAAAGAACAAAAAATGGCTGCACTCACCAGCTCTTGACAATTCTTGTTATTTAAGGTACAGTTACACAGGATCCATGAACATGCTTATGAGGGGAGGGATGAAAGACATCAGACGATGACTGAGGAGTTGGAAGGTGTATCGTGGTCAGAGTTTATTAATATGGAGGTGCAAGCGGTTTTTTTGCGCCATTCACGGCGTGCACCAGCTGCATTTGGTAATGGTTTGTTTGTTGCCTTAGAAGAGTCAGGTGTGAAGCATGTCTTATAAGCAGACTTAACAGTGTGCAGGCGACGGCGTTTATCATTTGGAGTGTAAGTAGGACAGTGTTTGCGCTTACGTGCAGATTTACCAACGGTTAAAGGAGCTTCAAGCTGCACACATTCTATGAATGGAGACAAAGAAGCTGTATTGTGGGCAGAATCTATGACTGAGGACGTGGAAATATTATGTTTGCAACGTTGAGAGCGTGCAGCAGCAGCTTTATTACTTAATCGATTAGTTTTGTCCTCAAAAGACTCATTAGTAATGCGTTTATTGCAAGCAGCATTAACAGTGTCCAGGCGCTTATGTCTGTCCTCTGTAGTCTCGTTAGCACGCTGTTTGTGCTTACGTGCGGCATCGGCGGCTTTTCGCTCAGCGTCATTGGTATACTTATTATCAGACCTGATGTTACGTGCGCCATCAGCAGCTTTGGGCTCTGTGTCATTAGTATACTTAACAGTGTCCAGGCGCTTGCATCTCTCCTCTGTACTCTTGTTAATACGCTGTTTGCGCTTACGTGCGGCATCGACGGCTTTTCGCTCTGCATCATTACCATACTTTATATCAGACCTGATCTTACGTGCGCCATCAGCAGCTTTGGGCTCTGTGTCATTAGTATACTTAACAGTATCCAGGCACTTGCATCTATCCTCTGTACTCTTGTTAACACGCTGTTTGCGCTTACGTCCGGCATCGGCGGCTTTTCGCTCTGCATCATTACCATACTTTATATCAGACCTGATCTTACGTGCGCCATCATAAGCTTTGGACTCTGTGTCATTAGTATACTTAACAGTGTCCATGCGCTTGCATCTATCCTCTGTACTCTTGAAAAACAAAAAGAACAAGAGACATACCAAAGACTGGGGATCACCCTTAATATAAGGTTATAAATGCGAAAAAAAACATTTAATTTATTTATTTATTTATTCTTGAAGTCTAAACAACATATACCACATAGAAAATAGATGCATAAAAACATGAGTATTAAAAACACTTGTGTTAAAGACCACCCCAAAAGGAGAGAGGCAGAAAGAAATAAAGACCCCTAGGACCCCGAACAATGGGTCTTGTACACTTAACAAATATAGCATCGTGCACTTAGATAATAATGCAGCACATAATTATAGGACATGATAATAAATACTGGTAACGCTGGTGTGGAGAAAGAAAATGTTCCATCCACAAAGCATAAACAGGCCGACACACCAAATGCCTAATAATTCACAGTAATATTAGCACCATATACACTAGCATAGAAAATCCACAAAAAATAATAAGTAGACACTGTATAACCAGCCAAACTTGTATAATAGCTTATCTAGTACCTTAACATTGGCAAGACAATATTATGCCCAGAGATAGGACTAGAATGTCCAGCAACCAGAAGACACACATAAGCACCACAGACCAATAGCCGTGGTGAAAATGGTGTATGAGACCAAAACCCACTGCTAGATAGATATGTACTATATCTGGCACCGAAAGGTGCAGAAGTATTAAGATCGCAGTGGGAATGGGTACATGTAGCCACCAAAGCCAACCATGCAAATGAGATACTAAAAAAAGAATACAAATGGAACAAAATAGAAAAAAATTATATATATATAATAATAATAATAAATAATGAATAGTACCTCAGTAGCAAAAAGATACAGCTGCAAACTGCAGCACAAATATATGGAGCAGAGGTGGATACATGACCATAATGAGCGTGGCAGCAGGCCCACGATAGATGATGAACACTGCCTGCCTATATATTTACGCTCCAGGTCCCATGACACATGTCCAAACAATAGGTACACAAAACCCAGAGAAGAGTCCGAGGGGGGTTAGGAACCCGACGCGTGTCGCCACAGCCGTGGCTTCATCAGGGGTAAAAAATGGTATGGGCTATTAGACTCCAGTACGAGCTTAAATACTATACCTAATGCCGCAGAAACTCCGACAGCTGTGTGATCATAACGTGCGATCCGGAAGTGACAAAATACCGGAAGTGGGGAGAAGGTGTCTATACCCGCGGCCGGGTGTACAAAGATGGCGGCTAAAGCTCATACGGCGCATGCGCGTAATGCATCACCGGCAATCACAGGCAGAAACAATGAGCTCCGCCCACCTGCACTAATGCACTGAACAGAATGGCCCAGGCAAGCTGTATCCGCGCCAAATGCAAACATCAAAATATATATAAAGCCTACGCTACTACATAAGTAGGATGTTAAATATAGCAAAGGCATTATAAATAAGCAAAAACACACAGTGTGCCGATGAGGAGAAACTACCCATTATAGCGCATGCGCAGATGAGCAAGGGCACAAGCCAGGTTGTCATAGAAATGGCTTGTCCAATGAGTTAATAGATGATCATAGTACGGACCTGTACCGCCTAAATATCTGGTGCCTTCTATGGTCGTTGTATTGGCCTGTCTTTGTGTATAAGCTTTTTTTACCATTCTTAGTTTGCTTATACCTTTTCTTACACAAATTGTGTGATTGGGGATTTTTATATTTCTCCTATGGTTTTGATTCCATATGTGTGGATATTTATTGTTAAATATATATCGTTCTATGAGTCTTCTTAGTTTTTCATAATAAAGTTTATTGGTTTATTTATACATGCATTTTTGGTCCTCGGGGTCATAATCTCTGCTTCCATTTAGTGTCATCTCTCCTTGGTGTCTTTTCTGTATGAGCGGTGTTAGGTTCAGTACATGTGTATATCTGTGCTAATTGCGCGCCGTAATGGGGTAGTTATATATAATTTGTGCCATGGTTAAGCGGCTGTTCCAGCTTGATACCAATAGATTTTCTATATTGGTATATGCAGATGGCCATCTATTAACTCATTGGACAAGCCATTTCTATGACAACCTGGCTTGTGCCCTTGCTCATCTGCGCATGCGCTATAATGGGTAGTTTCTCCTCATCACACAAAAAGGGGGTGGAGGGCACCATCCATCTATAAATGGAGAACATACAGAAAAAAGGGGGTCAACCCAAACTCGACAATCTAAGTACCATAACACGAAAAGAGACAGCGTCAAGTTATAAAGCGGGGACCACCACTTCTAGTACAAATATAATTTATTTAATCAGCCAAAAAACCACATAGACACCCACAAATAAAAACATTAAAAACCTCAACTACAGTGAGTATTGGGTACCAAAAAGGAACCACCACCCCTGGACATGGTGAATAATGAGCATATATAGGAGTATACAAATAGTATGCACACTGTATAATATACACAATACAATATATATAATAGTAGACAAGAAAATACACACATATGTATAACCTGTACAAATCTCACAATTTGTATATATCTCATAAATTGTATAGAGTAGCCTGGCACAGCTCGCCTAAAACATGATGTCAATACAAAAAGTTGTTATTATATGGATATAGACATGAATATGTTGCAACCAAATATATACATAAAGTCTCCCAATCATGGATAGACAAGACATAAAATAGACGCTACCTGATTGCTTCTACATGAACATGGCGCATCATAGGCTAATAGGCTTGCACAAATATACTGAGCCCAATAGAAAACTATAGCTACTAAGAGTGCACATGTAGCGAGTAAAAGAAGGCGAGACTGCGAAGCTGGACCCAAAAAGACCTATGCAGGGACCATAACCATAGCTACCTATCACCAGAGGTCCAGGGGGCAGAAGGCCCGACGCGTATCGCCACCTAGCGTGGCTTCGTCAGGAGCAAGTGCCTTTGTGGACAGTTAGCTATACATATATACAGATCCTAAGTGTACCTAATCACCGGAAACCTCGAACAGCTGACGAGAGAAGCAGCGTGGAGGCCTCACACACCCCGCTGGCGTCCCGGAAACGGACGTGACGCGCCTGAACCGGCCAAAGTGTGAGTACCAATATGGCCGTATCTATAGTTACTGCGCATGCGCCCCCCACATAAGCGGCCGGCCCGGTCAGGAGTACCAGTATGGCCGCATATGCGGCCACTGCGCACGCGTTAGTACATTTACAGTGTGGATCCATAAATGACAGGGAGCTCCAGAAATGGAGAAAAAGAACGGCAGAATGCCGTCATACCTTACAGGGAGACCAAAAGGAGCGTGACGCCACTTTATATATAAAAATGCAAGAAAGCGGCCGCCACTGTGGTGATTGCGCACGCGCCAAAGAACCATGACCGTAGTCAGCCACACAACGGGTGCCCATTGGAGCGCACATGCGACTTAAGCGCACGCGCAGAGACCCACAAAGAGTATCAGCCATTAAACAAGGAAACGCTGGTGCAGCTGGAGATAGAGTCCACCGCATGCAAATGTTTCATCATGGTAGACGTGACTCACAGAATGCAGAAGAGCTAAAACCCAGTAACCCTATGTACATACATATAGTGATAGCTCTACATCATAGCCATAAGTAAATATAAATATACACACCATATCCACTCAAAGGTGTACCTAGTTCCCTAATAGGTATATATAAATGGGAAAAAGAATCCCACAATATATATCAGTCTGTACAGACAAAAAGGAGTACTATCTACTATCAGCATGTATATATTCTCGTAGCACAAGTGGAATATAATATGAGAAGATGGACAAACTTTATAATCCTTGGACCATGGGCACACATTAGATGAACAAAATGAGAGAAAGCACCATGGATTCACACACCCCTGGATTAACATATGCTAACCGTGTGTTATAGAGAAGGGTCATTCGTTGAGTGCATTAGTTACATGTATATAAAATATCACGAGGTATTCCCATATAGTTTTTATAATTTATTCGGACCCCCTATCAGGTATGTCACAATATTCATAATCCACTATATACTACCCATAATGTTGAAAACTAAAATTAAAACCTAAACTCGTATGCATAGTATCAAAAGTTGCACTAAAAAACAACCAAACCCCATAACGGGGAGAGTAGGGTGAACTAGTATGGAATCACTTATGCCCCAGCACAAGTAATAGTCAGATTCACAAATATTCAGAAATAGACGAGCTGTAACCAATGCTGCTGCATAGATGTCCTAATCTAGAATCCTGACTAGCATATTATATCCATATGACCCACACTAAAGACATGTCACAAAAGGATGTAGTGTGTCCCTGTTGTTCTACGAGAAGCGGAACAGAAGGCTATGCTTGAGCAGGAATTTATTCAAAATGACTAGCTGTTTATTGTCCTCAAAGTTGTTTGTAGAAGCCCGTAAAGAGGATTTCTTCATTAAGGCCCAAAGGGGCAGTGCTCCTCAAATTGAAAATCCATTTGGTTTCACATCGTAAGAGGCGATGGATGATATCACCACCCCTAATGTTGACGTGTATACCTTCTAATCCCATAACTTTGAAACTAGAAATTTTTCCACGATGATGGTCCAGAAAATGTGCTGCCACAGAAGATAATGTCTTGTTTTTCTCTCGATCCCTGGCGGCAGTAGAGATGTTCGACAGATGTTGCTGCATTCTTCTCTTCAATGGTTGTGTGGTCTGGCCCACATAAATCTTGGGGCAATTGCAGAAAATTGCATATACCAGATTCCGTGACTTACAGTTAAAGTATTCCTTAGGGCGAATCTGGAAGGGAAGAGTAGAAATGGAATAACCATCCTGGGAGATCATAAATTGACAGATGTTACAATTGCCGCAGGGATAGGAGCCAAAAACTCTAGTACCTAGATTGAGTCTGATGGTAGGTCTTTGATAATGGCTATGACACAAATCGTCTCTCAAATTCTTAGCTCTTCTAGCCACCAGACAGGGTGAATTGGATACTATGGGAAGAGTCCTCTTGTCACTCAATAGAATATCCCAATTTCTACCCAAGATGTTACGTACATCTGCCCACTGGTTGTTGTACGTGGTGATGAGGGCCAAGGGTCGAGTAGAGTCACGTACCTTTTTGTCAAAAAGTTTTTTTCGATTTTGCTGTGATGCATGACGGAACGAGTCCGAGATTAATTTGTGAGGATATCCCCTTTGTTTAAACCGGTTAGACAAATCTCTTGCTTGATGTATAAACTCGGTATCCGTGCTGCAATTTCTTCGCAGACGTAAAAATTGGCCCTTCGGGATCCCTTTTCGCAGATGATGTGGGTGGAAACTGGTAAAATGAAGAAGACTGTTAGTGGCAGTTGTTTTGCGATAAAGTCCACACGAAATTTTTGAGTCCATCACAGAAAGTTTCAGATCGAGAAAGTCAATAGAGGTGTTCGAAATCACCGAAGTAAGCCTGATGTTCAAATTGTTGGTATTAAGATCATTGATGAATTGATTACAGTCCTCCAGGGAACCAGTCCATAGCATCAGAATATCATCTATATAGCGCTGCCAGGTACATGCCATGGTGCTGAATAGAGGATGTAAAAATACTGTTGTCTCCTCCCACCAACCAAGAAACAGGTTGGCGTAGGAAGGAGCACAACGAGCACCCATGGCAGTACCGGACAGCTGCCTAAAGAATTTTCTGTCGAAAACAAAATAATTTTTGTCAAGGATGAAATGTAGTAGGCTAAGAATAAATCTGCTATGTTCCGTAATACCCCCTATAGATTTTGCCAGAAAATATGTAACTGCATGGATACCTGCTGAATGTGCAATGCTGGTATATAAAGCTTCTACATCCATACTGATAAGAAGTACATCCTCAGGCACCACGCAGTCTTCAATCAATTGTAGTAGGTGGGTTGAATCCCTGGTGTAGGATTTTAAAGACATAACCAACGGCTGTAAAAAATGATCGACATAAATACATGGGCGTTCAAAAATACCCCCAATCCCTGAAACAATAGGTCTACCAGGGGGTTCAACAAGGGATTTGTGTACTTTCGGTAATGCATAAAATGTTGGTATAACAGGGGTGGGTGTTGTTAGAAAATCTGCTTCCTTTTTGGTGATGATATTGTTATCCAAAGCTGAATAAATAATCTCTTCGAGTTGGTTTTTGAAAAAACTAGTTGGATCCGCAGGTAACACCGTATAGCATTGACCATTACTCAATTGTTTTGTGATCTCTTTCAGATATAAATTATGGGGCCACAAAACTACATTGCCCCCTTTGTCTGCTTCACGTATCACAAATTCTTTGTTTCTCTTCAGATTTTGTAAAGCCCTGTTTTCTTCCTTACTGAGATTATTAAATCTATGTGGATCTAATTTCAATCTTTCAATGTCACGACAAACCTTGTCGAAGAAAATCTGGACCGCCGGGAACAGAGAAAGGGAAGGGGTTGCCTGAGATGGAAGACGCCGGGTGAAATTACCTTGCGATGGTGAGCCTTCATTCTCTTGTAATGACTCCAGTAGATCCTGAAAGACTTGTCTCTCATCATCAGTGAAAGTATCGAGAACAGATGGTTGGTGGTAGAGGAGCTTAAAGGTGAGCTGGCGACAGAAGAGGTATAGGTCTTTAACCAAAGTAAATTTATTCAAACAATTCATGGGTGAAAAAGAGAGACCCCTGGATAACACCTTTTGTTCAGAGTCAGATAACACATATGAGGACAGATTAATAATCTGTAAGTTACCTGCTTCCGTGGTGTGGATCGAATTGTCATTTATCTCCTCCTGTTGAGCCTGGTCTCTCTCTTGTATGTCGGTGACCAGTTCTTGTATCCCCTGCCCTTCCTTTTGTTTGGTCCCTGTCCTCCTGCGGCCCCTCCGATTGCGCCTTCTGTGTCGCTGACGTCTGAAGATAAAAAATCGCTAGACGACATTTCTTGACCATTTTGGCTCTCCGATCCTCTGGTAGAATCCCCCATTAATGGTCTTCTATTTCCACCGTGTGACCATCTATAAGCCTTCCCACTGGTATAATCAGATCTATCCCTGTAAAATTTATTCCTCTTACGGGAAATGATCTCCTTCTCAAAGACATCAATCTGGTTTTTTAACTTCAGCTGAAAGGGACTAACCAAGGTGTCTTTATCAAAATCACCCAAATTGTTTTCACAGGTTTTAATTTCAGTCTTAATCTTGTTGAGAAGGATATGGTCATGTTCAATCAGCATATCCAGTAGTATCGTGGAACATTTAGCTAGACCGGCCTCCCAAGTCCTTTGAAATTCAGGGGTAGCTTCCCAAGCTGGAAAAATCTGGACCCGCAGGCCGCGTGGTACAAGATTGGCTCTTTTATATTCCTCCAGACTGGTTTTTTGGCTGATTAAATAAATTATATTTGTACTAGAAGTGGTGGTCCCCGCTTTATAACTTGACGCTGTCTCTTTTCGTGTTATAGTTTCTCCTCATCGGCACACTGTGTGTTTTTGCTTATTTATAATGCCTTTGCTATATTTAACATCCTACTTATGTAGTAGCGTAGGCTTTATATATATTTTGATGTTTGCATTTGGCGCGGATACAGCTTGCCTGGGCCATTCTGTTCAGTGCATTAGTGCAGGTGGGCGGAGCTCATTGTTTCTGCCTGTGATTGCCGGTGATGCATTACGCGCATGCGCCGTATGAGCTTTAGCCGCCATCTTTGTACACCCGGCCGCGGGTATAGACACCTTCTCCCCACTTCCGGTATTTTGTCACTTCCGGATCGCACGTTATGATCACACAGCTGTCGGAGTTTCTGCGGCATTAGGTATAGTATTTAAGCTCGTACTGGAGTCTAATAGCCCATACCATTTTTTACCCCTGATGAAGCCACGGCTGTGGCGACACGCGTCGGGTTCCTAACCCCCCTCGGACTCTTCTCTGGGTTTTGTGTACCTATTGTTTGGACATGTGTCATGGGACCTGGAGCGTAAATATATAGGCAGGCAGTGTTCATCATCTATCGTGGGCCTGCTGCCACGCTCATTATGGTCATGTATCCACCTCTGCTCCATATATTTGTGCTGCAGTTTGCAGCTGTATCTTTTTGCTACTGAGGTACTATTCATTATTTATTATTATTATATATATATATAATTTTTTTCTATTTTGTTCCTTTTTCCTGTATTCTTCCTGTATTCCTGTGTTCCTGTATTCTTTTTTTAGTATCTCATTTGCATGGTTGGCTTTGGTGGCTACATGTACCCATTCCCACTGCGATCTTAATACTTCTGCACCTTTCGGTGCCAGATATAGTACATATCTATCTAGCAGTGGGTTTTGGTCTCATACACCATTTTCACCACGGCTATTGGTCTGTGGTGCTTATGTGTGTCTTCTGGTTGCTGGACATTCTAGTCCTATCTCTGGGCATAATATTGTCTTGCCAATGTTAAGGTACTAGATAAGCTATTATACAAGTTTGGCTGGTTATACAGTGTCTACTTATTATTTTTTGTGGATTTTCTATGCTAGTGTATATGGTGCTAATATTACTGTGAATTATTAGGCATTTGGTGTGTCGGCCTGTTTATGCTTTGTGGATGGAACATTTTCTTTCTCCACACCAGCGTTACCAGTATTTATTATCATGTCCTATAATTATGTGCTGCATTATTATCTAAGTGCACGATGCTATATTTGTTAAGTGTACAAGACCCATTGTTCGGGGTCCTAGGGGTCTTTATTTCTTTCTGCCTCTCTCCTTTTGGGGTGGTCTTTAACACAAGTGTTTTTAATACTCATGTTTTTATGCATCTATTTTCTATGTGGTATATGTTGTTTAGACTTCAAGAATAAATAAATAAATAAATTAAATGTTTTTTTCGCATTTATAACCTTATATTAAGGGTGATCCCCAGTCTTTGGTATGTCTCTTGTTCTTTTTGTTTTTCATATTACTTCTTGGCATACTTCTGGGTAGATCCCCTTGTAATATATTCAGTCTTGTCATTATTGATGGTGCCCTCCTTTGTTGTTTGATCCCTATCCTCTGTACTCTTGTTAGCACGCTGTTTGCGCTTACTTGCGGCATCGGCGTCTTTTTGCTCTGCATTATTAGTATACTTTCTATCAGACCTAATCTTACGTGCGCCATCAGCAGCTTTGGGCTCTGTGTCATTAGTATCCTTAATATTAGAGCTCATGTTGGCTAAGCTAAACAGCTTTAAGCGTGGTGGTGGCAAACAACAGGTTAATAAGAGGCAGTGTCAGGTAGTAGGAAAATAGCCAGTTAATAATAGGCAATAGTTCTTTGCAGGAATGCAGATATTAATAAATAGGCAGTTTATATTGCAGAGAAATTGCTGGGCAATAATGGACAATGTCCTTATGTGGCAAATAATAGAGCAATATACCCAATGTGGCAAAGAAGAGGTTAATAAACGGCAGTCTCTCAGTATAACAGTCAGTGAATAATAGGCAGTATATGGAGAAAACACCAAACAAAAGTTCAAAATTGGTGTGAAAATGTCACTGAACCACTTCACAACTAAATATATATAGTTTTGGTAAATGGTATTATCATTTTTTTGACGAAATTCTGCAGGAGCTTGAAGAGCAACGTCACTGGGCCCGCCTCCACGCAGTAGAAACTTGCTGTGAGGTAAAAATTAAAAAATCACACCAAAATGGCGGGCGGAGTGTGTCACAGTACGGCACGTTTCTGATTGGTCGCTCGCAGCAGGCGGCAACCAATCAGACACTAGACACTGTTGACGTCACTTATCTCCGGACATTAGCTCCGGACATTAGCTCCGGACATTAGCTCCGGACATTAGCTCCGGACATTAGCTCCGGACATTAGCTCCGCACATTAGCTCCGGACATTAGCTCCGGACATTAGCTCCGGACATTAGCTCCGCACATTAGCTCCGGACATTAGCTCCGGACAAAGCCACGGAAGTTGGCACAAATTGCAGGAAGTAGTATTCTAGGCAATTATATATTAGATTCTCTGTTTTGGTGGTTCTTGGTTTTATCATGTTTGGAGCACGGACTAGTCATTTCCCACCCTAGGCTTATACGCGAGTCAATATTTTTTCCCAGTTTTTTGTGGCAAAATTAGGGGTCTCGGCTTATACTCAGGTCGGCTTATACTCGAGTATATATGGTAAATTGCATTGCTGACGGTCAGTTTTTGATATTTGTATATACAGACTTTCTGACTGAGCACTCAACCCATCAGCCTATTGCTAGGGATAACCGAACTGAGCCCCGAACATGAACTTTTAACAGGATGTCCAGTTTTCTGTTCAGGTTCGGATGCCTAATAAAATTTGTTGAAAGGCTGCACCACAGCCAATCAACAAGCTTTTAGGCAATGGGCACTTCCTGAGCCAACACAGCCGTGCCAAGTATTGCAAACACGTAACCTGGACTGTATAATTGCTGGATCATGAGTGCCATCACCATTCTGCTTTGATTACTGTAGGGACAGGACGCAGCTTGAATGAGGAACAGAATTAGACTGTGCTCTCTGCAAAAATGTCTCTATGTACTCTGCATGTGTTTCAGTAGGAGTACTGTGCCAAAAGCCACTGTGTGTACTCTGCACCCATATCTGTGGGAGAACTGTGCCAAAAAGCCAGTTTACTGTACCCATATCTGTGGTAGCACTATGCCTTTAAGCCTCTGTGTGGACTTTTCACCCTCACTTGTGGGAGTACTGTGCCAAAAAGTCTCGGTGTACTTTGCAACCCCGCCTGTGGAAGAACTGTGCCTTTAAGCCTCCGTGTGTACTCTGCACCCCACCTGTGCCAATACAATGCCTTTAAGCCTGTGTGTACTCTTCACCCCTGTCTGTGTATAGGTAAAGCCTGCATTTATAGGAAGGTCGGAACTAACCCATGTGTTTTTTCATAGATTTCACAAGCCATTATCTATGAAAAAACACATGAGTTGGTTCCGACCTTCCTATAAATGCAGGCTTTACCATGATATTAGCCAGAGGAAAGTGTTCACACTAGGCAGTCAGGTCAGGGACCCATCTGATCCATGAGATTACCTTGACGTTGGTGGATGGGCTCACATTTTTTGGCCAAATTTTGTGCTAAGCATCTCATGTGTTTTTTCATAGATTTCACAAGCCATTATGCTAGTCACATTTCATGTATCACACATTCCCTTGCTTTAGTACAATTGAGTGCAGCCATTCATCTATTTGCTATGTACGTTGTTTTTGGTTATGCACCAGTTCAGACTAGTTCGCTGTTCAGTCAGTTTACCGTTACTTGCTATGTACTATTTTTTGCCATGTCTTTCCCATTTGTGTGCCAAAAAAATAATTTTATTCTACTACTGTGTCTATACGAGTAGTGTGTAAGGATGAGCGAACTCTAACTATAAAGTTCGGGGCTCTTATCGGACACCTTGTATCCAGTACCATATCCTGAACACAGACTTTTAAAAGGATGTCTGGTTTGCTGTCCACGTTCAGATGCCTAGTAAAGTTTGTTGAAAGGCTATAGCGCAGTCTGTCAACAAGTTATTAGGTTGTGGGCACTTCTGAAGCCACCACTAGCATGCCTGTGGAAGTACTGTGCCTTTTAAGCTGTTGTGTGTGCGGATGACAGGGAATGTGCTGATGACAAGGGACGTGTGGTTTGCACGCTGTGCCGTCAGACTATGGAGCGAAGCATAAATGTCCTCAATCTGAGCACCACCTGCATAACAAAGCATCTGAATTGCAAGCATGAAGAGCAGTGGAGTACACACCCTAAAAAGCATGACTGATCTGAGCCTTCTCCTATTTTTTTCTTCTGCTGCGGTCTTGGCCTCTTCCTCCCACTCACGTTGAACAGTGCCACCGGCCTCCCCACAAATAGAATTTGGGGTGCACAAAATACGGTATGTACAACTGGTATAACCTGGGCATCTCCTGTATATAATGATATATGTGCAGCTGGTATAACCTGGGCATCTCCTGTATATAATGATATATGTACAGCTGGTATAACCTGGGCATCTCCTGTATATAATGATATATGTACAGCTGGTATAACCTGGGCATCTCCTGAAGATAATGATATATGTACAGCTGGTATAACCTGGGCATCTCCTGTATATAATGATATAGGTACAGCTGGTATAACCTGGGCATCGTCTTGTAGGCACTTACTACATGCCTATGCAAGCTGAAGATCGGGATGAACTCCTTATGCATCAAATGGTCAAGTTGTCCATAAAATATGACATTGTGGTCATGGAGGTTTCAACTATCCAGACATTTGATGGAAATTTCTCTCAGGCAAAACTAACAGGTCAAGCAAATTCTTATCTTCTCTTGCTGACAACTTTATCTTCCAAAAGGTAGTGGAGAAAACAAGGGGATCTGCTACCTTGGATCTAATCCTTATAAACCTTGAAGTGGAGGAAATAGTAGAGGAGGTAAGAGTGGGCTGGGACCCTAGGTGGTAGTGACCATGCTATTTTACAATTTTGGATAACTAGAAGAGGAAGACCTGTGAAGACTCAGACTTCAAGGTTAGATTTTAGAAAGGCAGATTCTAAGGAACTCAGAAAGAGAATCGGAGGGATCCAATGGCTGGATATCCTTCAGGACAGAAATGTCCAGGAAGGATGGGAAATTTTGAAAAATAAGATTCTCAAGGCACAATCATTAACAATTCTGAAAAGAGGAAGAATAGGAACAATTTAAGGAAACCAGGATGGATGAACACGGAACTTAAACACATGCTTAAAAGAAAGAAATGTTTATCAAATGGAAAGATGGAGGCATATCTAAAGAAGAATATAATTCTGTCTGCAGAACCTGCAGGGCACGCATCAGATTAGCTAAAGCTGACAATGAATTAAGGCTTGCAAGAAACGTCAACAGCAATAAAAAAGGATTTTGGGGATATGTCAATAGTAGAAGAAAAGTAAAAGATGCTATAAGATTTTTACAGGATGAAAATTATGAAATGGTAAAAAGTGTTGAGAAGGCCAAGCTTTTAAATTCCTATTTTGCATCTGTTTTCTCTCAGAAAGGAAATGTAAAATCAATTGCTCTTCACTGTCCTATTAAAGGAATAGAAGAATCCAGGCTATCTATAAACAGAAAGATAGTAAGCTAGCATAAATAAATGTAAGTCTCCAGGTCAAGATAAATTACACGCTAGAGTACTGAATGAGATAGCAGAAGAAATTTTCGAACCACTCTCCATAATATTTGAAAATTCTTGGAGAACAGGAGAAGTCCCAGAAGATTGGAGAAGAGCAAATGTTATCAAAAAGCAGAAGAAGACGGACCCAGGGAACTAGAGGCCGGTGACTCTGACTTCTATACCAGGAAAAATCTTTGAACAAATTATTAAACAACATGTATGTAAGTAGACCAAAGTCAGCATGGGTTTGTAACTAAGTAGTCATGTCAGACTAATTTAATTTCCTTCTATGACAGAATCACTGACTGGGTGGATCAGGAAAATGCTGTAGATATAGTGTATCTGGACTTCAGCAAAGCATTTGACAAAGTATCTCACACCATCCTTATTGAAAAAAATAACTAAGTATGGAATGGACAAGGCAACTGTTAGGTGGATTCATAACTGGCTTATTGATCGGACCCAAAGAGTGGTCGGAAATGGCTGCACATCCAGTTGGAAGAATGTCTCAAGTGGGGTACCACAGGGCTCTGTCCTATGCCCTGTATTGTTCAACATCTCTATCAATGATTTAGATGAAGGAATTGAGGGTAAACAGATTAAATTTGCTGATGACACAAAGCTAGGAGGGATAGCTAATACGAGAGAAGACAGAGAGAGGATTCAAAAATATGTAAATAAACTGGAGCAGTGGGCAGCAATTAACAGAATGGTTTTTAACAGGGAAAACTGTAAAGTACTACATTTGGGCAATTAAAATGAAAAAAGCATATACAGAATGGGAGGTATAGGGCTAAGCAACAGCACATGTGAAAGAGTTTTGTATGCTAATAGATCACAGACTGAACATGAGTCAACAGTGTGATGCAGCAGCAAAAAGGCAAATACAATTCTGGGATGTATTAACAAAAGCATACAGTCTAGATTATGTTTAGTCATTATTGCCCTCTACTCCTCTTTGGTCAGACCTCATCTGGAATACTGTGCCAAGTTTTGGGCACCACATTTTAAAAAAAAGACATCAAGAAACTGGAGCAAGATGAGAGAAGAGCGACCAGAATGGTGACCGGTCTGCAAACCATGTCTTACGAGGAGCAGTTAAAGGATTTGGGAATGTTTAGCTTGCAAAAAAAGAAGATTGAGAGGAGATTTTATAGCTGTCTACAAATTTCTCAGGGGCTGTCACATTGTAGAAGGATCATCTTTAATCTAATTTGCACAAGGTAAGACTAGAAGCAATGGGATGAAACTGAATGGGAGGAGACACAGATTAGATATTATAAATAAAACTTTTTGACAGGGTGATCAATGAGTGGAACAGGCTGCCACGAGAGGTCGTGAGTGCTCCTTCAATGGAAGTCTTCAAACAGAGGCTGGACAAACATCTGTCTGGGATGATTTAGTGAATCCTGCTTTGAGCAGGGGGTTGGACCAGATGACCCAGGAGGTCCCTTCCAACTCTACCATTCCATGATCCTATGACTGTATATTAGGAATGCAAGCCCAGGACTGGAATCGCTGCAGCATGACGTTGCTTATAGCAACCAGGAAAATGACTGATGTAGGATGGAGGGAAATAGAAGTACAGCAAAGGCCAGACAGATGGTGGTAGGGGACTCTAAATAGGCCGACAAACAGGGTCATTCTCTGCAGAGGATCGTGAATGCCGAACAGTGTGTTGTCTGCCGGGTGCTCTTGTTCGACGTATTGCGGATTGGATAGACAGATTGCTGCGTGGGGATGGGGACAGCGTCGGACTGGAGCACCTTGGGCCCACCAGAGAAAATCATTCTTGGGGCCCACTATGTAGCTACATAGAAATAGATACAAGACCACCAATTGTGCGGTAAAAAGCACTAATATCAGGGTATAATATAAGGTAGTTCACGTCTTAATAATGTAGCTAGGGTTGGGGTAGCCCCCTCACAAAATATAATGTAGCCCACTCATAAAATATAATGCAGTCCCCTCTCATAGAATATAATGTAGCACCCCATAGGATATAATGCAGCCCCCCTCATATAGTATAATGCAACCCACCACAGAATATAATGTAGTCCCCTGAGAGAATGCAGTTCCACCACAGAATATAATGCAGCCCCCCATAGAGTATACTGTAGCCCCCTCATATAGTATGATGTAGCCCCCATAATATTATGTAGTCCCCTGAGAGAATAATGCAGCCCCACCACAGAATATAATGCAGCCCCCCATAGAGTATACTGTAACCCCTCATATAGTATGATGTAGCCCCCCATAATATAATGTAGTACCCTGAGTATAATGCAGTCCCCCCACAGAATATAATGTAGCCCCCAGGGCCGTATTTAGAGTTTATGCTGCCCTAGGCACTTTTAGTGCTGCCACCCCTTTGGTGAGTATGACACCAGGCTCGGACTGGCCCACCGGGGAACCGGAGGATCCTCCGGTGGGCCCTGGCACTGACACCTACTGGCAGGGCCCCCACTGCTCCAGGGCCGCCCCCCGCTCCAGGGCCCCCCCCCCCCCCGCCGCCCGCCTTGAATACTCACCCTGTTCCAGCGATGGTCTCGGCGTCTGCACTGCAGCTCGTCCTGAACGAGCGGTCACGTGACACCGCTCATTAAGATCATGAATATGCGCATATTCATGATCTTAATGAACGGTGTCACATGACCGCTCAAGCAGGAAGAAGCTGCTGCGCCGGCGCCGCCGCCGCCACCTGGGGTCGGGACAGAGAGCGAGGGATGTCGGCACGGCCGTGCAGTGGAACAGGTGAGTATGAGGGACGGGGGGGACGGAGGGGATGAAGGAGGACATAAGCCGGCGCGCCGAGCAGGAGCAGGAGCGGGTGCTGGTGCAGAGAGATAAGCCGCCATGCAGGGGGGAATATAAGCCATGCAGGTGGAAATATGAGCCATACAGGGGGGAATATAAGCCATGCAGGGGGGAATATAAGCCATACAGGGGGAAAATATAAGCCATACAGGGGGGAATATAAGCCATGCAGGGGGGAATATAAGCCATGCAGGGGGGAATATAAGCCATGCAGGGGGGAATATAAGCCATGCATACGGGGGGAATATGAGCCATACAGGGGGGAATGAGCCATGCATACGGGGGGGGGGGAATATGAGCCATACAGGGGGGAATATAAGCCATGCAGGGGGGAATATAAGCCATACAGGGGGGGAATATAAGCCATGCAGGGGGGAATATAAGCCATGCAGGGGGGAATATAAGCCATACAGGGGGGGAATATAAGCCATACAGGGGGGAATATAAGCCATGCAGGGGGGAATATAAGCCATGCAGGGGGGAATATAAGCCATACATGGGGGGAATATAAGCCATACAGGGGGGAATATAAGCCATGCAGGGGGGAATATAAGCCATACAGGGGGGGAATATAAGCCATACAGGGGGGAATATAAGCCATGCAGGGGGGAATATAAGCCATGCAGGGGGGAATATAAGCCATGCAGGGGGGAATATAAGCCATGCATACGGGGGGAATATAAGCCATACAGGGGGGAATGAGCCATGCATACGGGGGGGAATATGAGCCATACAGGGGGGAATATGAGCCATGCAGGGGGGAATATAAGCCATACAGGGGGGGAATATAAGCCATGCAGGGGGGAATATAAGCCATGCAGGGGGGAATATAAGCCATGCAGGGGGGAATATAAGCCATGCAGGGGGGAATATAAGCCATGCAGGGGGGGAATATAAGCCATGCAGGGGGGGAATATGAGCCATACAGGGGGGAATGAGCCATGCATACGGGGGGGAATATGAGCCATACAGGGGGGAATATAAGCCATGCATACGGGGGGGAATATGAGCCATACAGGGGGGAATATAAGCCATACAGGGGGGAATATAAGCCATGCAGGGGGAATATAAGCCATGCATACAGGGGGGGTAATATGAGCTATGTATATGGAATAGGAGGGAGATGAGCCATGCATACAGGAGGGGGGTCATTATACAGTATTCAGCATCATGTGTGGCCGTTATACAGTATGGAGCATCATGTGTGGCCGTTATACAGTATGGAGCATCATGTGTGGCCAATGGACATAATACAGTATGGAGCATCATGTGTGGCCGTTATACAGTATGGAGCATCATTTGTGGCCATTATACAGTATTGAGCATTATGTGGGATCATTATACAGTATGGAGCACTGTCTGGCCATTATACAGTATGGAGCAATGTGTGGCCATTATACACTATGGAGCATCATGTGTGGCCGTTATACAGTATGGAGCATCATGTGTGGTGGCCGTTATATAGTATTGAGCATCATGTGTGGCCATTATATAGTATGGAGCATCATGTGTGGTGGCCGTTATACAGTATTGAGCATCATGTGTGGCCATTATACAGTATGGAGCACTGTGTGGCCATATTTTTGTTTTATATACAATAATTATAAGCAAACAGTGTGATCAGCAGTGCTAAACGGCTGCGGTTGGGACGTGGATATGGGTGTGACTAGTTATGAAATGGGTCTGGTCAGAGGCGTGGCCTAAAATTTGCCGCGGCGCACTACGCGCGCCGCAAACGTTATACCTCCTTCCCTTCTTCAAAAGTTGGGAGGTATGGTACCACATTTGCCAGATCACGGCAAGTGCTGCAAATCCCATAGGGAATGAATGAGGCCGAACGCAGTGTTGCCGTAAGTGATCCGTTACGCGGCAGATGCAGAAAAACTGTAGGATCTGCTGCAAAAGGCGACTTTCACATCAGCGATTCTTGCCAAAGTCTATGCCAATAGTGTCATACTCACCAAAGCGGGAGGCAGCACTAAAAGTGCCTAGGGCAGCAGAAACTCTAAATACGGCCCTGGGGGGCTACATTATATTCTGTGGGGGGACTGCATTATACTCAAGGTACTACATAATATTATGGGGGCTACATCATACTATATGAGGGGGCTACAGTATACTCTATGGGGGGGCTGCATTATATTCTGTGGTGGAACTGCATTCTCTCGGGACTACATTTTATTCTGTGGTGGGTGGCATTATACTATATGGGGGGGCTGCATTATACCCTATGGGGTGCTACATTATATTCTATGGTGGGGACTGCGTCATACCTGAGAGGGTTGCATTATATTTTGTGGGGTGCTGCATTATATTCTATGAGAGGGGACTGCATTATATTTTATGAGGGGGCTACATTATATTCTGTGAGGGGGCTACCCCAACCCTTGCTACATTATTAAGACGTGAACTACCTTATATTATACCCTGATATTAGCGCTTTTTACCGCACAATTGGTGGTCTTGTATCTATTTCTATGTAGCTACATAGTGGGCCCCAAGAATGATTTTCTCTGGTGGGCCCAAGGTGCTCCAGTCCGACGCTGTATGACACTATTGGCAGTGACTGGCAACAATCGCTGATGTGAAAGTCGCCTTTTGCAGCAGATCCGGCAGTTTTTCTGCATCTGCCGCGTAACGGATCACTTATGGCAACACTGCGTTCGGCCTCATTTATTCCCTATGGGATTTGCGGCACTTGCCATGATCTGGCAGATGCGGTACCATACTTCCCAACTTTTGAAGAAGGGAAGGAGGTATAAAGTTTGCGGCGCGCATAGTGCGTCGTGGCAAATGTTAGGCCACGCCTCTGACCACACCCATTTCACTAGTCACACCCATATCCACGTCCCAACCACAGCCATTTAGCACTGCTGATCACACTGTTTTATATACAATAATTATAAGCAAACAAAAATATGGCCACACAGTGCTCCATACTGTATAATGGCCACACATGATGCTCAATACTGTATAACGGCCACCACACATAATGCTCCATACTGTATAATGGCCGCACACAGTTCTCCATACTGTATAATGGCCACACATGATGCTCAATACTGTATAATGGCCACACATGATGCTCCACAGTGTATAATGGCCACACATTGCTCCATACTGTATAATGGCCACACATTGCTCGATACTGTATACTGACCACCCACACATAGTGCTCCATACTGTATAACGGCCACATAGTTGTCTATACTGTATAATGATCCCACATAATGCTCAATACTGTATAATGGCCACAAATGATGCTCCATACTGTATAACGGCCACACATGATGCTCCATACTGTATAATGTCCATTGGCCACACATGATGCTCCATACTGTATAATGGCCACACATGATGCTCAATACTGTACAATGGCCACCCACAATTCTCCATACTGTATAATGATCCCACTTGATACTCAATACTGTATAATGACCCCTCTCCTGTATGCATGGCTCATCTCCCTCCCATCCCATATGCATGGCTCATATTACCCCTCCTATATGCATGACTCATATCTCCCCCTGTATGCATGGCTCATATTCCCCCTCCTGTATGTATGGCTTATATTCCCCCCCCATGCATGGCTCATACCCCCCACCTGTATGCATGGCTCATATTCAATTCCCCCCTCCTGTATGCATGGCTCATATTCCCCCCTCCTGTATGCATGGCTCATATTCCCCCCCTATGCATGGCTCATATTCCCCCCTCCTGTATGCATGGCTCATATTCCCCCCTGTATGTATGGCTCATAGTCCGCCCCTGTATGCATGGCTTATATTCCCCCCTGTATGCATGGCTCATAGTCCGCCCCTGTATGCATGGCTTATCTCTCTGCACCCGCTCCTGCTCCCATCTTGCACGGCGCGCCGGCTTATGTCCTCCTTCATCCCCCCTGTCCCCCAGTCCCTCATACTCGCCTGTCCCACTGCACGGCCGTGCCGACATCCCTCGCGCTCTGTCCCGACTCCAGGACATGTCTCATGTGACACCGCTAATTAAGGTCATGAATATGCGCATATTCATGATGTTAATGAGCGGTACCACGTGACCGCTCATTCAGGACGAGCTGCAGTGCAGACGCCGAGACCATCGCTGGAGCAGGGTGAGTATCGTCTTCAAGGAGGGTGGGTGGGGGGCAGGCGGCCGGGGGGCCCTGGAGCAGTGGGGGCCCTGCCAGCAGGTGTCAGTGCCAGGGCCCACCGGAGGATCCTCCGGTTCTCCGGTGGGCCAGTCCGAGCCTGGATGGGGAAAACCCAGCAGTCATGGTTCGCATTGGTACTAATGACAAAG
The DNA here is from genome assembly GCF_032444005.1 of Ranitomeya imitator. Lineage (NCBI taxonomy): Eukaryota > Metazoa > Chordata > Amphibia > Anura > Dendrobatidae > Ranitomeya > Ranitomeya imitator. The sequence continues at coordinate 83,604,568 of NC_091284.1, read as the reverse complement.
AGTGAGGTGGAAGTTCATTAACAATGATTACAGGGAACTAGGAGAGAAGCTGAAGGCCAGGACCCCAAGGTGGTGTTTGCAGAAATACTGCCACGAGCGTCACTATATAGGCAGCAGGAGCTTAGGGAGATAAATAAGTGGCTTAGAAAATGGGGCAGGGAGGAAGAGTTTGGGTTCATGGAGAGCAGGGCTGACTCCTCTGTCGGCTACAGGCTGTAAGGTAGGGATGGGCTGCACCTAAATGGGGAGGGTGCAGCTGTGCTTGGGGAAAAATGGTAAGAGGGATGGAGGAGCTTTTAAACTAGGATCTGGGGAGGGAGGTAGTTGTGCTAATAAGGGGATAGATAGAGTAGACAGAGAGAAGGAGGCAGTAGGGGTAAATGAGGATTTAAGGGGGCTGAGATTTGCAAGGAAAGCATGGAGCTGAGTGGGAGTAACAAATGTTTTAATAATGTTAAATGTCTATGAATAAATCAGAGTCATGGAATCTGTCTTCAAAGTATATGCAAAATTATTTATTTATGCATAGACAAAGTATAGACCGAAATAAAATCATTAGTTATACATAGATACATAAATATTATATGGGTAGAATCACTATGAAGGACACAGATAAAAATATTCCAGGATACAACACGACTAAAGCGTATACGACCAGTGGGAGCAAGTTCTTAGAAAGATAACCTTTGGTGTATGGTATGCAAAAGGCCCCCCGAAGAAACCTACGCGAAACGCACATAGTGGCTGGCAGTCTGTTGACAACGCTGCAACCAACATGGGTGAGGACCAATCTTGAGTTAGCCACTTTACTGTTTGCCCCTTAAAGGCTTTTGCATGCTATACACCAAGATCAATCTCCACCAGTCGTCTACTCTTTAGTCTTGTGTTGTCTCCTGGACTATTTTTACTTGTGTCCTTCATAGTGATTCTACCCATATAATATTTATGTATCTATGTATATCTAATGATTTTATTGCGGTCTATACTTTGTCTATGCATAAATAAATAAGTTTGTATGTACTTTCAAGACAGATTCCATGACTCCAGTTTTCCAAATTTTATATATTAAATGCCTGCTGGCAAATGCAAGGAGTCCAGCAAACAAAATGAATGAACTAGAGACTCTTATGACATTCACAGAATACGATGTGGTGGGCATTACTGAAACCTGGCTTGACGAGAGCCATCACTGTAACAAACATAAAAAGTTACACTACATTTAGAAACAACAGGAAAGATAAAAAAGCTGGAGGGTGTGGAGGATGGAGGGTGTGCATCTTCGTAAAATCCACATTAAAACCTGTGCTCAATGAAGAAATTGAGGGGAGTCACAGCAATGTAGAGTCACTATGGGTAAATGTACGATGGGGATGGCAGTGATGGAAAGCTGCTAATTGGAGTTTGCTACAAGCCTCCTAATATAGCTAGACAGGTAGAGAATGAAATGCTGCAGCAAATTAAAAAGGCAACAAACAGTAATAGCGTTCTTATATTGGGTGATTTTAACTATCCAGACATTCAATGGGACATTAACCCCTTAAGCCCCGAGGGTGGTTTGCACATTAATGACCGGGCCAATTTTTACAATTCTGACCACTGTCCTTTTATGAGGTTATAACTCTGGAACGCTTCAACAGATCTTGGCGATTCTGAAAATGTTTTCTTGTGATATATTGTACTTCATGATAGTGGTAAAATTTATTCGATATAACGTGTGTTTATTTGTGAAAAAACGGAAATTTGGCGAAAATTTGGAAAATTTTGCAATTTTCCAACTTTGAATTTTTATGCCCTTAAATAACAGAGATATGTCACACAAAATAATTAATAAGTAACATTTCCCACATGTCTACTTTACATCAGCACAATTTTGGAACCAAAATTTTTTTTTGTTAGGAAGTTATAAGGGTTAAAAGTTGACCAGCAATTTCTCATTTTTACAACACCAATATTTTTTAGGGACCACATCACATTTGAAGTCATTTTGAGGGGTCTATATGATAGAAAATAACCAAGTGTGACACCATTCTAAAAACTGCACCCCTCAAGGTGCTCAAAACCACATTCAAGAAGTTTATTAACCCTTCAGGTGTTTTACAGGAATTTTTGGAATGTTTAAATAAAAATGAACATTTAACTTTTTTTCACAAAAAATTTACTTCAGCTCCAATTTGTTTTATTTTACCAAGGGTAACAGGAGAAAATGGACCCCGAAAGTTGTTGTACAATTTGTCCTGAGTACGCTAATACCCCATGTGGGGGTAAACGACTGTTTGGGCGCATGGCAGAGCTCGGAAGGGAAGGAGCGCCGTTTGACTTTTCAATGCAAAATTGACTGGAATTGAGATGGTACACCATGTCGCGTTGGAGAGCCTCTGATGTGCCTAAACATTAAAACCCCCTACAAATGACACCATTTTGGAAAGTAGACCCCCTAGGGAACTTATCTAGATGTGTTTTGAGAGATTTGAACCCCCAAGTGTTTCACTACAGTTTATAACGCAGAGCCGTGAAAATAAAAATTCTTTTTTTTTTTAGCCCCAAGTTTTGTATTTTCACAAGGGTAACAGGATAAATTGGACCCCAAAAGTTGTTGTGCAATTTGTCCTGAGTACGCTGATACCCCATATGTGGGGAGGAACCACTGTTTGGGCGCATGGCAGAGCTCGGAAGGGAAGGAGCGCCATTTGGAATGCAGACTTAAGGTACTGTCACACTAGACGATATCGCTAGCGATCCGTGATGTTGCAGCGTCCTCGCTAGCGATATCGTCCAGTGTGACAGGCAGCAGCGATCAGGCCCCTGCTGGGAGATCGCTGGTCGGGGAAGAAAGTCCAGAACTTTATTTCGTCGCTGGACTCCCCGTAGACATCGCTGAATCGGCGTGTGTGACACCGATTCATCGATGTCTTCGCTGGTAACCAGGGTAAACATCGGGTAACTAAGCGCAGGGCCGCGCTTAGTAACCCGATGTTTACCCTGGTTACCATCCTAAAAGTAAAAAAACAAACACTACATACTTACCTACAGCCGTCTGTCCTCCAGCGCTGTGCTCTGCACTCCTCCTGCTCTGGCTGTGAGCGTCGGTCAGCCGGAATGCAGAGCGGTGACGTCACCGCTCTGTTTTCTGGCTGCCCGGCGCTCACAGCCAGACCAGAGAAGCAGAGCGCCGAGGACAGACGGCTGTAGGTAAGTATGTAGCGTTTGTTTTTTTACTTTTTAGGATGGTAACCAGGGTAAACATCGGGTTACTAAGCGCGGCCCTGCGCTTAGTTACCCGATGTTTACCCTGGTTACCGGGGACCTCGGGATCGTTGGTCGCTGGAGAGCTGTCTGTGTGACAGCTCTCCAGCGACCAAACAGCGACGCTGCAGCGATCCGGATCGTTGTCGGTATCGCTGCAGCGTCGCTATGTGTGACGGTACCTTTAGATGGATTGGTCTGCAGGCGTCACGTTGCATTTGCAGAGCCCCTAATGTACCCAAACAGTAGAAACCCCCCACAAGTGACCCCATATTGGAAACTAGACCTCCCAAGGAACTTATCTAGATGTGTTGTGAGAACTTTGTACCTCCAAGTGTTTCACTACAGTTTACAACGCAGAGCCGTGAAAATAAAAAATCTTTTTTTCCCACAAAAATGATTTTTAGCCCCCCAAATTTTTATTTTCTCAAGGGTAACAAGAGAACTTGGACCCCAAAAGTTGTCCAATTTGTCCCGAGTATGCTGATACCCCATATGTTGGGGTAAACCTCTGTTTGGGCGCACGGGAGAGCTTGGAAGGGAAGGAGCACTGTTTTACTTTTTCAACGCAGAATTGGCTGGAATTGAGATCGGACGCCATGTCGCGTTTGGAGAGCCCCTGATGTGCCTAAACAATGGAAACCCCCAATTCTAACTGAAACCCTAATCCAAACAGACCCCTAACCCTAATCCCAACAGTAACCCTAACCACACCCCTAACCCTGACACACCCCTAACTCTAATCCAAACCCTAATCCCAACCGTAAATGTAATCCAAACCCTAACTTTAGCCCGAACCCTAACCCTAACTTTAGCCCCAACCCTAACCCTAACTTTAGCCCCAACCCTAACCCTGACTTTAGCTCCAACCCTAGCCCCAACCCTAACCCCAACCCTAGCCCTAACCCCAGCCCTAACCCTAACCCTAGCCCTAACCCTAGCCCTAACCCTAACGGGAAAATAGAAATAAATACATTTTTTTTAATTTTATTATTTTTCCCTAACTAAGGGGGTGATGAAGGGGGGTTTGATTTACTTTTATAGCGGTTTTTATAGTGGATTTTTATGATTGGCAGCACACACTAAAAGACGCTTTTTATAGAAAAAAAGTTTTTGCTTCTCCACATTTTGAGACCTATAATTTTTCCATATTTTGGTCCACAGAGTCATGTGAGGTCTTGTTTTTTTGCGGGACGAGTTGACGTTTTTATTGGTAACATTTTCTGACACGTGACAGTTTTTGATCGCTTTTTATTCTGATTTTTGTGAGGCAGAATGACCAAAAACCAGCTATTCTTGAATTTCTTTTGGGGGAGGCGTTTATACCGTTCCGCATTTGGTAAAATGGATAAAGCAGTTTTATTCTCCGGTTTTATACCAGTTTTATACCCTCTGGTAATAAAATGTTAAGGAATAAAAAGTGTCAACTTCCACCTGATGAAGACGGTTTAACCGTTGAAACGCGTTGTGGTTCAACACTAAAATCCTTGTTTTGGTCTCATTTCCAGCGCTCCTAGGACCGTTATTACTATTCTTTATTGCATTTTGTATCCTCCTAGAAGGTTAACGGCTGGAGCTGTGGTAGACCTTTTGCTTTCAATTTTAACTGTGACCCTCACAGCGCTCCCTAGTGACCGCTCTCTTTCCCCTTGAATTTCATTATGGATGAATAATACAGTACAAAGTTCAATAAGACAAAAACAAAGGGCAAAATCTTGAAAACTGAGAATACTGAAACAGCATTTCAGGAGTATAAAGATCTAAATAAGAAATGTAAAAAAGAAATCAAGCTAGCTAAGTTAACTACAGAGAAACAAATTGCCAACGACATTAAAATAAATTCTAGTGCCAAAAAGAAAAAAATTGATGGTATCAGCCCCTTAAAAGATGACAACAACAAGATAATCACTGAGGATAAAGAAAAGGTTGCGAAATTAAACAGGCACGTTTCAACCATGTTCACCAATGAACTGTTACAGGGATTATTCAACAAGTCCAAAATCCAAATTTACAACCTGATATAACTAATTTAGCACAAAAAGAAGTACATCTATGTTATGATCTGGTGGCCTAGGAGCAGCATGAGACGGACTCTGGAGAAGGTGGTCCCTGTACTGACCGCAAACCCTAAACCTAGCAGCGCAACTAGAAGTAGCCGTGGGGGGTACCTAACACTCCCTAGACCCCTCGACACAGCCTAAGAACTAACTTCCCCTAAAGACAGAAACAGGAAACCTATCTTGCCTCAGAGAAAATCCCCAACGGATAGATAGCCCCCCACAAATATTGACTGTGATAGGAGAGGGAAATAACATACGCAGACATGAAATCAGAATTTAGCATAGGAGGCCATACTAGCTAAAAAGAAAGAATAGAACAGAGTACTATGCGGTCAGTATTAAAACACTAGAAAATATCCACCACAGAAAATACAAATCACCACATCTGACTAAAGACATGGAGGGTATATCTGCATCTCCAGAGACACAGCTTGGCTGCAAAAAATCCTTCACAGACAAAGCTGGACAAGACAAAACATGAAAATGCACAGAACTATAAGGTCCACAGCAAGTGGACAGCAAAAACAAAGCCAGGACTTATCTTTGAAGAAAAGCACAGCAACAGGAGAGACCAGAAGGGAAGTGAATCCTCCAAAAACAATGGACAACTGTCACTGACTAAAGGATCAAGCAGGACTAAATAGCTGAGTCCAAATTGAACACACCTGATGAATGCTGCGATCCACAGACAGCAGCACTACCACTCATAACCACCGGAGGGAGCCCAAGAGCAGAATTCACAACACATCTACATCTGAGCAATTTAAACATTGACAAATCCCCTGGCCCAGATGGCATATATCCACGGATACTGAAGGAATTTACCTCAATAATTGACAGACTACCGTATCTCATTCTTAGACTCTCTTCTAACAGGGGTGGTGCCACAGAATTGGAGGATCAAGTGGTATCGATATTTAGGAAAAGTAAGAAGGTGGATCCATGCAACTACCATCCAGTAAGCTTGACATCAGAAGTGTGCACAATTTTTCATGTCATTATAAGGGTATGTGCACACGTTGCGGATTAGCCTTAGGAATTTCTGCTTCAGATTCTTCCCTCTCTTGCCAGAAAACGTAGGTGCGGTTTTGTTGCGTTTTTGCTGCGTTTTTTATGCATTTTTTGATGCGTTTTTTCCATGCGGATTTGAATGCGTTTTTTAAAGCTAAATAAAGATCTATTATTGACAAAAAAAGATTTGTGATGTCATTTCTTGTCCAACCTCCTCTTTTCCATTTGTCCAACCTACACTCCATTACACACAGATAAGCTATGTTCACACGCTGCAGATTTTGCTGCGGATCCACATCTGCGGGTCCGCAGCAGTTTCCCATGCGTTTACAGTATAATGTAAACCTACGGGAAATGCAATCCGCAGTGCACATGCTGCGGAAAAAAAAACGCGCGGAAACGCAGCGGTTTACATTCCGCCGCATGTCAATTCTTTGTGCGGAATCCACAGCGGTTTTACACCTGTTCCATAATAGAAAACCGCAGGTGTAAAACCGCAGTGGAACCCGCACAAAAAACATGGTAAATCCGCGATAAATCCACTGTGTTCCAAATTATTATGCAAATTGGATTTAAGTGTCATAAAGATTTAATTGTTTTGTTTTTCAAATAAACTCATGGATGGTATTGTGTCTCAGGGCTCAATGGATCACTGAAATCAATCTTAAACACATGTGATAATTAGTTTTCCAGGTGATTCTAATTAAAGGAAAACTACTTAAAAATTATGTTCCACATAACATAACAGGAAATCTGCTGTTACGTTTTCTTTCCCTTTGATGTGGAGCGCCGTCAAAGATTGAAAATTTGTCTCTGCTTTTTGAAATAGGTGATCCATGATCCGTATTAAGGCCTCAGAACGTGTTCCCCCTTGACGGTTTATATAAGTGACTGCAACTCGGTTGTCCGATAGGATTCTGACGTGCTGGCCCTGCAGATATATGAGGAATTTTTTAACAGCTAATTCAACCGCCAATAATTCCCTTTGATTGGATAAGGATGTTGTGAAGGGTTTGCAGCACCCCAGAGTCCTGGTCGTTGCAGTAATGTCGCTCTGCCACTAAGGGGAGTGATGTTATGTCTGATTGCACTAAAGGAGTTCACCTGACCAGGTATCACAGTCACACATTACACTTCACACTCCGGCCACCAGGGGGAGCAAAAGGCTCTATGTATTAGGCCACTCCTCACATTCTGGTAAAACTGGGGGTTGGATAGGAAGTTAGGTCAGAAAGTAGCCTGGGAGAGCTCCAGGGAGGACCTGTCAGAAGTGGGTTCCTGACAGGGGCCTAGCAGAAAGGACCGATTGTTACAGAGCCACGCATGCACTACCTTGTGGCGGCATCTTAAGAAAGGACACGAAGCAAAGTATATTGTGGAGCAGTGAGAAACGGGATCAGAGTACGAAGGAGACAGAACCAGAAGGAGTCGTTCCCCTAAGACCGCGGCAACATCCTTCTGAGGAGCGTAGCCGGTGGCCGGAGCACCGAGGAAGTAACCGATTCTACCCATTACTTCAAACAGCGGCAGGACAGTTAATTATAGGTTGGCTGTCTGACCTAAATCACCTGAACGGACATAGGAGGCAATCGTGGGAGAGGGGCATCTCTAGGGTCCCAGAATAACTCTAGGCCTACCTGTCATACGGGTGCGTCCTAGCCATATCATACTGGGGGACGGAGAGAAGAGAAAGAACAGATACGACAGTTGTGAGGACTATCCCGTGGTGCTCAGCAGGGAAGGACTACAACACACAGGCGCTAGAAGGTAGACACTGATTTCCACCTGCAAAGGGAACTCTGGATGTGCCTTCGGACCAGCCAGTCTCGGCCAGCCCTATTAGCAGTGCTCTTGATTGCGGATCCCGAAGCCTTCAGTAAAAGGTAAAGAGACTGCAACCCTGTGTCCTTGTTATTCCTCGCGTTCTGCACCACGCACTATCACCTTGTATTGGACGCCCCTTAGCAGGGTCATGGACCGGGTCTAGCCACCGTGACAACCCCAGACCGAGTACCCCGTGGCCCTGCGTCTGGGGGCGCTCCAGGTTCCCATTGCCCCTGGACCACCATGTCCTCCATGTAGGCTCCCCACCCTGAAGAGCTAGCATCTGTGGTTATTACCCAAGTAATATCCACTATCCAGGGAACCCCCGCTGATAAATTTTCTTTATCTAGCTACCATCTAAGGGATTCTAATGTTATTGATCCCAGCGTTAATTTTTTATTTAACGCGCCCCCTAAAACTCTGTCATGGAACAAGACTGCTGGGATGCATGACGTAAGGGACCCGAGTAGCAGGGCCGGTGTCAGCACCCGGCGTACCTGGGCAAGTGCCGGAGCCCTGGCGAGATGGGGGGCCCATTTACGGTGCGCAGCTGCAGCAGGAATACTCACCTCCGGGAGTCGCGACCGTCACCATGGATATGCAGAGTGAGTCACTTCGGGTCGGGCCTGGGACTGAGTTTCACGCAGCTGCAATACTCACCAGTCACCGCCGGCGTCGCCATGACCATGGATACAAGTCACTTCCGGGCCATCATCCTAAGAGCTCAGGGTAGAGATCCGGCTGCAGGTGCAGGCAGCACCAAGCAGAAAGAGGAGCAGGAGGCAGGAGCAGCAGTCAGGTGAACGAACGGTGCACCCTGTCCCAGGCTGTGTCCACAACGGAACGGAAGCAACGGCAAAGTGAAGTAGTGAGTGAAGAGTGAGTCTTCCTCCAAGTTCTTTCCTGGTCCCAACACATTGCGGTGTGGGGGGGTCGGATGCAGCCTGCTGTGAGCCTGGTTGTAGTCCTAGCCTAGACTGTCTGTATATACTAAATGGCTGGCTGAGTTATATACTACGTACGTGGGCAGTGTTATATACTACGTCATGACTCGGCCCTGTGCTATATACTATGTGGATGGCTGTGTGTTATATACTATGTGGGCTGTCTGTGCTATATACTGCGTGGGCTGTGCTATATACTGCGTCTGCTTGGGCTGTGCTATATACTGCGTGGGCTGTGTTATATACTGTGTGGGCTGTTTTATATACTGCGTGGGCTCAGGCTGTGTTATATACTGCATGGGCTGTGCTATATACTGCGTGGGCTGTGTTATATACTGCATAGGCTGTTAAATACTACATGGCTGTGTTATATACTGCGTGGGCTTTGTTATATACTGCGTGGCCTTTGTTATATACTGCATGGGCTGTGTTATATACTGCGTGGGCTGTGTTATATACTGCGTGGGCTGTGTTATATACTGCGTGGGCTGTGTTATATACTGTGTGGGCTGTGTTATATACTGCATGGGCTGTGTTATATACTGCATGGGCTGTGTTATATCCTGCGTGGGCTGTGTTATATACTGCGTGGGCTGTGTTATATACTGCGTGGGCTGTGTTATATACTGCGTGGGCTGTGTAATATACTGCGTGGGCTGTGTTATATACTGCGTGGGCTGTGTTATATACTGTGTAGGCTGTGTTATATACTGCGTGGGCTGTGTTACATACTGCGTGGGCTGTGTTATATACTGCGTGGGCTGTGTTATATACTGCGTGGGCTGTGTTATATACTGCGTGGGCTGTGTCATATACTGCGTGGGCTGTGTTATATACTGCGTGGGCTGTGTTATATACTGCGTGGGCTGTGTTATATACTGCATGGGCTGTGTTATATACTGCGTGGGCTTTGTTATATACTGCGTGGCCTTTGTTATATACTGCGTGGGCTGTGTTATATACTGCGTGGGCTGAGGCTGTGTTATATACTGCGTGGGCTGTGTTATATACTGCGTGGGCTGTGTTATATACTGCGTGGGCTGTGTTATATACTGCGTGGGCTGTGTTATATACTGCGTGGGCTGTGTTATATACTGCGTGGGCTTTGCTATATACTATATGGGCTGTTATATGCTACGTGGGCTTTGCTGTATACTACATGTCAGTGCTATATGCTACATGGCTGTTCTATATACTACATGGCTGTGTAATATACGACGTGGGCTGTGTTATATACTACGTGGGCTGTGTTATATACTACGTGGGCTGTGTTATATACTACGTGGGCTGTGTTATATACTACGTGGGCTGTGTTATATACTACGTGGGCTGTTATATGCTACGTGGGCTGTGCTATATACTACATGGCTGTGTTTATACGTGATCATGAATCGTGGTATGTGTTAAAGGGGGGGCCCACTGAGACTCTTTCGCCCGGGGCCCTCAAAAACCTGGAGCCGGCCCTGCCGAGTAGGGACATGGCTTGTCGAAGCGTCATAGAGGGTGTATTAATCGCTTTTAAGACATGACTTTGAATGTGGTCTAATTTCTTTATAGGGAGAAGACACTGTTGTGTTTTCGAATCCAATATTAACCCCCAAAATTTTTGAATGTTTAGGGGCTGTAACTTAGATTTTTCGTAGTTTATGACCCAACCTAGGCGTTCCAATTTAGTCTTAGTTATTTGCAACTGTGACAGGTAGTGATGTACTGAATTTCCAACGACGAGGAAATCATCTAAATAGGGGGTTATAAGGACATTTGATTCCCTCAAATGTGCCATGACCTCAGCGATTATTTTTGTAAATACCCTAGGGGCTGAAGTTATGCCAAAGGGAAGTGCTCTGTACTGAAAATGTCTAATCGTTCCCCCATTAATACCGCTACTTTCAGGTATTTTTGGAAACCCGCATGAATGGGTACATGATAATAGGCATCTTTTAAGTCCACTACTACCATGAATCAGTTGTGAAAAAGCATTTTAATTCTTGAGTTGATGGACTCCATTTTGAAAGTATGCTTAACCAAAAATCTATTGAGACCTCTAAGATTTATAATAGTCCTATAAGTTTTGTCAGGTTTTGAATCGAGAATAGGGGAGAGTGAAAACCTTTCTTCTCTCAGAGTGTGGTACCTCTATCAGGACATTTTTAGAACAGAGAGTCATCATTTCATCCTCTAAAGCAGCTTGTTCAGAGGCAGAAGAACGAGAGGGGATTAACTTAAATTTATCCCGTGGAGTATGAATGAACTCTAGTTTGAGTCCCTGGGAAATAGTGTCTTCTATCCAAACACTATTTGTAATTTTTAACCACTCTGCAGTAAAGTCTAACAATCTCCCCCCCCCCCCCCCCCCCCCACTCGTCTTTCTAGTCATTGGTCTGTTTTTTTTCTTTCTCTCTAAGAACGGCAGAACATGAATCCTGTACCTCGTTTCCTTTTATCATCCCATCTGGACCGATCTCTGACTGGTGAAAAGGTGCGCTTCCCTCCCCAATTGAACTTCCTTTTGTTGAAGGGACGACGATATGACCCAAATAAACTAGGAAATTTCTTTTTGTCATCCCCTGCTTTCTCCAGGAGTTCGTCCAAGGTGGGCTTTGCTCTTGCTTGCATATCCCCCGGCCAGCACTTTAACCATAGGGCTCTTCTAGCGGCATTGGAGAGACCTGCTGCTCTAGCTGCCAACTTAACAGAATCAATGGAAGCGTCTGACAAAAAAGCCGCCCCCTCCTGAATCACTGGTAACGCCGCTAGTATAGAGTCTCTAGAAGCCTCCTGCTTCATCTGGGTCTCTAACTGGTCCAGCCAAACCATCATTGACCTTGCAGTACAGGTCGATGCTACCGCAGGTCTTAAGGTGCCGGCTGCCATCTCCCAGGTACCCTTTAGAAAGGTGTGCGCCTTCCTGTCCAGGGGGTCTTTGAGGGATCCCATATCCTCAAATGGGAGAGAGGCTCGTTTTGCCACTTTGGCAATTGCTGCATCTAACTTGGGGGCTTTTTCCCAATTGCTGACTGTTGGGTCATCAAAGGGATACCTATGCTTCTGTGCTGGTGGCAAGGAACCTTTTTTCTCCGTTTTTTTCCACTCCCTGTTGATAAGTTGCTGTATTTTTTCATTTAAAGGAAAAACTCTGCGTTTCTTTTGTTCTAGTCCACTGAACATCATGTCTTCGGCTACGTTCACATTAGCGTTTCCCGACGCAGCGTCGGGAAACGCAGCCGCGACGCATGCGTCATGCGCCCCTATATTTAACATGGGGGACGCATGGACATGCGTTGTGCTGCGTTGTGCGACGCATGCGTTTTTTTTGCCGCAAGCGTCGGGTGCAGAAAACGCAACAAGTTGCATTTTTCTTGCGTCCAAATTTCGGCAAAAAACGACGCATGCGTCGCAAAACGCAGCGTTTTTGCGTGCGTTTTGGTGCGTTTTTATTTGTGTTGTGCGTTGTGTCGCCGACGCAGCGGCGCACAACGCAAATGTGAACGTAGCCGAATCTTTGGATAGTTGAGGCTTGGGTTCTGTTATACCCATTGTTCCTCTGACTGCTTTTACTAAATTTGTCTATCCTTTCCAGGGGTAAGCAGAAACGGGCAGCGTCTTCATCCGAAGAGGAGGATGATGCAGCCGAATCGCCGGAGATGTCACCCTTGTCTTTGTCCACAGATGAATCTGATATCCACTGGCTTTTTTTTGCCTAGAGCTTCCTGCATGAGATAGGTCTTTCATGGACTGTTTAATCTCTATCCTGACCATTTCTTTCAGGCTGGCCACAATAGAAGAGGATTCTTCCACTACCTGAGGGGGCAAGCAAGGCAATCTAGTCTATATAGATCTATGCTGCTATCCCCTAACCCTTTCCAGGACCTCACCGTCTGCTGGACACAGGGGTCACATAGCTTTTTAGGGCATGAGTCAGGTAAGGGAACTCCGCAGATGGCACATTCCCTATGTTTCGCTTCCCCTATAATAAGACATACGAGGGGAGACCAGTCACTGGGTGAACTTTCTCGAAGATCATTTACCAGTGGTTCCCCAAAATCAGAGAGATACCGGAGTACGAGGGGGATCCTTTCTGGCTGATGCTCCAGACCCCTGTCTGGAGGAGCTTTTGCGGCCAGATCCACTGCTCCTTCTACTGTGTTCCACATCCTTGGGCTTCTGTGATACTTCTTCCAGCAGCAGAGGCTGCTGATCCTGCTCAGATCCCATCCTTAACTGGAGGCCAGAAGCAAAGGAACACACACCTGGAGCGCCATTATATAGCCCCTCCTCCGGTCAGCAGATCTGCTCAGCACTCCTTCCAGAACATGATCCACCCCCCCAGCTGCAAGAGACCGTCCCAGGGCTTGAGGGTGAGAGGAGTGTTATTTTCCAGTGGGCGCCGCCATCTTGGAGTTACTGCGCATGCGCAGAACCCCTGTGACCCGGAAGTAACCGCCGGCTCTGCCCACCGATGTCATCCCGGCCAACAGCACTTCCCTGTCAGCGCTGCGAGCAATGTGGGACGCCGACGGAGCCAGCTACATCCGTGGGTGGCACCACCATGACACTGCCTCCCCAACAGAGCCCCGTACGGCACCGTGAGAGAGGGGGACCGGAATACTTACCCCGCGCTGGCCCTGGAGACAGGACACCCCCTGGTGACCGCTCAATGCTGGATATGCCACCGCCGTGCAGCCCTTCCAGGAGCACCGTGAGCACTTCAGGAACTCCGCACCGGCCGAGGTACGAGACCCGCCGCCCCCCCCCCCCCCCCCCCCGCTACCTGAACCGGCCAGCCGGCCTGGGATTCCTAAGGTTTTTCTGTAGGATCCAGTCCCTTTAGGGACCGGAAACCAACTGATATGTGGGAGAGGTGCAGCCCTTTTGTATCTGTAGGTTTCCTGTTCCTAATGGGCAGATCCTCTCTCTCATGGTGCCGTCATGGGAGTCCGAATAAAAACTGATGCAACTGATCCGTTTTTTTTTTTGTTTTTTTCTTAAAAGAGAGCGAACGGAAAATGTGCATTATTTGAATGGAAACATGCATGAAAAAATGGATTCGGAGGCCAGATTCATCATTTAACATCTCAGTTTCAGATGTTTTTCGCTGGTTCCGTCGCTGTGCGTTTTTTCGCTGGACAGAAAAACCGTTCCTCTGTATGTGTTTTCCGTCCGGCAGAAACAGCTTTTTTGATGGATCTGGCAAAAAATAGATGAAACATGAGGCCATCAGGCGCAATCCGGCGCTAATACAACTATGAAAAAAATTGGATCCAGCAGAAAAAAAAAACAGATCTTTTTTTTAAAAAAACTTGCCAGATTGTGCCTGACGGCAAAAACCTGATGTGTGAAATTAGCCAAATATATGGATAGAAACATCTATGTATCTATAGATATACCGTATATACTCGAGTATAAGCCGACCCGAGTATAAGCCGACCCCCCTAATTTTGCCACAAAAAACTGGGAAAACTTATTGACTCGAGTATAAGCCTAGGGTGGAAATGCAGCATTTACCGGTGAATTTAAAAAATAAAAATAGATCATTATTTCCCCATAGCTGTGCCATATAGTGCTCTGCACCGTTCATTATTTCCCCATAGCTGTGCCATATAGTGCTCTGCACCGTTCATTATTTCCCCATATCTGTGCCATATAGTGCTCTGCACCGTTCATACTACCCCATAGCTGTGCCATATAGTGCTCTGCACCGTTCATACTGCCCCATAGCTGTACCATATAGTGCTCTGCACCGTTCATACTGCCCCATAGCTGTACCATATAGTGCTCTGCACCGTTCATACTGCCCCATAGCTGTACCATATAGTGCTCTGCACCGTTCATACTGCCCCATAGCTGTACCATATAGTGCTCTGCACCGTTCATACTGCCCCATAGCTGTGCCATATAGTGCTTTGCGCCATTCATATTGCCCCATAGCTGTGCCCCATATAGTGCTCTGCACCGTTCATATTTCCCCATATCTGTGCCCCATATAGTGCTCTGCACCGTTCATATTGCCCCATATCTGTGCCCCATATATGCTCTGCACCGTTCATATTTCCCCATAGCTGTACCATATAGTGCTCTGCACCATTCATATTGCCCCATATCTGTGCCATATAGTGCTCTGCACCGTTCATATTGCCCCATATCTGTGCCCCATATATGCTCTGCACCGTTCATATTTCCCCATAGCTGTACCATATAGTGCTCTGCACCGTTCATATTGCCCCATATCTGTGCCATATAGTGCTGCTGTACCGTTCATATTGCCCCATATCTGTGCCCCATATAGTGCTCTGCACTGTTCATATTGCCCCATATCTGTGCCCCATATAGTGCTCTGCACCATTCATTTTTGTCCCATAGCTGTGCCCCATACAGTGCTCTGCACCATTCATATTGCCCCATAGATGCTCCACATAAATCTGTGCCGCTGCTGCTGCTGCTGCAATAAAAGCCATACTCACCTCTCTTGATTGCAGCTCCCAGCGTCCGGTCCCGGCGTCTCTCCGCTCTGACTGATCAGGCAGAGGGCGGCGCGCACACTATACGCGTCATCGCGCCTTCTGACCTGCACAGTCAGAGCGGAGCGACGCCGGGAAGATGGAGCGGCGCCCGGCGGCTAGAACGTGGACAGGTGAATATGACATACTTACCTAGTCCCAGCGATCCTGGCGCTCCCCGCCTGTCACACTGTCTTCTGTGCTGCAGCCTCTTCCTCTATCAGCGGTCACCGGCACCGCTGATTAGAGAAATGAATAGGCGGCTCCACCCCTATGGGAGGTGGAGCCGCCTATTAATTTCTCTAATGAGCAGTCCCACGTGACCGCTGAAGAGGGGAAGAAGCTGCAGCACAGAAGCCCGTGGGACGGCAGGGGGAGCGCCAGGATCGCTGGGTAAGTATGCCTCAGCGCCCTCTCCCCCTCACCCGCCGACCCCACCGCTACCGTGACTCGAGTATAAGCCGAGAGGGGCACTTTCAGCCCAAAAATTTGGGCTGAAAATCTCGGCTTATACTCGAGTATATACGGTATCTATAGATAGATATATCCATAGATAGGCTGATGTTGATTAATGAACATAAAGAAAAAAAACGGGAAAAAAAACGGGGTGGGCTCCCGCACAATTTTCTGCGCCAGAGGGGGAAAACCGGTAGCCAATATTTGTAGCCTGGGAAGGAGTTAATACCCATGGCCCCTTTCCAGGCTATGAATATCAGCCCGCAGCTGTCTGCGTAGCCTTTACTGGCTATTAAAAATAGGGGGAACCCACCAAAAATGACGTGGGGTCCCCTATATTTTATAGCCAGAAAGGCTACGCGGACAGCTGCGGACTGATATTTATAGCCCAGAGAGGGGCAATGGATATTGCCCTCCCCCCCCCCCGGCTACAAATACCAGTCCGCAGCCGCCCCAGAAATGGCGCCAATTCCGGCACTTAGCCCCTCTCTTCCCACTCCGGAGTAGACTTAGCCCCTCTCTTCCCACTCCAGAGTAGCGGTGGGATATAGGGTAATAAGGGGTTAACGTCACCTTGCTATTGTAAGGTGACATTAAGCCGGGATAATAATGGAGAGGCGTCAATAAGAAAAAAAGATCTGCAGTTTTGCTTCGGACGTGCCCAACTCAATGCAAGTCAATGCTGCGGATCTGCAGGAAATCTGCAACGTGTGCACATAGCCTAAGAGATGACCTGAAGAAATAGATTGTAGATAATATAATAACTGACACCCAGCATGGATTCATGAAGAATAAGTCATGCCTACCTAACATGTTGGATTTATATGAGGAGGTAAGTGCAAATCAGGATGTAGGTAATGCGGCTGATGTGAGATATCTGGACTTGGCAAAGGCATTTGATACAGTTCCACATATTATACTGAAGCTACAGAATCGAGGTCTGGGGGACACTATATGCAGATGGGTAAAGAATTGTCTAAATGACATGAAACAAAGTTGTCCTCTAAATGGGATATAGTGAGCATTGGGGACCACAGGGATCTGTGCTAGGACCGATTCTTTTTAATCTCTTTGTTAATGACCTTGCTTATGGGATTGAGAGTAAAGTGTCAGTCTTTTGTTGAAGACACCAAACTATGTAGGATATTAAAATCTGACCTTGACATTACAATATTGCAAAACGATCTGAATAAGACGACCGAATGGGCAAACACTTGCCAAATGAGATTTAATGTAGATAAATGTAAAGTAATGCACCTAGGACAGAGTAACCCTATTGCTTCATATATATTAAATGGAAGCATACTCGGGACTACAGAACAGGAGAAGGACCTGGGTATTCTGGTTACAAGTAAGCTGAGCAGCAGCCACAAAAGCAAGCAAGATTTTAAGATACAGTTGTGGCCAAAAGTATTGACACCCCTGCAATTCTGTCAGATAATACTCAGTTTCTTTCTGAAAATGATTGCAAACACAAATTCTTTGTTATTATTATCTTCATTTAATTTGTCTTAAATGAGAAAACACAAAAAGAATTGTCCTAAAGCCAAATTGGACATAATTCCACACCAAACATAAAAAAGGGGGTGGACAAAAGTATTGGCACTGTTCGAAAAATCATGTGATGCTTCTCTAATTTGTGTAATTAACAGCACCTGTAACTTACCTGTGGCACCTAACAGGTGTTGGCAATAACTAAATCACACTTGCAGCCAGTTGACATGGATTAAAGTTGACTCAACCTCTGTCCTGTGTCCTTGTGTGTACCACATTGAGCATGGAGAAAAGAAAGAAGACCAAAGAACTGTCTGAGGACTTGAGAAACCAAATTGTGAGGAAGCATGAGCAATCTCAAGGCTACAAGTCCATCTCCAAAGACCTGAATGTTCCTGTGTCTACCGTGCGCAGTGTCATCAAGAAGTTTAAAGCCCATGGCACTGTGGCTAACCTCCCTAGATATGGACGGAAAAGAAAAATTGACAAGAGATTTCAACGCAAGAGTGTGTGGATGTTGGATAAAGAACCTCGACTAACATCCAAACAAGTTCAAGCTGCCCTGCAGTCCGAGGGTACAACAGTGTCAACCTGTACTATCCGTCGGCGTCTGAATGAAAAGGGACTGTATGGTAGGAGACCCAGGAAGACCCCACTTCTTACCCCGAGACATAAAAAAGCCAGGCTGGAGGTTGCCAAAAAAAGCCTAAAACCTTTTGGAAGAATGTTCTCTAGTCAGATGAGACAAAAGTAGAGCTTTTTGGGCAAAGGCATCAACATACAGTTTACAGGAGAAAAAAAGAGGCATTCAAAGAAAAGAACACGGTCCCTACAGTCAAACATGGCGGAGGTTCCCTGATGTTTTGGGGTTGCTTTGCTGCCTCTGGCACTGGACTGCTTGACCTTGTGCATGGCATTATGAAGTCTGAAGACTACCAACAAATTTTGCAGCATAATGTAGGGCCCAGTGTGACAATGCTGGGTCTCCCTCAGAGGTCATCGGTCTTCCAGCAGGACAATGACCCAAAACACACTTCAAAAAGCACTAGAAAATGGTTTGCGAGAAAGCATTGGAGACTTCTAAGGTGGCCAGCAATGAGTCCAGACCTGAATCCCATAGAACACCTGTGGAGAGATCTAAAAATGGCAGTTTGGAGAAGGCACCCTTCAAATATCAGGGACCTGCAGCAGTTTGCCAAAGAAAAATGGTCTAAAATTCCAGCAGAGCATTGTAAGAAACTTATTGATGGTTACTGGAAGCGGTTGGTCGCAGTTATTTTGGCTAAAGGTTGTACAACCAAGTATTAAGGTACCGTCACACTTAGCGACGCTGCAGCGATACCGACAACGATTCGTATCGCTGCAGCGTCGCTGTTTGGTCACTGGAGAGCTGTCACACAGACAGCTCTCCAGCGACCAACGATCCCGAGGTCCCCGGTAACCAGGGTAAACATCGGGTAACTAAGCGCAGGGCCGCGCTTAGTAACCCGATGTTTACCCTGGTTACCAGCGTAAAAAAACAAACAGTACATACTTACATTCAGCTGTCTGTCCCTTGCCGTCTGGTTCCTGCACTGACTGCTGGCCGTAAAGTGAAAGTGAAAGCACAGCACAGCGGTGAGTCACACAGCGGTGACTCACCGCTGTGGCTGTGCTCTGCTTTCACTTTACGGCCAGCAGTCAGTGCAGGAACCAGACGGCAAGGGACAGACAGCTGAATGTAAGTATGTACTGTTTGTTTTTTTACGCTGGTAACCAGGGTAAACATCGGGTTACTAAGCGCGGCCCTGCGCTTAGTTACCCGATGTTTACCCTGGTTACCAGTGAAGACATCGCTGAATCGGTGTCACACACGCCGATTCAGCGATGTCTACAGGGAGTCCAGCGACGAAATAAAGTTCTGGACTTTCTTCCCCGACCAGCGATCTCCCAGCAGGGGCCTGATAGCTGCTGCCTGTCACACTGGACGATATCGCTAGCGAGGACGCTGCAACGTCACGGATCGCTAGCGATATCGTCTAGTGTGACAGTACCTTTAGGCTGAGGGTGCCAATACTTTTGTCTGGCCCATTTTTGGAGTTTTGTGTGAAATAATCAATGTTTTGCTTTTTGCTTCATTCTCTTTTGTGTTTTTTCATTTAAGACAAAGAATTTGTGATTGCAATCATTTTCAGGAAGAAACTGAGTATTATCTGACAGAATTGCAGGGGTGTCAATACTTTTGGCCACAACTGTAAACAGATAAAAATCCCGCGATCCCAACGTTTTATTACCCCTTTATAAATCACAGGTGAGGTCATATCTAGAATATGGGATTCAGTTTTGGGCTTGAAGTTTTAAAAAGGATATTCAGAAGTTAGAATCTGTTCAAAGACGGGATGGAGGCCTCTCATATGAGGAGAGGTTGGAAAAGTTGGGCTTGATTAGCTTAGAAAAAGCCACCTCAGAGGGGATTACTCTCACTCTGCGGCTCCGCTCTGCTCTTTGCTCCGATCCATGTGGCTCTGCTCTTTTCTCCCCACACTGCGATCTTGCTCTGCTCGTTGCTCCGCATTCTGTGGCTCTGCGCTGCACTCTGCGACCTTGCTCTGCTCTTTGCTCCGCACTCTGTGGCTCTGCTCTGCACTCTGCAGTTTTTCTCTGCTCTCGTCTCCGCACTCTGTGACCTAGCTCTGCTCTTTGCTTTGCACCCTGCGGCTCTGCTCAGCTCTATGCTCCTCACCGTGATGCTCTGCTCAGCTCTTTGCTCCGCACCCTGCGGCTCTGCTCTTTGCTCTGCACCCTGCTCCACTCTTTGCTCCGCACACTGCGACCTTGCTTTGCTTTTTGCTCTGCACTCTGTGGCTCTGCTCTTCACTCTGCGGCTTAGCTCTGCTCTCGTCTCGGCACTCTGTGACCTAGCTCTGGTCTTTGCTCCTCACCCTGCGGCTCTGCTCAGCTCTTTGCTCCTCACCCTGCGGCTCTGCTCAGCTCTTTGCTCCGCACCCTGCGGCCCTGCCCTGCTCCACACCCTGCAGCTCTGCTCCGCACCCTACGGCTCTGCTCTTCGTTCCGCACCCTACGGCTCTGCTCTTCGTTCCGCATCCTGCAGCTCTGCTCTACACCCTACGGCTCTGCTCCGCACCCTGCGGCTCTGCTCTCCGCATCCTGCAGCTCTGCTCCACACCCTGTGGCTCTGCTCTTTGCTCCGCACACTGCGACCTTGCTCTGCTCATTGCTCCGCACTCTGTGGCTCTGCTCTGCACTCTGCAGCTTTGCTCAGCTCTGTGCTCCGCACCCTGCGGCTCTGCTCTTTGCTCCACACCCTGTGGCGCTTCTTCACATCCTGTGGCTCTGCTCAGCTCTTTGCTCTGCACCCTGCAGCTCTGCTCCGCACCCTGCGGCTCTGCTCTTTGCTCCGCACACTGTGACCTTGCTCTGCTCTTTGCTCCGCACTCTGTGGCTCTGCTCTGAACTCTGCAGCTTTGCTCAGCTCTGTGCTCCGCACCCTGTGGCTCTGCTCCACACCCTGTGGCTCTGCTCGGCTTTTTGCTCCCCACCCTGCAGCTCTGCTCTGCTCAACACACTGCTCCGCACCCTGTGGCTCTGCTCCGCACCCTGTGGCTCTGCTCTTTGCTCCGCACACTGCGACCTTGCTCTGCTCTTTGCTCCGCACTCTGTGGCTCTGCACTCTGCAGCTTTGCTCAGCTCTCCTCTCCACACTCTGTGACCTTGCTCTGCTCTTTGCTCCGCACTCTGTGGCTCTGCACTCTGCCGCTTTGCTCAGCTCTGTGCTCCGCACCCTGCGCCTCTGCTCTGCTCCACACCCTGCGGCTCTGATCTTTGCTCCACACCCTGCGGCTCTGCTCCACACCCTGTGGCACTGCTCAGCTCTTTGCTCCGCACCCTGCAGCTCTGCTCTGCTCCACTCCACATCCTGCGGCTAAGCTCTGCTCCTTGCTCCGCACCCTGCAGCTCTGCCCTTTGCTCCGCTCCCTGCCACAGAGAGCGGAGCAAAGAGAGCAGAGTGGAGCTGCAGAGCGAGAGTAATTCTCTGCACAGTTGTCAAATTTCGAGAGACTGATGTTGATTAGCTCTCTGCTCACCATGAACCTGGCAAACTCTGACATGTCTGATCCTTCACTCCTTGTTACCATATTAGCTTGTGGTGCCCCTCGGACATATAAGCTGTGTGGCTTGAAGGGGTGAATTGTTCCCGGGTAGAATGATGTTGCTGCAGGGTTGAGCTGTGGTTTAACCTCTGGAGATTCTGATGACTGTTGCTTGGACGATAGAGGCAGGCTGGAGTGCGCCTTGTGGTCGTCTTGCAGTGATGACTTCTCCTGATGGTACACATCATGGCGTTGGTCTTGGGTCTCTCCGGATGCGATGGGCGATACTAGCACCGTATCTTGGGCTGACTTGGATGTTTCCGCAATGCTGGGTTGAAAGTCACTGGAGAAGGTGTACACTGCGGGGATCTGTTTCTGCACATAGTTGCTGGTACGAACAATTGGGCATCTTCTTCCAGTGGTGGTAGGCAAATCGGGTCAAGGTTTTGCTTCAGTGTTTGCTTGAGTATTTTTACTTCGGCTAGCACGATTTCTTCCTCCATTTCTGTTTGAAGAATCTTTGCTTGAGCCTCGGTTTCTGCTTTCTTTACTTCTGTGTCTGCCTCTGCTCTATTTTTTTTTATTTCTGCTTTCTTTATTTCTGCCTCTGCTTCTGCTTTCTTTTCTGTGAAGGAACGTCTTAATTTGGATCGCACTGCATTTAAACGTGCCTCTAGAATTGTCACTGAGGGCTGAGTTCTTGAGCAAGATGATTTGTATGACCGAACAGAGTGTTTGGACAAGACTGAAGTGTTCAATCTAGTTTCTTGCAGATGAGCGATACAGAGCTCCGCTTTATCTCTAGTGTCTTGCATGGCATCGTCCCTTTCTCTGTCTGTGGAATCTGCTTTGCTTAACTCTGATAAGGCTTCGTCAATATTTGAGTCTTTTAGGAAGTCCGCATACCTTGTGGACAGTCTCTTGTGTCTTCCGTGGGCCTTGTCTAGCCGTCTTATAGTGTCCTGTAAACTCACTGCATCATCTTTGTGGCATTGGATGCTTGACATGATGGAGGCGACTCGTTCTCATAGGTCGTCCAGATTGTCATTGAACTCACCCCTTGTGGAATGGTAGTTCTCGAGGACATTTACCGTTGGCTTGAGGAAGCGTCCTGGTCATGCGTCTTAGCCTGTTGAGGGAGCAGGCTCTGCTTCCTGCACTTCATGATATTTAGGGTCGGGCTGCGCCTGCTGTACTTTGGTGCCGAGGATCTGCGCAGGATGTTCATCGGCCATTTTGTGGTAATATATACAGAGAGTCTCTATGCACAATGCGGTCTGAGGTGACGCTGTAGGAGATTTCTAGCAGAGCAGGGCTGCAGTATGTGAGCAGGAAGAGCACAGGCACGTGGGTAGAGATATAAGGGTGATTCAGGCTGGGCTTCAAGGCCGTTTTCGACTGTTCTTTCCCCACATGAAGCAAATGAAGATGTGGTTGATTAATAGGGGCTGGGAGCGACCTTACCTCCGTTTCCTCAATGCAGAGCTGACAAGACCAATGCTGTTCAGCGTCCGGAGAGATGATGCACACCAGGGATTGTGCAGTCCAGACTATTTGGTAATCTGGACATACAGTGCATGATTGGTAATACAGTAACTTCTCTAGGAATGCAGGCGTAAACAACTAAAGTGGTCGAAAACTGATGCCTTCCTCAGCTCGGTTGAAGGGCGTCTCTCCCACAGATAGTGAAACTAAAATGACATGGCTGGCGCTGCTAGGAGGAAAGGTGACCCCTCAACCGGAAGTTGAAGGCACGCCCATAAAAATTAATTACAGACTGCTATGCGGAAAAAGGTCAGTAGGTAGCAGCAGAGCGGCATGTAAGAACAAAAACCATACACAGAGTGAAAATAATACAATAGATAAACCAGCTAAACGGAACAGCACAATATCAGAAGGACTGATGACCTAACGGATTCCATCTTGAACTTTCTGTATACTATGTATTGGTTCAGGGGTTTCAAGTTAATTATGAGCCAATGAGATCCGTTTGGATTTCTTATTTGGAAGATAATGGCATAATATTCTCTGTTCTTTTCCCTATCTGGGACTAGGGAGACTGCCTTTGAGGATAGTAGGTTTTTTACTCCCGCTACCAAGGTGGAGTGTAGCTATGAAGAGGAGCGTTGCGTTGTGTTTGCCTCTGTGGGAGATAGGAGGAGAATTCTATTTTTATCCCCTCTGGCTGACCTGCAGATCTTGTGCCACTAGGGAAGGAACCCTGACATGCGACCCCCTACTGTCTTGGCATCATGGTTTACTTTGATGACGGCTGTGGGGAAGAAAAAGATTTCTGCCTCTTCTATCTTTTGAATAGCTACACTGACCCGACTTGCCTTTCCCTCTGTTTTGAGTAGTAGACTCCTGAGGGGAACCTAGAACTTCTAGGTTCAGGTAGGGTTATCTTTTTAGTCCGAGGCCTTCTCTAGTAGGTCGTCAAGGGCAGGACCGAATAAATATTTCCCTTTAAAGAGAATAGAGCACAACTTCATCTTTGAAAGTATGTCCCCAATGAAAAATCTCAACCAGAGCATCCACATTACTGAGTTTGACAAGCCTGATGAGCTTGCAGCCATTCTTACAGATTCTGCCCAGGCGTCTGCCAGGAAACCTGTTGTTTTCTGGTGAAGATGTAGCGAATCTAGAATGTCCTCCCTAGAAGTATCTGTAGACAGGTGTTCTTCCAGATGCACAAGCAAACGGGACAGACCGTGCAACACACGTAGAGACAGCATTGGTATTCAGTAATGCTACTGAGGTCTTCCAGGATTTTCTTAAAAAACCATCCATCTTGCGCTCCTCCTCTACCTCCATAGTTCCTTACCACCATAAGGAGTTCTTCCATGTTCTCTGAGATAGTATTTCTCCTGTTGGGAGGTCTCTGGGTCCAGACGTAGCTCACCCTCCACAAGAAGTTCTGGAATGGACATTCTGACCTGAGATTCATCATCCCCTTCCTCTTCCAAGCTAATCTTTCTTTTTTTAGTCACTGGGGGGATACAGGGGGAGGTTGTGGGCTGTGAAAAAGCAGGAAATCAAAGCTTTGCTGGCAGGTGAACTATGCCCTTGATCTCTTCCATTAAGAAAGGTTATTCCTATTCGTGACACCACCTGTGGTGTTCAGTCAGTAGGGACCGACGCAGCTTAAAGGGTTCCTCTGGGGTGATGTTGCAGCAAGATGGTAACGCTTCCCACAGGTGAAGCAGATCCCCAGGGCTCCCGCTGTATAAGTGAAGATGGTGAGGGGTGCAGTGAAGAATGAGATCAGAGGATTGCAGTCTTTACCTGGTTTACTGTAGCTTCAGGCAACTGCTGTCCAGGGCACCAGACAACAGGTACAGGCAGAGCCCGGCCGGCTTAGAAGCAAATCCAGAGTCCCCTTCACCAGGTGGAGATCAAAGCCTTCCTCCAAGTGCAGTGGTGATGTGGTCCCTTACTGCCTAAGGCTTCACATAAGGTCCTCACAGTTCCTCTCTGTCCCCCATAATGGTTAGGACACAACCCGTATGAAAGGTGAACTGGGCCTTTTTACAGGGTCTTTAGCACGACCCAGGCCATATAATTATCACTGGGTCTCCTAGGTATCAATGTGGACAGGTGATCTACAAGCCAGCTGTCCTGCAGGTTTCAGCTATGCCACTATAGAGTTCAGCACGGCCACGATCTTCCGGCTACCGGAATCTGCACTAGCCAGGGAGGTAACCACTTCTCAGCTCTGTTCCACTGGCGCTATTCTCCTGCGCTTCTCCCTCCTGCTCTCTTTCTACAAGCTGTTCTTCCTTTTTGTTTCCTTCTTTCTCCAGGAGCTGTTGTACGTTGGACTTCACGGCCCCTTCAGACTTCCTGGCACTCACTGCCCGTGTGCTCTCTTCAGGTCCCCTGACAGTCTGCACTGTCTGCTGTCTGGGACGAACTGTCTGCTTCTCTGTCCTATGACAGACTGCTCTCTAACTTCCTCTCCAGCCAGAATTTATACGGGAGTTCACCCCGAATCTGGGTTTAGAGCTCCTCCTTCTGGCCTGCAGTGTGAACGTGTTGTATGTGAGATTTACCTGGTGAAAGATATCCTTCATCGCTTCAAAGCATGTCATCACTCTCCCCAAGGGGAAAGTAATGCCACTGTGATAACCAGGACCCTGGGACGCCACACTCCTCCTCTCCCCCTCCCCCCCCCCCCCATTAAATCCAGTACTCTTGAACTGGGAACTAGAAAAAAACAACAATTGACAGGTATCAATAGGACATGCAAATTTTTCATATGCATAATAACATAGTAACATAGTAACATAGTTAGTAAGGCCGAAAAAAGACATTTGTCCATCCAGTTCAGCCTATATTCCATCATAATAAATACCCAGATCTACGTCCTTCTACAGAACCTAATAATTGTATGATACAATATTGTTCTGCTCCAGGAAGACATCCAGGCCTCTCTTGAACCCCTCGACTGAGTTCGCCATCACCACCTCCTCAGGCAAGCAATTCCAGATTCTCACTGCCCTAACAGTAAAGAATCCTCTTCTATGTTGGTGGAAAAACCTTCTCTCCAGACGCAAAGAATGCCCCCTTGTGCCCGTCACCTTCCTTGGTATAAACAGATCCTCAGCGAGATATTTGTATTGTCCCCTTATATACTTATACATGGTTATTAGATCGCCCCTCAGTCGTCTTTTTTCTAGACTAAATAATCCTAATTTCGCTAATCTATCTGGGTATTGTAGTTCTCCCATCCCCTTTATTAATTTTGTTGCCCTCCTTTGTACTCTCTCTAGTTCCATTATATCCTTCCTGAGCACCGGTGCCCAAAACTGGACACAGTACTCCATGTGCGGTCTAACTAGGGATTTGTACAGAGGCAGTATAATGCTCTCATCATGTGTATCCAGACCTCTTTTAATGCACCCCATGATCCTGTTTGCCTTGGCAGCTGCTGCATGGCACTGGCTGCTCCAGGTAAGTTTATCATTAACTAGGATCCCCAAGTCCTTCTCCCTGTCAGATTTACCCAGTGGTTTCCCGTTCAGTGTGTAATGGTGATATTGATTCCCTCTTCCCATGTGTATAACCTTACATTTATCATTGTTAAACCTCATCTGCCACCTTTCAGCCCAAGTTTCCAACTTATCCAGATCCATCTGTAGCAGAATACTATCTTCTCTTGTATTAACTGCTTTACATAGTTTTGTATCATCTGCAAATATCGATATTTTACTGTGTAAACCTTCTACCAGATCATTAATGAATATGTTGAAGAGAACAGGTCCCAATACTGACCCCTGCGGTACCCCACTGGTCACAGCGACCCAGTTAGAGACTATACCATTTATAACCACCCTCTGCTTTCTATCACTAAGCCAGTTACTAACCCATTTACACACATTTTCCCCCAGACCAAGCATTCTCATTTTGTGTACCAACCTCTTGTGCGGCACGGTATCAAACGCTTTGGAAAAATCGAGATATACCACGTCCAATGACTCACCGTGGTCCAGTCTATAGCTTACCTCTTCATAAAAACTGATTAGATTGGTTTGACAGGAGCGATTTCTCATAAACCCATGCTGATATGGAGTTAAACAGTTATTCTCATTGAGATAATCCAGAATAACATCCCTCAGAAACCCTTCAAATATTTTACCAACAATAGAGGTTAGACTTACTGGCCTATAATTTCCAGGTTCACTTTTAGAGCCCTTTTTGAATATTGGCACCACATTTGCTATGCGCCAGTCCTGCGGAACAGACCCTGTCGCTATAGAGTCACTAAAAATAAGAAATAATGGTTTATCTATTACATTACTTAGTTCTCTTAGTACTCGTGGGTGTATGCCATCCGGACCCGGAGATTTATCTATTTTAATCTTATTTAGCCGGTTTCGCACCTCTTCTTGGGTTAGATTGGTGACCCTTAATATAGGGTTTTCATTGTTTCTTGGGATTTCACCTAGCATTTCATTTTCCACCGTGAATACCGTGGAGAAGAAGGTGTTTAATATGTTAGCTTTTTCCTCGTCATCTACAACCATTCTTTCCTCACTATTTTTTAAGGGGCCTACATTTTCAGTTTTTATTCTTTTACTATTGATATAGTTGAAGAACAGTTTGGGATTAGTTTTACTCTCCTTAGCAATGTGCTTCTCTGTTTCCTTTTTGGCAGCTTTAATTAGTTTTTTAGATAAAGTATTTTTCTCCCTATAGTTTTTTAGAGCTTCAATGGTGCCATCCTGCTTTAGTAGTGCAAATGCTTTCTTTTTACTGTTAATTGCCTGTCTTACTTCTTTGTTTAGCCACATTGGGTTTTTCCTATTTCTAGTCCTTTTATTCCCACAAGGTATAAACCGCTTACACTGCCTATTTAGGATGTTCTTAAACATTTCCCATTTATTATCTGTATTCTCATTTCTGAGGATATTGTCCCAGTCTACCAGATTAAGGGCATCTCTAAGCTGTTCAAACTTTGCCTTCCTAAAGTTCAATGTTTTTGTGACTCCCTGACAAGTCCCCCTAGTGAAAGACAGGTGAAACTGCACAATATTGTGGTCGCTATTTCCTAAATGCCCAACCACCTGCAGATTTGTTATTCTGTCAGGTCTATTAGATAGTATTAGGTCTAAAAGTGCTGCTCCTCTGGTTGGATTCTGCACCAATTGTGAAAGATAATTTTTCTTGGTTATTAGCAGAAACCTGTTGCCTTTATGGGTTTCACAGGTTTCTGTTTCCCAGTTAATATCCGGGTAGTTAAAGTCCCCCATAACCAGGACCTCATTATGGGTTGCAGCTTCATCTATCTGCTTTAGAAGTAGACTTTCCATGCTTTCTGTTATATTTGGGGGTTTGTAACAGACCCCAATGAGAATTTTGTTACCATTTTTCCCTCCATGAATTTCAACCCATATGGACTCGACATCCTCATTCCCTTCGCTAATATCCTCCCTTAAAGTGGACTTTAGACAAGACTTTACATAGAGACAAACCCCTCCTCCTCTCCGATTTTTACGATCCTTTCTAAACAGACTGTAACCCTGTAAGTTAACTGCCCAGTCATAGCTTTCATCTAACCATGTCTCGGTTATTCCCACTATGTCAAAGTTACCTGTAGATATTTCTGCTTCTAGTTCTTCCATCTTGTTTGTCAGGCTTCTGGCGTTTGCGAGCATGCAGTTTAGAGGATTTTGTTTTGTTCCAATCTCCTCACTGTGGATTGTTTTAGAAATGTTCTTACCTCCCTTCTGAGTATGTTTTCCTGGGTCGTCTTTGTTCGAGTCTAATGTTTTTCTTCCCGTCCCCTCTTCTTCTAGTTTAACGCCCTCCTGATGAGTGTAGCGAGTCTTCTGGCGAATGTGTGTTTCCCAGGTTTGTTGAGGTGTAGTCCGTCTCTGGCGAGGAGTCCATCATACCAGTAATTCACACCGTGGTCCAGGAATCCAAATCCTTGTTGTCTGCACCATCGTCTTAGCCAGTTGTTTGCATCAAGGATCCTGTTCCATCTCCTGGTGCCATGCCCGTCTACTGGAAGGATAGAAGAAAAAACTACCTGTGCATCCAGTTCCTTTACTTTCTTCCCCAACTCTTCAAAGTCCTTGCAGATTGTCGGTAGGTCCTTCCTTGCCGTGTCATTGGTGCCAACATGTATCAGAAGAAATGGGTGGACGTCCTTGGAGCTGAAGAGCTTTGGTATCCTATCGGTCACATCCTTGATCATCGCACCTGGAAGGCAGCATACTTCTCTTGCAGTTATGTCCGGTCTGCAGATGGCTGCTTCGGTGCCTCTCAGTAGTGAGTCTCCCACCACCACCACTCTTCGTTGCTTCTTGGCTGTACTTTTTGCTGTCACTTGTTGCTGTGTGCCCTTTTCTTTTTTGCTTGCTGGTATTGCTTCATTCTTAGGTGTGCCATCTTCATCCTCTACAAAGATTTGATATCGGTTCTTCAGTTGTGTGGTTGGTGATTTCTCCATGGTCTTCTTGCTTCTTTTGGTCACATGCTTCCACTCATCTGCTTTTGGAGGTTCTCTGACACTTTTTGCACCTTCTGTGACCAGTAGAGATGCTTCTGTTCTGTCTAGAAAGTCTTCATTCTCTTTGATGAGTTTCAAAGTAGCTATTCTTTCTTCCAGACCCCGCACCTTTTCTTCTAAAAGGGCCACTAGTCTACACTTCTGACAGGTGAAATTGGATTCTTCTTCTGGTCGATCTGTGAACATGTAGCACATGCTGCAGCTCACCATGTAGGTTGTCACATCTGCCATGTTGCTCCTAGATCCTGCTGACTTGCTGTGTGTTTTCCTTCTTGTGTAATCTACTCAGCCAAGCTCTCTTGCAATAATGTCCTACAGGCAAAAATTAGCGCTCCGTAAGGCGCGCGGTTTGGTGATGCTTTCGAAGCAGCTGGTCCCGGCTGTACCCAACGATCTTCTAGCTTAGGGAGACTTCGCTTCTCCCAGAAGGCACCTGGAATATGCAAATTAGCCTCCTGAAGCTTGAATCCCTGGTTTGGTGATGCTTTCGAAGCAGCTGGTCCCGGCTGTACCCAACGATCTTCTAGCTTAGGGAGACTTCGCTTCTCCCAGAAGGCACCTGGAATATGCAAATTAGCCTCCTGAAGCTTGAATCCCTGGTTTGGTGATGCTTTCGAAGCAGCTGGTCCCGGCTGTACCCAACGATCTTCTAGCTTAGGGAGACTTCGCTTCTCCCAGAAGGCACCTGGAATATGCAAATTAGCCTCCTGAAGCTTGAATCCCTGGTTTGGTGATGCTTTCGAAGCAGCTGGTCCCGGCTGTACCCAACGATCTTCTAGCTTAGGGAGACTTCGCTTCTCCCAGAAGGCACCTGGAATATGCAAATTAGCCTCCTGAAGCTTGAATCCCTGGTTAGTAATCCCTAGTTAGTAATAATAACAGGTATAGTAATAATAACAGGTATAACTAATATTAACTTTGGCTTCCCTGTTCGGGAGGAATTTCTTTAACGTTACCAAACATATCTACACTATTGTAAACAACTCCTATGCTATGCACAGTAACTACCCTTATGGGTATTCTAGCTTCAAGTCTTCAAAGTGCAGTTTCACTTTCATTAACTATCTCTAATACAGTGAAATTACCCTCTAAGCCTTAGAGTCTAAGGGTATACTATTTTCACAATTAGTGCATAACTACTCATAACTAACTGCCTTTTCCGGTATGCTACATCACATGTATATATTCAAAAGTGCAATACTTTAACTGGTCAAACAGGGCATAATTTAATCTGCAAAACTTTCTAGTTCATCAAAATCAATTCTAACTTTTTTCAACTCTGAGGATGTGCAATTTTATTATTTAAATCAATATTCAAGTCCATCAAATAACATTTGTAAACAGCAGCAATGATGCGAGGGACCCGTTTCAACCCCCAACGTAGGTCTTGGGTGGGCTACAAGGCGTATCCAGACCCAGGGTTCTGCCGCGCCAACAGGTTTTGCTTCAAGTCTGTATGTAAACAATCAACAATTAAAGGCAACTTTGGAACAGTTCTCTTAAAGGTTCTGCATAAAACCAGTGGAAAGAAACCACCGGAGACTAGACGGAGGTGGACATGACTTGGGGATGGGTGGACTGAGAACTCCTGCAGCCTTTGTTTGTATCGCAGTGTAGATTTTAAACAAGAGTGTTGTTGCTTTAAGAGGAAGGAGTTTAGATGTTTGTGCCTGGTGTATTACTGTGAGGAGGGTGGTGCTTATATAGGGGAGGCAACTCTGGCTCTCCCTCTTTCTCTCACACGATGGACAGGAGGAAACATTGGAGGAAACATGTCTGCAGTTTCAGGGAGTATAATACTGGGGTTATCACCTCACATTATAGCTGATAGGAGCACATTCACTTCACACATCATATATTAGTGTAGTATCAGCTCCTACATCATATATGGGATCAATTTTACCTCAGAAATTCATGTAGCCGCCATGTTCCCTCATGTGTACTTCCCTGCAGACATGGCTGATATACTACTCCACATTCATCATGTATTAGTGTAGTCTCAGCTCTTACATCTTATTTGGGAGCAATATTACCTCAGAGATTCATGTAGCTGCCATGTTCCCTCATGGGTCTGTTACAAGTTGCCTCACACACTGCAGAGACAGCTCCTGTGTGACCTGCTTACAGACATGGCTGTTGTATCACATTTCTGCTGTATTATACAGAGTCTTCATGAATTTTGGGTATATGTGTGATAGGTCAGAGCATTGACACATACAGTGTCTGCTATTGGTAGCGTGGAGCGGGGCAGTTACAGGGACTAGTCACTGGTGAGAGGGAGCAGTAAAGGGATGGTATATATATACCTTATATATATGAGGGTAAGAGGCTTCATGTCTGTGCATTGTATGCTGTTGTCTGCTGATTCCCCTCTTCCCATTTATGGAGTCTGGTGACCGGTATGTGACCTCATCTCTGCTACAGTACAGTCTGATGATGCTGGGTGATAACCAGGTTTCCTTCACTATCTATATGTGATATATGAGTAAAGGCTCCATCTCTGCGCAGCATGCTTATCATGTATACAGACTTTGAGTACATGTTAGATCCTGGGTCTCCACTTTATTTTCCTTGCTGCACATATAATCTGTGCCAGTGGCGTAGGAAGGAGGGTGCGGGGGGGGCGGTCCGCCCCGGGCGGCACAATGCGGGGGGCGGCCGGCGCTGCAGGAGAAGAAAAAAAAAAAAAAAGACGCACCTTTAAATCTTCGGGCGGCGCCGTCCGCCGCCACGACCAGGGCCAGCTCCCCCCACCACCGGACCCCGCCCCCCGCTCTATACTCACCTCTCCTGGTTCCTGCGGCGCCGGCAGCTGCAGCGTCCTCTGACTCTGCGACGTCTCAGAGCAGAGGGCGCGATGACGTCACTACTGTGCGCGCCGCTCTGCCTCTCTGTCCTGAGCGTCGCAGAGCCGGAGAGACGCTGACTGCACCGGACCTGCGCTAGGAACGGGAGAGGTGAGGATTTTACTTTTTTTTTTTTTTCTTTATGTCTGACTGTCTGGGGCTGGGGCAATGCTGGACACACTGGGGCAATACTGGAGACCATGGGGCAGATTGCTGGACACACTGGGGCAATACATGAGACCATGGGGCAGATTGCTGGACACACTGGGGCAATACATGAGACCATGGGGCAGATTGCTGGACACACTGGGGCAATACAGGAGACCATGGGGCAGATTGCTGGACACACTGGGGCAATACTGGAGACCATGGGGCAGATTGCTGGACACACTGGGGCAATACTGGAGACCATGGGGCAGATTGCTGGACACACTGGGGCAATACAGGAGACCATGGGGCAGATTGCTGGACACACTGGGGCAATACAGGAGACCATGGGGCAGATTGCTGGACACACTGGGGCAATACTGGAGACCATGGGGCAGAATGCTGGACACACTGGGGCAATACAGGAGACCATGGGGCAGATTGCTGGACACACTGGGGCAATACAGGAGACCATGGGGCAGATTGCTGGACACACTGGGGCAATACAGGAGACCATGTGGCAGAATGCTGGACACACTGGGGCAATACAGGAGACCATGGGGCAGATTGCTGGACACACTGGGGCAATACAGGAGACCATGGGGCAGATTGCTGGACACACTGGGGCAATACTGGAGACCATGGGGCAGAATGCTGGACACACTGGGGCAATACAGGAGACCATGGGGCAGATTGCTGGACACACTGGGGCAATACAGGAGACCATGGGGCAGATTGCTGGACACACTGGGGCAATACAGGAGACCATGTGGCAGAATGCTGGACACACTGGGGCAATACAGGAGACCATGGGGCAGATTGCTGGACACACTGGGGCAATACAGGAGACCATGGGGCAGATTGCTGGACACACTGGGGCAATACTGGAGACCATGGGGCAGAATGCTGGACACACTGGGGCAATACAGGAGACCATGGGGCAGATTGCTGGACACACTGGGGCAATACAGGAGACCATGGGGCAGATTGCTGGACACACTGGGGCAATACAGGAGACCATGGGGCAGAATGCTGGACACACTGGGGCAATACAGGAGACCATGGGGCAGATTGCTGGACACACTGGGGCAATACAGGAGACCATGGGGCAGATTGCTGGACACACTGGGGCAATACAGGAGACCATGTGGCAGAATGCTGGACACACTGGGGCAATACAGGAGACCATGGGGCAGATTGCTGGACACACTGGGGCAATACAGGAGACCATGGGGCAGATTGCTGGACACACTGGGGCAATACAGGAGACCATGTGGCAGAATGCTGGACACACTGGGGCAATACAGGAGACCATGGGGCAGATTGCTGGACACACTGGGGCAATACAGGGGACAATGGGGCAGATTGCTGGACACACTGGGGCAATGCTGGAGACCATGGGGCAGAATGCTGGACACACTGGGGCAATACAGGAGACCATGGGGCAGATTGCTGGACACACTGGGGCAATACTGGAGACCATGGGGCAGAATGCTGGACACACTGGGGAAATACTGGAGACCATGGGGCAGAATGCTGGACACACTGGGGCAATACAGGAGACTATGGGGCAGATTGCTGGACACACTGAATACTGGAGACCATGGGGCAGATTTCAGGACACATTGAGGCAATGCTGGAGACCCTGGGCAGACTTCTGGACATACTGGGGCAATACTGGAGACCATGGGACAGATTGCTGGACACACCGGGGCAATACTGGAGACCATGGGGCAGAATGCTGGACACACTGGGGCAATACAGGAGACCATGGGGCAGATTGCTGGATACACCAGGGCAATACTGGAGACCATGGGGCAGAATGCTGGACACACTGGGGCAATACAGGAGACCATGGGGCAGATTGCTGGACACACTGGGGCAATACTGGAGACCCTGGGGCAGATTTCTGGACACATTGAGGCAATGCTGGAGACCCTGGGGCAGACTTCTGGACACACTGGGGCAATGCTGGACACTGGGGCAGATTGCTGGACACACTGGGGGTAATATGCTGGACACACTGGGGCAATGCTGGACACTGGGGGTAATATGCTGGACACACTGGGGCAGACTGCTGGACACACTGGGGAAAGGCTGGACACTGGGGCAGATTGCTGGACACACTGGGGGCAGTGCTGGACATACTGGGGCAGATTGCTGGACACACTGGGGGTAATATGCTGGACACACTGGGGCAGATTGCTGGACAACATGGGGGTAATATGCTGGACACACTGGGGCAGATTGCTGGACAACATGGGGGTAATATGCTGGACACACTGGGGGCAGGACTTGAGGCATGGGCAGAATGTAGATACGGGGCATGATTGGAGACACGGGGCAGGATTGGATCATGGGGCAGGACGGATACGATGGAGGCTGGTGGGGCAGGATGTGGAGATCATATGGGGTAGAATGGATACTCATGAGGGCAGGATGCGAGAACATATGGCTGGAGCCAGGAATGAGAAACGGGGCCAGGGTGGGGAATATTATTACCATAGGGGCTAATTAAGGGATATTATTACTGCAGTGATGTATTTATTTTATTTTTTGAGTATACTGTTTTAAATGGGGGGGCGGTCCTGTTACTGTGCAGAGTGACACTATATCACCTTTTTTTCTTCATGTGATGTAATGTAGAAGTTGTGAAAAATTAAGTAATGTGTTCTGCAAGCGGAGCTCGAGATAACTGTGTTATTTCCTGCAGAAACGAGTCCTGGCTGGAAGGAATGATGGCGGTCTGTGCTGGATGAAAGATGAAGGACTTCACCTAGAGACGTCACTGGTGAGTCAGTGTTACCTATACACTGACACTATACACTGGAAACAGGAACACATGGGCTACTTGCACAGTGAACAAGTCTGTAAGAACATGTTCACACACCACCAAGAAACCTGAAGACACAAAAGAGAATGGTAAAACCAAAAACACTCAGTTTGAAAAAATGTTTGCAGTAATCCGCAAGTGCTAGTAAAAGATGTAAATAACAGGGTATTTGGTTGATACGTTTTTTGCAAAAAATGTATACTAAGCTGCTCTACCAATCTTCACGGTATACCCATATCAGAGCAGTCCTAACTAATGTATGCAATCCCTATCTGATGTATTTAAAAACCTGATCATCTGTATATTACCTGTGTGAACAGGGTTCAGAGAGGAAAAATCCATGTGTGCATACAGGGCAGAACAGCTTTTGTGCAGCTGGCCCAAGAGGAGTGGTGGAACTCCCCAGTCTTGTAGACACAAGAGAACAATCATGGAAACAGGAACACATGGGCTACTTGCACAGTGAACAAGTCTGTAAGAACATGTTCACACACCACCAAGAAACCTGAAGACACAAAAGAGAATGGTAAAACCAAAAACACTCAGTTTGAAAAAATGTTTGCAGTAATCCGCAAGTGCTAGTAAAAGATGTAAATAACAGGGTATTTGGTTGATACGTTTTTTGCAAAAAATGTATACTAAGCTGCTCTACCAATCTTCACGGTATACCCATATCAGAGCAGTCCTAACTAATGTATGCAATCCCTATCTGATGTATTTAAAAACCTGATCATCTGTATATTACCTGTGTGAACAGGGTTCAGAGAGGAAAAATCCATGTGTGCATACAGGGCAGAACAGCTTTTGTGCAGCTGGCCCAAGAGGAGTGGTGGAACTCCCCAGTCTTGTAGACACAAGAGAACAATCATGGAAACAGGAACACATGGGCTACTTGCACAGTGAACAAGTCTGTAAGAACATGTTCACACACCACCACAAAAGCTGTTCTGCCCTGTATGCACACATGGATTTTTCCTCTCTGAACCCTGTTCACACAGGTAATATACAGATGATCAGGTTTTTAAATACATCAGATAGGGATTGCATACATTAGTTAGGACTGCTCTGATATGGGTATACCGTGAAGATTGGTAGAGCAGCTTAGTATACATTTTTTGCAAAAAACGTATCAACCAAATACCCTGTTATTTACATCTTTTACTAGCACTTGCGGATTACTGCAAACATTTTTTCAAACTGAGTGTTTTTGGTTTTACCATTCTCTTTTGTGTCTTCATGACACTATACACTGTATACTATATAGAGGTCCTGTGTATAATGTCACCAGTGATCTCTGTATTACCTCTACACAGACACTGCATACTAAGTACAGATCTCCTGTGAATACTGGCACTTATGGTGATAGTATTGTGGTTTTTTTTTTATTACTGATCAGTATTGTAGTATTCAGTCACTATGTGGTGGTAATATGTGGTCTGGAAATGGTGTTGTGGTATTTGTCCCTTGTATGTAGTATTATTCGGTCACTATGTGGCCTGGTCATGGTGTGGTGGTATTAAGTCACAGGTGTGGCATGTGGGGTGACACCATTAGGCCCAGTTTAAGTTCTACAAAACAGGTAAACCGTTTTTGGTAACCTTTGTGTGTATTGAGCCGGGGGGGGGGGGGGGCGCCAAACTCGGGAACAGCCCCGGGCGGCAAAAGCTCTAGCTACGCCTCTGATCTGTGCATGACTTCCAAATCCGTGCTTTATTTCTGGAGATAAGGCAGCCTTTAGTCCTATTATGTTGCATGCTGTCCTGCCTGATATATCCACCCCTTTTTCTGTATATACTTATGGCTGCAGGCAGCTTATCACAAGACAGAGTGGATTACCTGGAGCCTAAAGGTACCGTCACACTGAGCGACGCTGCAGCGATACCGACAACGATCCGGATCGCTGCAGTGTCGCTGTTTGGTCGCTGGAGAGCTGTCACACAGACAGCTCTCCAGCGACCAACGATGCTGGTAACCAGGGTAAACATCGGGTTACTAAGCGCAGGGCCGCGCTTAGTAACCCGATGTTTACCCTGGTTACCAGCGTTAACTCGTTTACCCCAAGGGTGGTTTGCACGTTAATGACCTGGCCAATTTTTACAATTCTGACCACTGTCCCTTTATGAGGTTATAACTCTGGAACGCTTCAATGGATCCTGGTGATTCTGACATTGTTTTCTCGTGACATATTGTACTTCATGACAATGGTAAAAATTCTTTGATAGTACCTGCGTTTATTTGTGAAAAAAACGGAAATTTGGCGAAAATTATGAAAATTTCGCAATTTTCCAAATTTGAATTTTTATGCAATTAAATCACAGAGATATGTCACACAAAATACTTAATAAGTAACATTTCCCACATGTCTACTTTACATCAGCACAATTTTGGAACCAAAATTTTTTTTTGTTAGGGAGTTATAAGAGTTAAAAGTTGACCAGCAATTTCTCATTTCTATAACACCATTTTATTTTAGGGACCACATCTCATTTGAAGTCATTTTGAGGGGTCTATATGATAGAAAATACCCAAGTGTGACACCATTCTAAAAACTACACCCCTCAAGGTGCTCAAAACCACATTCAAGAAGTTTATTAACCCTTCTGGTGCTTCACAGGAATTTTTTGAATGTTTAAATAAAAATGAACATTTAACTTTTTTTCACAAAAAATTTAATTCAGCTCCAATTTGTTTTATTTTACCAAGGGTAACAGGAGAAAATGGACCCCAAACATTGTTGTACAATTTGTCCTGAGTATGCCAATACCCCACATGTGGGGGTAAACCACTGTTTGGGCGCATGGCAGAGCTCGGAAGCGAAGGAGTGCCATTTGACTTTTCAATGCAAAATTGACTGGAATTGAGATGGGACGCCATGTTTCGTTTGGAGAGCCCCTGATGTGGCTAAACATTGAAACCCCCCACAAGTGACAACATTTTGGAAAGTAGACCCCCTAAGGAACTTATCTAGAGGTGTGGTGAGCACTTTGACCCACCAAGTGCTTCACAGAAGTTTATAATGTAGAACCGTAAAAATAAAAAATCATATTTTTTCACAAAAATTATCTTTTCGCCCCCAATTTTTTATTTTCCCAAGGGTAAGAGAAGAAATTGGACCCCAAAAGTTGTTGTACAATTTGTCCTGAGTACGCTGATAGCCCATATGTGGGGGTAAACCACTGTTTGGGCGGATGGGAGAGCTCGGAAGGGAAGGAGCGCCGTTTGACTTTTCAAAGCAAAATTGACAGGAATTGAGATAGAACGCCATGTTGCGTTTGAAGAGCCACTGATGTGCCTAAACATTGAAACCCCCCACAAATGACACCATTTTGGAAAGTAGACCCCCTAAGGAACTTATCTAGAGGTGTGGTG
Organism: Ranitomeya imitator; assembly: GCF_032444005.1. Taxonomy (NCBI): domain Eukaryota; kingdom Metazoa; phylum Chordata; class Amphibia; order Anura; family Dendrobatidae; genus Ranitomeya; species Ranitomeya imitator. The sequence continues at coordinate 83,565,736 of NC_091284.1, read as the reverse complement.
AGCACTTTGACCCACCAAGTGCTTCACAGAAGTTTATAATGCAGAGCCGTAAAAATGAAACAAAATTTTTTTCCCATAAAAATTATTTTTTTAGCCCCCAGTTTTGTATTTTCCTGAGGGTAACAGGAGAAATTGGACCCCAAAATTTGTTGCCCAATTTGTCCTGAGTGCGGTGATACACCATATGTGGGGGGAACCACTGTTTGGGCACATGGGAGGGCTCAGAAGGGAAGGAGTGCCATTTGAATGCAGACTTAGATGGAATGGTCTGCAGGTGTCACATTGCATTTGCAGAGCCCCTAATGTACCTAAACAGTAGAAACCTCCCACAAGTGACACCATTTTGGAAACTAGACCCCCCAGGGAACTAATCTAGATGTGTTGTGAGAACTTTGAACCCCCAAGTGTTTCACTACAGTTTGTAACGCAGAGCCGTGAAAATTAAAAAAAAAAATCTTTCCCCCCAAAATTATTTTTTAGCCCCCAGTTTTGTATTTTCCCGAGGGTAAGAGGAGAAATTCGACCCCAAAAGTTGTTGTCCAGTTTGTCCTGAGTACGCTGATACCCTGTATGTTGGGGGAAACCACCGTTTGAGCGCATGGCAGAGCTCGGAAGGGAAGGAGCGCCATTTGGAATGCAGACTTAGATGGAATGGTCTGCAGACGTCACATTGCGTTTGCAGAACCCCTAATGTACCTAAACAGTAGAAACCCCCCACAAGTGACCCCATATTGGAAACTAGACCCCCCAGGGAACTAATCTAGATGTGTTGTGAGAACTTTGAGCCCCCAAGTGTTTCACTACAGTTTATAACGCAGAGCCGTGAAAATAAAAAATCTTTTTTTTTCCCACAAAAAATATGTTTTAGCCCCGAGTTTTGTATTTTCTTAAGGGTAACAGGAGAAATTGGACCCCAAAAGTTGTTGTCCTATTTGTTCTGAGTACGCTGATACCCCATATGTTGGGGTAAACCCCTGTTTGGGCACACGGGAGAGCTCAGAAGGGAAGAAGCACTGTTTTACTTTTTCAACGCGGAATTGGCTGGAATTGAGATCGGACGCCATGTCGCGTTTGGAGAGCCCCTGATGTGCCTAAACAGTGGAAACCCCACAATTATAACTGAAACCCTAATCCAAACACATCCCTAACCCTAATCCCAACAGTGACCCTAACCACACCTCTAACCCAGACACACCCCTAACCCTAATCCCAACCCTATTCCCAACCGTAAATGTAATCTAAACCCTAACTGTAACTTTAGCCCCAACCCAAACTGTAGCCGAGCCCTAACCCTAGCCCTAACCCTAGCCCTAACCCTAGCCCTAACCCTAGCCCTAACCCTAGCCCTAACCCTAGCCCTAACTCTAACCCTAGCCCTAATGGGAAAATGGAAATAAATACATTTTTTTAATTTTTCCCTAACTAAGGGGGTGATGAAGGGGGGTTTGATTTACTTTTATAGCGGGTTTTTTAGCGGATTTTTATGATTGGCAGCCGTCACACACTGAAAGACGCTTTTTATTGCAAAAAATATTTTTTGCATTACCACATTTTGAGAGCTATAATTTTTCTATATTTTGGTCCACAGAGTGATGTGAGGTCTTGTTTTTTGCGGGACGAGTTGACATTTTTATTGGTAACATTTTCGGGCACGTGACATTTTTTGATCGCTTTTTATTCCAATTTTTGTGAGGCAGAATGACCAAAAACCAGCTATTCATGAATTTGGGGGAGGCGTTTATACCGTTCCGCGTTTGGTAAAATTGATAAAGCAGTTTTATTCTTCGGGTCAGTACGATTACAGCGACACCTCATTTATATCATTTTTTTATGTTTTGGCGCTTTTATACGATAAAAACTATTTTATAGAAAAAATAATTATTTTGGCATCGCTTTATTCTCAGGACTATAACTTTATATGCTGTATGGCGGCTCGTTTTTTGCGGGACAAGATGACGTTTTCAGCGGTACCATGGGTATTTATATCTGTCTTTTTGATCGCGTGTTATTCCACTTTTTGTTCGGCGGTATGATAATAAAGCGTTTTTTGCCTCGTTTTTTTTTTTTTTTTCTTACGGTGTTTACTGAAGGGGTTAACTAGTGGGCCAGTTTTATAGGTCGGGCCGTTACGGACGCGGCGATACTAAATATGTGTACTTTTATTGTTTTTTTTATTTTTATTTAGATAAAGAAATGTATTTATGGGAATAATATATATATTTTTTTTCATTATTTTGGAATATTTTTTTTTATTTTTTTTTACACATTTGAAATTTTTTTTTTTTACTTTTTTACTTTGTCCCAGGGGGGGACATCACAGATCAGTGATCTGACAGTTTGCACAGCACTCTGTCAGATCACTGATCTGACATGCAGCGCTGCAGCCTTCACAGTGCCTGCTCTGAGCAGACGCTGTGAAGCCACCTCCCTCCCTGCAGGACCCGGATCCGCGGCCATCTTGGATCCGGGGCCCGAGCAGGGAGGGAGGTAAGACCCTCGCAGCAACGCGATCACATCGCTTTGCTGCGGGGGGCTCAGGGAAGCCCGCAGGGAGCCCCCTCCCTGCGCGGTGCTTCCCTGCACCGCCGGCACATCGCGATCATCTTTGATCGCGGTGTGCCAGGGGTTAATGTGCCGGGGGCGGTCCGTGACCGCTCCTGGCACATAGTGCCGGATGTCAGCTGCGATAGGCAGCTGACACCCGGCCGCGATCGGCGGCGCTCCCACCGTGAGCGCCGCCGATCGCGCTGGACGTACTATCCCGTCCATGGTCATAGGGGCCCACCCCACATGGACGGGATAGTACGTCCGATGTCAGAAAGGGGTTAAAGTAAAAAAAAAAAAAAACACTTCATATTTACCTTCCGCTGTCTGTCCCTCGGCGCTCTGCTTCTCTGCCCTGTGTAAGCCCAGCGGCCGGAAAGCACAGCGGTGACGTCACCGCTGTGCTTTCCGGCTGCCGGCGCTGACACAGGATACAGGAGGAGTGCAGAGAAGCACAGCGCCGGGGACAGCTGAAGGTAAGTATGTAATGTTTTTTTTTTTTAACGTTTACGCTGGCAACCAGGGTAAACATCGGGTTACTAAGCGCGGCCCTGCGCTTAGTAACCCGATGTTTACCCTGGTTACCAGTGAAGACATCGCTGGATCGGTGTCACACACGCCGATCCAGCGATGTCAGCAGGAGATCCAGCGACGAAATAAAGTACTGGACTTTCCTCAGCGACCAACGATCTCCCAGCAGGGGCCTGATCGTTGGCCGCTGTCACACAGAACGATTTCCTTAACGATATCGTTGCTACGTCACAAAAAGCAACGATATCGTTAACGATATCGTTCAGTGTGACGGTACCTTTACTATATATATTTTATCAGGTGTCAATAATTATTTGGGGAGTAATTCAGCACATGGTGGGGTGGTGAGTGGGCACTAATAACTCAGCACATGGTGGGCAGTGAGTGGGCACTAATAACTCTGAACATGGCGGGCAGTGAGTGGGCACTCCTAGTGTGATGCTGCACCTTGCTCTGGAGAACACATCATGGGCCCAGTTTTCAGCCCTGTCTCTCGACTATTGTATGTAGGTAGTGTGACTGACTGGGGACACAGACCTTGCAGTTTTCTGCACATACACTTATGGCTGCAGGCACCTTACACTAGACCTACATATTATATTTTCTTATGATGTATGTGCAGCTGGTGGTTAGAGAGCCTGTCTGTAACTGCTGTAGAGGAGCAGGCGGCTTCTTTATTGTTACAGCATATAACAGCATTGCCCATCATCGAATGTATCTGACCTTATGATGAGACATTTTCCAGGATCAACCTGTAATATGCCTTGGTTGTAAACTTACATGGTGCTTTCATCTTCACTTATCCCACATCTTGTGCAGTTAGGGGGGGGGGGGGGGTCCTTGAAGTTGGTTATAAATTGGTCTGGGGGATCCATTGGGATATGGATTCCTCTTTTTGGAATTTAATTTGGTTCTTGATCTGGTGAATGGTAGAGGGGATTTTCAGCAAGTGTTTGTTGAATCCTCATGAAGTTCAAGTGAACATTGGAACCCTGTGGTTGTGGTGTTCCCAAGCTAGTGGGGTAACGGCTGGGAGTAATTGTTGGTACATTTTATGTTCACTTTTTGTTTGGTAATCACCAGATTTTATGAGCTTCAAGGACTCCTCCCAGCATGTTAATGTTCTTTATGCTTTGATGTTTTATTGTATGCTGTTTTTAATTCTTATATTGTCCCCTTCATATATTTGCACAAATGGTGTATATACACTGAATGCTAAATTTTATATTACCTAAGATGGTGGATAGCACAGACTAAGTGGATTACCTGGAGCCGGGCAGTTGGGAGGTTCCTTGAAGTTGGTTACAAATTGGTCTGGGGGATCCATTGGGATATGGATTCTTCCTTTTGGTATTAAATATGGTTCTGATCTGGTGAAATGTGGAGGGGAGTTTCGGCAAAGGTTTGTCGGATCCTCAGGAAGTTCAAGTGAACATTGGAACCCTGTGGTTATGGTGCTCCCGAGCTAGTGGGGTAACGGCTGGGAGTAATTGTTGGTACATTTTATGTTCACTTTATGCTTGGTAATCTCCAGATCTTATCAGCTTCAAGGACTCCTCCCAGCTAGCTAAGGTTATTTATGCTTTGTTGGGTTATTGTATGTTTGTATTAATAAAGGTGTGTATTTAAAAAAAAAAGCACTTGTTTCTTTTTTAGTGGGTCCTTGAAGCTAATTATAATTTGGTCAGTAGGGGTAACCATCTCAGGTATGGACCCTCTGTTTAGGGGGGTGTTCATCATAGTATCACCCCTTGTGTGGAGGAGTAAACATCTCGGGTGTGGCCCCTGGATGGAGGGGTGTACATCATAGTATGACCCCCTGGAATGGAGATGTAACCGTCTTTGGTATGGCCCCCTGGTGTGGAGGAGTGACCATCACGGTATGGCCCCCTGGTCTCCAGAAGCATTTATATCTTACAAGACCCTGTTAGGGTAAAGTCCCTGTGGTCATGGCAATCATATTCTACATGCATACAAATTGGGTTTTGGGCGAGGTCCTGAATAGAACCTGGACAGGTTATATGCCTGGGGTGTTGGACGAGGTCCTGAATAGTACCTGGACAGGTCATATGCCTGGGGTGTTGGACGAGGTCCTGAATAACACCTGGACAGGTCGTATGCCTGGGGTGTTGGACTACGTTCTGAATAGCACCTGGACAGGTCATATGCCTGGGATGTTGGACTGATGTCCTGAATAGCACCTGGACAGGCTATATGCCTGGGGTGTTGGACTGACGTCCTGAATAGCACCTGGACAGGTCATATGCCTGGGGTGTTGGACGAGGTCCTGAATAGTACCTGTGACTTGAGAATGCTGAGGCACAGATTTTGACTGTTTATATTGACCAACTCCTATTTCTTTCAAGGTTGTTGTCTGGACAATGCAGTAATCTGGGGCATTAAACTGAAGAGCAATGTACCTAATATGGGTGCCCTGGAGTCAGTGGGAGTGACTAAGAGAAAAGTAATAAAGTGCATCCCGATGCCCTTGAGCCAGGGGGAGCGGCTAGGGGTGAAGACATCAAGTGCATTAACACGAAGGGCAATGTGCCTATTCCCAATGCCTTTGTCCCAGTTGGAGAAGGTTAACGGTATATGTTATCAAGTGCCTGTAAAGCAATTAACAATGGCGTGGCAAGGTTATTAATAATGTCTTTGTAGACTTTTCTGCTATAGGCTTATTTCATTTACCATGTCCAAATATTGCAGAAATTATTTAAATTATTTAATGATCGGTTATAATGTCGATATTATATTGTGTATGGCTTTTAATTACTCCTTGTTTATAGTATCTTTCTCTTTATATACACTCATCACTTTTTGGGTAGTAATAGTAAGTGGGTTTAAGAATTGGTTACTGCACAGCCCAGCTACTGTATGTAATGGTGGTTTCTTGAACTGAAATCTGTGAATTAGTGAGTTATTAGAGCTGGCTACAATACATGCAGTATAATAGTTTTTAGGCATCACAGATGTCATTATACAGGTAGTCAGACTGTGGCTACCCCTTTGTTATGGTTTAGTTTCTGCATTCCCTATTATAGGATCCACATTGCAGGATGTTTAGCGGCTGGTATTTTGCTGTAGTTACCATATTATCGATCATAATTTGGTAGTGTTGCATTGTTAAAATTAATCTGTTGCAGTCCTGGAATTTTGTTCCTTATATGCACAGTCTTTCCATAGCATGCAGATCTGGTTGATGACTTTATTAGGCATGGGTGATGGGGGTCGAGTCCATTCAAGGTGTCAAATGGCCTCGCTGGTGGCGGTTTAGGAGTCAGGTGGAAGTTGCAGACAAGTTAAGGTGGACTCATTTTAACTAATAGAGGATGTAAAACCTCATGGTGGTGAGCAGGCTCGGCTTTGGTGGCCAGCCTCAAGGACGTTGTAATGGTAACATCAATCAGGGGCGGGCACAGTGGTTAAGCACAGGAGTGAGGATAATAGGGTCATTGGTGCCCTGAAAGTTTACTAACTCTGCTTGAATGGCAAGCCAGTGCGTGCCGCCCCTTTATGGCTGTCTGTCCTGGTGCTGTATGTCAGACAGCTGGGGATATCGCAGTACTTGTGAATCCCAATGTACTAGCACTCCACCTGACTCCTACTGTGATTATTTAATCCTGTGATTTGAATAAAAGCTGTGGCCATTTTGACAACCAAAATAATGTGTTTTGTGTATTTTAGTACCTAGGTTTACAGTAGTTATGGTGGTTTTAAGAAGGAGTGGGGTCCATCCCATATCCAAAAGTCAAGCACCTAAGGAGGTGCCAACTATTTACAGAAAAGTTTTTGAATCATTCACAGTCCATGATTCTATTGTCCTTTAAACAAATACCTGGAATCTTATCAGGTTATCAAACTTTCAAACTGGGACAACAAAGGAATAGCCCAACAGGGTTAAATCAACTCTTTTCAGTCATGTTCAATTTCAAATTAGAAAGCAAACTGTTTATTTCCTTTTCCATGGCAGCTGGTTAGGATGGCTACTTCCTGGACAGGAAATCTGTGGGTCATAACATTCCACTGGTACTGCACACCAGGGTCTGCTAGATTGTTCCACCACTGGAGTCTGTATGGACTGGTCACGTTTTGGCATTGGCCTGGGCTGTGACCTTTACAGGGGCTGAGGGTGGTACACGCTTTTTGCAGTCTAGTGCATACCATCCCTTTTCTCCAATGCAACGGGTGTAGGTCACCAATGTTCAGGTCCCTGTCAGGGTGTCCCTCAATTAGGTGCGACTCCGCATCCCTGCGATTTGATCTCATTTATTGTATCTTGTATTATATCTTGTAGATTGTGAGCCCTCGCGGGCAGGGTCCTCATTCCTCCTGTACCAGTTATGACTTGTATTGTTTAAGATTATTGTACTTGTTTTCATTATGTATACCCCTCCTCACATGTAAAGCGCCATGGAATAAATGGCGCTATAACAATAAATAATAATAATTTATCATGCCAGCTTCCTTAATACAGCCCCAGCCACGCTGTTTGTTACAGACTACAACTTACCCCAGCTGCAGTGGTCCTCTCTGACCGTGGGATCTTTCGTACACCGGCCTTCCCTGACAGATTTTTCTCTTCAAATTCCGCTGCACAGGTCAAGGACTCCTGTCGCTCCCTCTCCTCCCGGTGCCTGCAGTACTCCTGCCAGGTAATCATGGGAATCTCCCCCTGGAGCTCTATCATATCCTCCTCCGTGGGGCCCTCTGCAAAAATCATGGGCTCTGGAGAGCTAGCCTGGGGTCCACTAATGGGGATCAGTGGCTATCAGCTGTCTCAGTTCGCTGGTGTTCTGCAGTATCCGGAGACATGTCCGTTTGGTGGTGTCGGCAAGGGGCCTAGCAGGGTGTTGTCTTGCCCAGAAGATGGTGTCGGGCTGCCAGGATATCTTTTAAGTACAGTGGTGTGTCATCTAGGGCCTCATACTCCTGGTCGGGTGGTGCATATCGCTGTGGAGGAGAGTCGGTGTAGTCTGTCAGGCCTTTCACTGTTGGGGGTCGTCATGGTCTTACTCCTTACCTCTGCCTCTGGAGCTCCCAAACTGCTTTTTGGCTCCAGACTAGTCAGGGTATACAGTGGTTGTCCAGCGAGACTTCCTATGAAGGCTTCTCTCCACCCGGCCATGGTCTCCTGCTGTAGCTGCGTGAGTGGCCTGGTCAGCACCTCCACTTCTTTCCACAGGAGGTCTGGGTTCATCGTCTGTGACTGGTACAGTTCTTGTGGGTCCCTGCCGGGAGCCTCTTGCTCCATTCAACGCCCTGGGGTCCGCTCACCTCCCTTTGCCATGTTGATTTCCAGTTCTGCCCCCTAGGTGTTGCTTCCTGTGGTTTCACAGTACCACGCCCATTTTCTTGGGCAGTTTCTTTTCCCAACGATTCCAGAGGCAGACCTCTCTAGTTGAGCATATTTCAAGGACACAATCAATACTATAAGTGGCAGCCATGGTTTTCACGCCATTCCTCCAGGTGCCACCCACGACAATGCACCCATTTCCTCCCGCATGCCACATGGTGCAATAATGGTGGAGGTCTTGGCGCAGTTTACAGTTTAATAGTCGCACAGTTAATCACAGTCTAATGCACACATGACCCACTTCACCTGGTCGTTCCATCCTGTTCGGGACATTAAGTTTTTGGAGCACCCTACAAGGACAGCGGGGTACTCTGTACCAGGTCTGGTCCTAAAGGAGATATCACGGTGGCTGCAACCTGGTCTGTGGCCCTCGGCATCCAAATAAGGGGAAAAGGTCTTTTAAGGAAGGATGGGGGAAAAAAATTTTGTGGATAGTCTATTTGTGACGCCACCTGTGGTGTTTGGTCAGTAGCGACCGACGCTGCTTAAGGGGGGGGGGGGGGTCGCAGCAAGATGGTAAGGCTTCCCACAGGTGAACCAGGTTCCCAGTGTATTAGTGAATATGGTGAGGGCCGGCTTAGAAGCGAATCCAGAGTCCCCTTCACCAGGTGAAGATCACAGCCTTCCAAGTGGGGTGGTGATGTGGTCCCTTACTGCCTAATGCTTCACATAAGGTCCTCACAGTTCCTCTGTCCCCAATACAGGTTAGGACACAACCCGTATGACAGGTGAACTGGGCCTTTTTACAGGGTCTTTAGCACGACCCAGGCCCTATAATTACAACTGCAGACAGGTGAGCTACAATCCAGCTGGTTTCAGCTATGCCACTATAGAGTTCAGTACGGCCACGACCTTCCAGCTACTGGGAACTACACTAGCCAGGGAGTTAGCTACTTCTCAGCTCTGTTCCACTGGTGCTATTCTCCCTCCTGCTCTTTCTACAAGCTGTTCTTCCTTTGTTTCCTTCTTTCTCCAGGAGCTGTAGTACATTGGACTACATGGCCCCTTCAGACTTCTTGGCACTCACTGTCTGCTCTCTTCAGGTCCCCTGACAGTCTGCTTCTTTGTCCTATGACAGACTGCTCTCTAACTTCCTCTCCAGCCAGAATTTATAAAGGGAGTTTACCCTGAATCTGGGTTTAGAGCTCCCCGTTCTGGCCTGCAGAGTGAACATGTTGTATGTGAGATTTACCTAGTGAAAGATAGTGACACTGACGACCAGGACTCTGGGGTGCCACACCTAACCAAACTGCTCTTCAATACACAGATTTCAGTGAGCTACTTTACATGATCAAGGTAAAACATTTCATAAATTGAGGCAGCATTTAAATGCTTACCAGTTGAGTGGATGTAAGAAGAGTTTTTTTTAATCAAAGCCATTTAAAAATACAAGAAACATACAAATATAGGAAATACAAACAAGTGCTTTATAGCAAAGTTCAAAATCTAGTTAGATAGGATCAGAGCTCCTGAGATTCTCTGGTTTTAGATTCCTGAAAGGACGAGTCTCTTGCAGTCTTCTTGGGTACTAGGACCGCATGGATATTTGGTAGGACGCCACCCTGTGCAATAGTGACCCCATCAAACAGTTTGCTCAGCTCCTCATCATTCCTGACAGCCAGTTGGATGTGTCGGGGCAGTATCCTGGATTTCTTGTTTTCCTTGGCTGCATTTCCTGCCAGCTCCAGGATCTCAGCACACAGGTATTCCAGGATGGCTGCTAGATAGATGCTGGCTCCAGATCCAATCCTCTCAGCATAGTTTCCCTTCCTCAGGAACCTGTGGATACGGGCCACTGGGAACTGGAGCCCTGCCTTTGCAGATCTGGAGGACTTTCCAGCTGCAGGTTTCTGGACCTTCTTGCCACGACCAGACATGATCAGAACTAAAAAAAAAAAAAAAAAAAAATTAATTTATAAATAAGTGTTAGCAGGAACAAAGCAGGAAGTACATGGTCCCAGTGGGAAGAGTTCAAGGCTATGTGCACATGTCCAGGGGCTATACATGAACATACTGTAGAAAAAAAACAAAAACCTGAACTTCAGTTTGTTATGTAGCTATCATTCGATGGTGTAGAGAGTTCTAGCCCAATCCAGGGCTGTTCATTTTTATAAGAGTCAGCATTTTCAGTTGTCCAGCGGATGCACTTATCAGTTATAAATCCACCAGTGGCACTAAACCTGCTCTGACAACACTAGTGGCAGAGCAGGCCAGGACCTCCAAGGCGTAGAGAGCCAGTTCATGCCATGTGTCCAGCTTGGATATGCAGCACCCCAGGGAGGGTCCTGGTCATTGCAGTAATGTCATTCTTCCACCAGGGGGAGTGATCTTACGTCTGAAGGCAATAAAGGAGATCTTATCAGGTAATACAACATGTTCACTCCAGACCAGAAGGGGGAGCTCTAAGCCTGTTTAATGTGAACTCCCTATTTAGAACATCCTGATCTTGAAGGAAAGAGTCAGTTCCTGTCAGGAATACAGAGGAAGAGGAGCTCTGTGGCATGAAGTGCTACAGCTCCTTGGAAGAGACATAGAAAGCAGAAGATATTGCAGAGAGCATGCAGGAAAGCAGAGCACAGGAGAGGAATATCGGAGGGAGACCAGCCAAGCGCAGGTTGCTTCCTTCTGAAGTGCAGGATCCGGTAGCTGGAATACCGAGGGAGCAATTGTCTCCATGCCTTGCTCCAGAGACCGGCAGGACAGTTATTTGCACATTGCTGATCTGCACCTATACCCAGGAGGCATGGTGGCAACTTGTGGGGGCTGGGGCTTGTTAGAGTCCCTGTAAAAAGGAGGGGGAGAGGGAATGTCTGCAGGATGCATTTTTTCCCCATAGACTAACATTAGCGACGCATTGCCACATGTCGCAACCACCGTGCGATGGTTGCATTGTGTTGTGGCAGACCGTCAAACAAAAAAAAAAAAAGTTGCTTGCAACGTTTGTGCGTCATGTCTGCCATTTCCGACTGCGCATGTGTGGCTGGAACTCTGCCCGCTCCTCCCCACAACGGGGCAGTGGATGCGTTGTAAAACTGCACCACGACGTACGATGCTAGTGTGAATGTAGCCTAAGGGGACTCTGGATTTGCCTTTAGACCAGCCGGACTCTGCCTGACCAGTGATCTGGATTGTGGATGCTGAAGCCTTCAGTAAAAAGGTAGAGAGACTGCAACCTTGTGTCCTCATTCTTCACTGCACCTCACACCATCTACACTCTGGGAAGCACTGGGGATACACCACCTGTGGGAAGGTGTACCATCTAGCTGCCATCACATCACCCCAGCGGACCCCTAGGCAGCGTCTGTCACCCTGACCAAATACCACAGACGGCATCACGAGCACTATCCCTTTAAAGACCATTTCCCCTTTTTCGACAGACCTTCCGCGGGCCACGGACTGGGTCAGCCACGGTGACATCCCCCTTGAGAACCAAAGGGCCCAGTGCCGAATACCCCACTGCCCTATGGGGGCGCTCCAACTATTTTGGCGTCATGAACAGGATCTACTTAAGCCTGAAAATCAGGTCATGTGTGCCTAAGAACTGTGCCAGAATTGTACTTGAACTGTGATTTACTAAAGAACTGTGTATTTCCATTTGATGCCAAAAATTCCTGCCAAAACCACCTCCATTACCGCGCCACAAGGAGCGCAGAAGAATGTCGTGTTGTCGTGGGTGAACCGAGAAGCGCGAAAAGCAATGGCCGCCCAGTCTAAATATCTCTGCACCTTGAGGACGTGTCCGTCAGCAGCTGAGATCCGCCTCCTGATTCTCAGTGGTGGGCGGAGACAAACAAGAAACCGCCCATGTAGGAAAGAGCGGGAAAATGATGAGGAAGGAGCCAGCCACGTGGAAGATGCCATGGCCAGCTGCCTGGAACTGGAGCAGGTGGGGGAGGGGCGTTTGGTGGAAGTAGAGGACTCCCCCAGCTACCAGGATGTAAGCCACAGCAAGCCGTCTGAGCTCCTGGAGTTCCCAAAAGCGGAGGTGGAAGAGCTCAGTGACCAACTCCTGCGGATGCAGCTGAGCACTGAGGCTGGGTGGAAGACCTTCATCGGGAGCCACACCAGACCTCTGTCGGCAGCCTTGTCTGGAGTAAGAAGTTCTGGCAATCCGGAGCCAGAAAGCAAGGCCCTGCAACCAGGTTTCCAGACCCCAGCGGGGACAGCAGACCGGCACCGGAGGGACCGCATCTGAAGCAGGTATGAAGAACGACCCTGCCCTGATGACCGACACCACTCCAGCGACTGCTCCTGCCACAGCTGCTGACTCCGTTCCAGTGACTGATCTTGCAGCAGTCGCTACCTCTAGTACAGCAAATGCCCATACCCAAGCTACACAGACTTCTATTGCTGCGCATGATTTAACCATACATGAAAGACAAACTAACGGTGTTTATCCAGCGCCAGGGATAACCTTGGATTCCACCCTTCCCAGGCCAAGAAGGGTTCTGTGCCAGGTAAAGCCCTGGAAGCTGTCTAAGTAAATGTTGACTGCACAGATTGTAAATAGTTCTTAAACACTTCCTTTCCTACTTTACACCAGTCTAGGGTTAACTCTTAAAGGGGTCCCCTATTTAAAGGGATCAATTTGCACAAAGTTCATTACTGCTTTAAAGAACTGAATCATGAACTGCGCATGGTCAGAAACTGTCCATTGTAAATAGTTTGCACCTTCTTAAGGTGCTTCCTACTGGTTTTACGAAGGAGGCTTTTACAGAGACTGCCTCTAACAGAAACTGCTGTTAATCTTGCTGTAAAAATTACTTTGCTTTTCAGACCTGAAGAAAAACTCGGTGTGGCAGAATTCTGGGTCAGGATACATGTCTTGTAGCTCACCCAAGACCAATGTTAGGGGTTCGTCACGGGTCCCTCGCATCATGTCACCTTTAAATTGACTTGAATACTGATGATGTGATTAATGCTTTGTACTACCTCATTGAAAAGACTTGACTTTGCCCTTAAACGGAATGCAATTGTTGCACTTTGCTAAAGAGTTAATATATTCTATAGCACTATATCAAATAAAGTTGAAAATTTAGGTTAGATAGTGATAATATTTACCTAGTTGATAGTATGTAGCCATTATGATAGAGTTAAGATGTCCAAAAATTGAAGGAAGATACAGTGAGCCTGTACTGGGGGGGGGGGGTGATAAACTGTTCTGCATTTCAATAAAGTGAATCTGTGCGGGTTTGTGAGTTAGCTAATAAAGTTGGCACTTAGGAAAAAAAAAAAATATATATATATATATATATATACACAGTGGGGCAAAAAAGTATTTAGTCAGTCAGCAATAGTGCAAGTTCCACCACTTAAAAAGATGAGAGGCGTCTGTAATTTACATCATAGGTAGACCTCAACTATGGGAGACAAACTGAGAAAAAAAAAAAAATCCAGAAAATCACATTGTCTGTTTTTAACAATTAATTTGCATGTTATGGTGGAAAATAAGTATTTGGTCAGAAACAAACAAGATTTCTGGCTCTCACAGACCTGTAACTTCTTCTTTAAGAGTCTCCTCTTTCCTCCACTCATTACCTGTAGTAATGGCACCTGTTTAAACTTGTTATCAGTATAAAAAGACACCTGTGCACACCCTCAAACAGTCTGACTCCAAACTCCACTATGGTGAAGACCAAAGAGCTGTCAAAGGACACCAGAAACAAAATTGTAGCCCTGCACCAGGCTGGGAAGACTGAATCTGCAATAGCCAACCAGCTTGGAGTGAAGAAATCAACAGTGGGAGCAATAATTAGAAAATGGAAGACATACAAGACCACTGATAATCTCCCTCGATCTGGGGCTCCACGCAAATTCCCACCCCGTGGGGTCAGAATGGTCACAAGAACGGTGAGCAAAAATCCCAGAACCATGCGGGGGGACCTAGTGAATGAACTGCAGAGAGCTGGGACCAATGTAACAAGGCCTACCATAAGTAACACACTACGCCACCATGGACTCAGATCCTGCAGTGCCAGACGTGTCCCACTGCTTAAGCCAGTACATGTCCGGGCCCATCTGAAGTTTGCTAGAGAGCATTTGGATGATCCAGAGGAGTTTTGGGAGAATGTCCTATGGTCTGATGAAACCAAACTGGAACTGTTTGGTAGAAACACAACTTGTCGTGTTTGGAGGAAAAAGAATACTGAGTTGCATCCATCAAACACCATACCTACTGTAAAGCATGGTGGTGGAAACATCATGCTTTGGGGCTGTTTCTCTGCAAAGGGGCCAGGACGACTGATCCGGGTACATGAAAGAATGAATGGGGCCATGTATCGTGAGATTTTGAGTGCAAACCTCCTTCCATCAGCAAGGGCATTGAAGATGAAACGTGGCTGGGTCTTTCAACATGACAATGATCCAAAGCACACCGCCAGGGCAATGAAGGAGTGGCTTCGTAAGAAGCATTTCAAGGTCCTGGAGTGGCCTAGCCAGTCTCCAGATCTCAACCCTATAGAAAACCTTTGGAGGGAGTTGAAAGTCCGTATTGCCAAGCGAAAAGCCAAAAACATCACTGCTCTAGAGGAGATCTGCATGGAGGAATGGGCCAACATACCAACAACAGTGTGTGGCAACCTTGTGAAGACTTACAGAAAACGTTTGACCTCTGTCATTGCCAACAAAGGATATATTACAAAGTATTGAGATGAAATTTTGTTTCTGACCAAATACTTATTTTCCACCATAATATGCAAATAAAATGTTAAAAAAACAGACTGTGATTTTCTGGATTTTTTTTTCTCAGTTTGTCTCCCATAGTTGAGGTCTACCTATGATGTAAGTTACAGACGCCTCTCATCTTTTTAAGTGGTGGAACTTGCACTATTGCTGACTGACTAAATACTTTTTTGCCCCACTGTATATATATAAAAATAATTGTTTGCACTTGAATAAAGATAAAATGTTTGCTTTTGCACATCATAGATAGAAAAAAAAAAAAAAAAGTATTTCATAGATAGCACATCTGTCTAAGCCAGAAGTGTAAATATGTTTTGTTTGCAACGTTCAAGTGTCCTCACCTCCCATAAAGGGAAACATAGTTAAATTTATTTGTTCTATAGCATTTTAAAAATTGCATGTCTTTTTGCTAGTGTATTTCTTTTCCCAGTCCCAGAGTACTGGATTTAACGGGGGTGGTGCAGTGCCGTGCCCCTGTTCTTCCTCCACTTGTCACCCAATCCACGTTGAGATGAGGCTGGGCTGAGTGCAATCACTGTATGGTTCCTTGCTCCGTCTCATTGTGCTCTGCCTGCAATGCATCCTCTTTCATTGTAAGCAGAGAGTTTCAGAACACAGAAGCAGGATGGTGATGCTAATTATGGCATCATCGCTGCTCAGTCTTGGTGGAGTCCTCAATTTTGGAGGATGGTACTTGTGACATCCATGTCCACTTCTGAGGTCTTATGTGTGGAGACTGAACACCGACAGCCTTGTTGATGCTGGTAGTCAACAACTGCCCTCTTCTGCTCAGAATTCCTTCCCAACATATGCAGATTAGAGTTCAACGCGTGGGGACATCACACACGTGAGCCGGAAGCTGCAAACACTGCTGAAGCAAGGCAACGGTGGCAGAAGCTGTAGCTGACATTCTAAAATGGGCACAGGCAGTGTACTTTCACAAGCAGATCCAGCAGCTTTGGGTAGGTTTTGGGAAACCATGAGGTTAAGCACATGGGCCAGGCATGGTACATGTCTGAGCTGGCCTCACAGCTGCCACCAGGTTTTGGCCATTGTCACACAACCATGCCTGGCTGTAGGTTCAGCAGTGTCAGCCACAGATCTGCCTGCTCTTTCAGAGCTGTCTACAACTCTTCAGCATTGTGCCGTTTGTCACCTAGAAAGGTAGAGTTGGAAGGGACCTCCTGGGTCATCTGGTCCAACCCCCTGCTCAAAGCAGGATTCACTAAATCATCCCAGACAGGTGTCTGTCCAGCCTCTGTTTGATGACTTCCATTGAAGGAGAACACACCACCTCTCGTGGCAGCCTGTTCCACTCATTGATCACCCTGTCAAAAAGTTTTTTGTTTTTTTTTTTAATATCTAATCTGTCTCCTCCCATTCAGTTTCATCCGATTGCTTCTAGTCATCCTTGTGCAAATGAGCATAGAGCTGATCCTTCTACAATGTGACAGCCCTTGAGATATTTGTAGACAGCTATTAAGTCTCCTCTGTTTTTTGCAAGCTAAACATTCCCAAATTATTCCTCATAGGATATGGTTTGCAGACCGCTCACCTAAGCATATTAGCTACAGCACAGCCTGCTGCCACTTGACTGAGGTAGTGCCTTCAGCTAGTGATGAGCGAGTGTGCTCGTTAGGCTTCTTTTACACTTCCGTAGTTTGTGGTATGTCCTAATGCAGTGACGTATCGACGGATGTTGTGAAACTAGGGAAACACATCCAGTGTTATGAAGGATGCGTCGAATGAGTTCCACCCTGAATTAAAAAAAAAAAAAAAAAAAAAAAAAAGAGAAAGTTTGACGGTCAGCGACAGATCCTGTGTCCATAGGCTTCCATTATAGCCAACGGACAACGCAGGACCCGTCGCTGAGGGATTTTCCGATGTGCAGAAAAAAAAAAAGTAAAAAATAAAAAGTTCCTCTGAACATTTTCTCCACACGACTGACCGCTATTTTCCCCGACGGATCCAGTGCACAATGGATGAAACGGATGGCCATCAGTCACCAATACAAGTCTATGGCGAAAATAAAAACAAACAAAAAAAAAAATGGGGGAGCAGAGGGTGTGGCTGTCCCAGGCTCTCAGGGGCCCACCCGGAGCTATGCTACTGTAACGGCACGTGCAGACAGTTACCTTCTGCGGCAGAACAGGGAGAATGGATCTCCCTGCTCTGCTGCTATGGGGCCCTATCAAGCAGGTGGGGGGGGGGGCAGTGCCAGTAGTGGGCCCCCCGCCTGTTATTGCAGGGTCAGCTGTACTGGCATTTAGCTGATACAGCTGACCGCAATGATGAGGAAAAGGAGCGCTGCGCTAATATAGAGTAGGCCTATGGGGAATGCATTATACTATATTGAGGATGATCTGGTGCATTATGCTATATGGAGGCCATCTAGAGGGGCATCATACAGTGTGGGGATTACAGTGTTGGAGCCATCAGTTTGGAGGCTACTAAGGGGTCAGTTTACTGTGTATAAGAGCATCATACTGTGTATAGCGGAGCTGTACAGGGGGGACTCGGGACATTATTAAATGTAAAGTGGGCACTTATTGTTATAGGGGAACTCAAGTTACTGAAACTATCAAAGGGGCACACAGGGCAATATTACTTTCTAGGGGCAAAATATGGGCACTTGCACCTGCCATTGCTATATTATAGGGGTGCCTTAGATTTAGAGGGCACACAGAACCACACAGCAGGTGCAGTAATAGGGACACATACGGCAGCAGTGGCTCATTATTGGGATATCAGCAGGATGAGGAGTTTGTGCAGGTTGGGAATAGATGGTGATGGGGCTGGAATATGAGAAGTAAAATATGTCTTTGTTGTATTCTCTGCAGGTGAGTCATTGCTGGAAAAATTTGTCATGTCAGTCTGGGCCAGATGGAAAAGTGACGACTCCATCATAAAGAACGTCAGCAGTAAGACGCTATCTGTAACTGTGCTGTGATCTATGTTCTGTAGGACTGGTTTCTACCACTGACCATATGGCGGTAATATCCATGTTGGTCGTTTATATAGAGATCATCTTCAGTAATAGTGCGGTCATCTGCTGAGGTTCTCCTCCACTATTAGGGCGCATCACCGAGTTGTAATCAAGGTTACCTGGTTAGGGGCCCACTCAGAAGCTTTTCCCCCCTGAGCCAAAACCCTAGCTACGCCTCTGCTTGGATTGTGACATGAGGAAAAAGATGGAAGTGTGAAAGAGGTCAATCAGGGTTGCCCCAGTCTATAGCTTCTTCTCCGAGTGTGCTCGTGACTTGAGTTTTCCGAGCATGCTTGGGTGTTCTCTGAGTATCTTGGGCATGCTTGTAGATTACCGTATGTTTGTGTCCCTGCAGCTGCATGATTTGTGGCTGCTAGACAACCTGAACACATGCAGGGATTGCATGTTTCTTAGGGAATCTCCACATGTGTTCAAGTTGTCTAGCAGCCGTAAATCATGCAGCTGCAGAGACAAACAATCTACAAGCACGCCCAAGATACTCGGAGAACACCCAAGCATGCTCGGAAAACTCGAGTCATGAGCACACTCGGAGAAGGAGAAGCTATAGACTGGGGCAACCCTGATTGACCTAGGGCCTGCACTCCTCAGTGTCAGGAGGAAGTGTTCCATCCCAAAGTCTGACTGGGTCCCGGCTTCCACTATGTCAGCCCAGTGTGCCGTCAGCGAGATGTACTGTCCCTGCCCACAAGCACTTGTACGTGGTTAGGTGGACTTTCCTAGTAACAGCATTGTTAAGGGCATGACTAATGTTGTGGAACACATGCTTGTGTAATGCAGGGACAGCACACCAGGAGAAATATGGCGGCTGGGGACCGAGGCATGGCTGCCACCATAAGGTTGAGGAAAGCTTCTGTCTCCATGAGCCTAAAAGGCAAAATTTTGAGCGCAAGCAGTCGCGAAGTGTGTGAGTTTAGTAGTGTGGCGTTGGCTGTGTATTTGCGCTTGCGTTTCAAGGCCTGGGGGTATGGACAAGTGAATGCTGCCCTCGGACAAGGATGTGCTTGATAATGCTAGTTGAGCATGTGCGTGCAATGACAGGTGTAGGGCAGGAGGCATCTTTGCATGCACCAGGGACTGGTGATTGGCTTGCAATCACAAGAGCATAAGAAGCAGTGGTGTTACCCGCAGACACTGTTCCTGGTGTTCGGCCCACAAAGTGGGGGGTGCTTTGCTGCCATGTGCCTGATCATGTTGGTGGTCAGGCTGGTAGTTTTGCTACCCCTGCTGATGCTGGCCTGTGGTGCAAATGGCCTTTTTGCGGTTATTGGCAGAGTTTAAAAAAAAAAAAAAAAAAAAAAACACAGGCTCAGGAAGACTGTTGGACTGGCAACTTCTGTTGTGTTACAGGGAACTGTCACCCGCCTTCTGTCTGCGGCCACCACACTACTTCCCACCTGTTGGGGTGCTATTCCTCCCTCTGCATGTTCTCCTGCCAGGTTAGGTCAGTTACTATATCATCCACCACCTCCACTTCTGCACCCTGGTCCTCCTCCTGACTTTGTCAATTGTGTCTCAACATGGATGATGATTTGTGGCACGTTCCCACCGTCACCTTCATGTGACTGCTCACATGTCGTGATGCCCAAATATTTGATCTCCTCTTGCCCCACATTAAGAGGAACCAGGTGAGGTCCAAATCTATAAATGGAAAGGTGAACAACTCTTTGGAGTGTCCAAGTGTGGGATCAATTTTCTCCAGGCACTCAGCATGGTGGGAGCAAGGAGGATTATGCGGTCCAGACTCACAGCTACTGAGACTTGACAGTGTGGAAGACAGGGTGGTGGCAAAGTGACTGGAAGCATTAGCCGCTATCCAGCCAACAACCTTTTGACACTGCACTGGGTTCAATAGTGGTGTGCTGCAATCCTATTATTGGGACAGGAAAGTCGGGCAAGAAGATGTGGTGTTTGTTGTGGCACGATTTCAGCTTGCCCACAGCCTCTGCATGCACCATCACATCCAGTTCCCCGTCCCCTGTCCATTTTAAGTGGAGGACAATATTTTCCACATTCACTGCCAAGTGGCTGAATTTGGAGCGAACTTCTATGTGTTCCATGTGACGGACAAACCAGAGTTTTAAGTAGCTGGCTTGTAGGCAACTCACCAGCAAACTGTTTCAATAACTTCGCTAGAGGATTGCAACAAAATTTAGAGGGAGGCCAGAAATGGCAGAATTGAGCTCATGATCTGTACAAAGCACAGTTTTAAATAGATGGATTTTTAGTGCTGTAATATGGAAAGGATTTGGCTGTATTCTGCAGTGCCAACAGTCAAATGGAGCAGAAAAACGGTTCTCTGGATCGCTGTTTAAAGCAAATAATCAGGCATAAGGTCAGCTGTACTGGCATTTAGTTGATCGCATTGATAGGAGAAGAAGCGCTACGCTCCTTCTCCCATCATCCCCCTCAGTGTCTGACGTCACCTATGCAGACACTGACAGGGGGCTGAGCGGGCGCTCAGAGCTGTGGAGGAAGAGGTGGGGAGTATTTTTGTATGGGGGCGTGCATGTGTTTATATCACAGGGTCTGTCTATGGGGTGCTGCCTTGTGCTATAGAGTCTACATTATGCAATATAGAGTAGGGCTATGGGGAGTGCATTATACTACATTTAGGACTAGCTGGTGCATTATACTATATGGAGGCTTTCTAGGGGGCCATCATACAGTGTGGGGGCCATCGTACAGTGTGGGGATTAGTGTTGGAGCCATCAAACAGTTTGGAGTCTACTAAGGGGTCAGTATACTGTGTGGGTGGTACTATACATAGTGGGGCATCATGCTGTGTATAGGGGAGACTTGGGACATTATTGAATGTAAAGTGGGCACTTGTTATAGGGGAACTCAGGTTACTGTGACTATCAAAGGGGCACACAGGGCATTACTTTCTAGGGGGCAAAATATAGGCACTGTTTTCTAGGGCACTTGCACCTAGCATGACTATCTACTATATAATTGCCTAAGGATCACTTCCGTCTTTCTGTCTGTCATGGATATTAATTTGTCGCAGCCTCTGTCATGGAAATCCAAGTCACTGATTGGTCTTGCCAGCTGCCGCGATTAATCAGTGACGGCCACAGTCCAATTAGTCCCCCCCTACTCCTGTGAAGTCAGTGCCTGCTCCATACTCCCCCTCCAGTCACACATTGGTAATGCCAGCGGTAACAGACCGCGTTATGCCGCGGGTAACTCACTGTTACCGCCACTATTAACCCTGTGTGACCAAGTTTTACTATTGATGATGCGTATGTAATGTATGTATATGTAATGTTACAAATAAAAAACGTTATGCTCACCATCTGACATGTGGTGTCCTCGGCAGTGCAAGCAGCAGGTTCCGGTGCCAAGGATGCTATGCGAGATGGACCTTCCATGACATCACGGTCATGTGACTGCGACATCACAGGTCCTGCGCCCATACCAACCCTGGGACCGGAAGCTGCCGCGTGCACCGCACACAAGCACCAGGACTACAAGGGGGCCCCTCAGAAGGTGAGTGTTTATTTTTTTATTTTAAGTCTTTTTTAACCTGTTACATACATGCCTGGGCAATATACTATGTGGACATGCATATTCTAGAATACCCGATGCGTTAGAATAGAATCGGGCCACCATCTAGTATTATAGATGGCTGCTTTAGAATTTAGAGGACACAAACACAGCAAGTGCAGTAATAGGGACACATACGGCAGCAGCGGCTCAGTATTGGGATATCCGCAGGATGAGGAGTTTGTGCAGGTTGGGAATAGATAGTGATGGGGCTGGAATATGAGAAGTGAAACGTGTCTGTCGTATTCTCTGCAGACGAGTCCTGGCTGGAAGAAGTTGTCATGTCAGTCTGGGCCAGATGGAAAAGTGAACATCTCCATCAGAAAGAATGTCAGTAGTAAGTCATTATCTGTAACTGCTTTGATCTCATATGTTCTGTAGGACTGGTATCTCCAACTGACCATATGGCAGTAATATCCATGTTGGTCTTTATATAGAGATCATCTTCAGTAATAGAGCGATCTGCTGAGGTTCTCAGTCACCATTAGGCTATGTGCACATGTTCAGGATTGCTTGCAGAAATTTTCTAAGCAAAACCGGACATTTTCTGCAAGAAATCTGCATGCAGTGGCTCCGGTACGTGAGGTGACAGTTTCCTCACGTACCGGAGACACCGACTCACGTAGACACATTAAAATCAATCTGCACATGTCAGCGTGTTTTCACAGACAGTTTGAAAAACACGGACACATGTCAGTGTTTATGGGAACACATGGACCCATTAGAGTCAATGGGTCCATGTAAAACATGTACCGCACACAGATGCTGTCCGTGTGCCATTCCCCCCACGTGTGATGCTGAAGCCAGAATTCATCCCTTCTTCCCAGTAGCGTTCGCTGGAGAGAACGAATGAAGAATCTTTTTTCTTTTCTCTTAAAAATAAAGTTTGTGCGTCCCCTCCCGCCTCCCATCCCCTAGAGAGAGAATGGACCCTCATCCCAGCATGCCGCAGTTGGTCAAAGTGATTATCCATGAAGGCAATGAGATATAAATTAAACTTTGAAGGGTAAAACTAATGGCTCATAGTGTAAGCATGCTGCAAGAATTTGTATTTTTTGCTCAGCCACTTTTATACATGCCGCCACGTTTTCCTAGTCAAGCCAGTTTGTATTCCAACATTGTATGTTACTGCTTACATTTACTTTGTCCCACTCACAAACTAAAAGGTCCTGGCAGAGCCTTCACCTTTGTAACTGCAGGGAACCATATACATTATACAGGCAGCCAGCACAAGGTCTCCACAGTATCCCCCATATACTGAGTGTGAATTTATATCCAAGCCAGTGGGACATTCCCAAATTTTAGACAATCCCAGGAGGTCTGGGTTATTTCAGCCATATTTGCTTCCTCAGAATGCAAACAATGGTGAAGCAATGAGCCGTTAGCTGGCTGCACCAACAGCCCATGTATCTGAGATTTGATGCAATAGACCCAATGAAATCATCGAGTGGGGCAGAAAGCCTCCATAACTGGGTGGAGAGGTAGAAAAATGCCACATGGGGAAACACTATACCTTATAGAGATATTGAAAGAGTAGGACACTTGTAATGTGCATGCAAAAAAAAAATCTCCAATATTAATCAAAGTAGAAACCTGGTACATGGCACTTCATAAGCCAAGAAACAAAAACCACACTGGCCCTTCTGCCAACATTGCTCTATACTCACCAGATTGTCAACTGTGCACAGAGTTTAGACAGGATGAATCGTCTCCTCCCTGGGTCCTTTATATCTGGTAATTACACCTGCAGCTGCTTCATTAGCAATCACACGGAATAGCATGGTATAGTGACGTAGGCTGCTTTCCGACATCAGTTGGGGGTTTTTTGCCGTCAGGCACAATCCAGCAAATTTTTTAAAAATACGGATCCGTCGCAAATTGTGAAAAACTGATGCAACTGATTCGTTTTTTTATATGCAGTCAAGAGAAAATAGTAGACAGCACCGCCAGTTTATCTGAGTTATAATGCCGAACACACTTGGTGTCAATAGAAGCTTGCCATCGGATCTCGGGTGCTTATGCCGAAAGTCACAGAAATGTAATCCATATTTGAAGAAAAAAGTAGTAGCACTCACCGATCCTTAAAATGGGTTGATCCTTTATTCAAACATAATTAAAACCTTCACGGCTCGGGGGTGTGTATAGAACAGAGTGTGCTGGTTCTGACCACGGCCGTTTCGCGAAACGGCCGTCATCGGAACCTGCACACTCTGTTCTATGCACACCCCCGTGCCATGAAGGTTTTGATCCATTTTTTGTGAGAGAGAGATGGAGATGGAAAATTGCAAAAATCGGTGCATGCTTAGTTGAAAAAAACGGAAACCGTCGCCATCATATGACGTATCCGGCGCCATAGGTTTCCATTCTAGCTAAATCCGGACAGAGCCGGATCCGTCGCGGTCAATTTTAGAGAGAGAGAGAGAGATGGAAAATTGCAAAAATCGGTGCATGCTCAGTATAAAAGAATGGAATCCGTCGCCATCATATGATGTATCCGACGCCATAGGCTTCTATTCTAGCAAAAACCAGATGGCAGTGGATCCATCGCTGTCAGTTTTTTCGACGGACACAAAAAACGTTACTATGTTAGTTTTTTCCAGCCGCTGTAAAAAAAAAATTTTGGCGGATCCAGTGAAAAACGGATGAGGCCATCCGTTGCAATCTGTTGCTAATACAAATCTATGAGAAAAAACTGATCCGGCAACTTTTGCCGGATCCATTTTATTTAAGATTCGCCGAATTGTGCCTGACAGCAAAAAACTCATGTGTGAAAGCAGCCTTTAAGGGTATGTGTCCACGTTCAGGATTGCATCAGGATTTGGTCAGGATTTTTCATCAGTATTTGTAAGCCAAAACCAGGAGTGGGTGATAAATACAGAAGTGGTGCATATGTTTCTATTATACTTTTCCTCTAATTGTTCCACTCCTGGTTTTGGCTTACAAATACTGATGAAAAATCCTGACCAAATCCTGATGCAATCCTGAACGTGGACACATACCCTTAGGCACCTTTCACACATCAGTTTTTTGCCATCAGTCGCAATCCGTCAATGCTGCTGGATCCGTTTTTTTTTCTCATAGACTTGTATTAGCGATGAATTGCGACGGATGGCCTCTCGATTCATCCATCATTCACCAGATCCGTTGAAAATTGTCTGTCCGGTGGCTGGAGACAACGGACAAAGAAACGTTTTTTGTGTCCGTCGAAAAAACAGACAGCTAGGGATCCGTCGTTTGCTAGAATGGAAGCCTATGGCGCCGGATCCGTCAAATGAGGGAATCCGGTGACGAATTCCGTTTTTTTAACTGAGCATGCTCCGATTTTTTTTAGGATCCAATTAACCGGATCAGCTAGTCGGATTCAGCTAAAAAATGGACCCGTCGCATCAGTTTTTCACAGTCTACGACAGATCTGTTGATCCGTTGAGCCAACGGATTGTGACTGATGGCTAAAACCTGATGTGTGAAAGGGGCCTTACAAATACAATGTAAAATACTGACCGAATACTGAACGTGTGAATTTGATCTAAAGGTACCTTCACACATAACGATATCGTTAACGATATCGTTGCTTTTGGTGACGTTGCAACGATATCGTTAAGGAAATCGTTATGTGTGACAGCGACCAACGATCAGGCCCCTGCTGGGAGATCGTTGGTCGCTGAGGAAAGTCCAGAACTTTATTTCGTCGCTGGACTCCCTGCTGACATCGCTGGATCGGCGTGTGTGACACCGATCCAGCGATGTCTTCACTGGTAACCAGGGTAAACATCGGGTAACTAAGCGAAGGGCCGCGCTTAGTAACCCGATGTTTACCCTGGTTACCATCCTAAAAGTAAAAAAAACAAACACTACATACTTACCTACTGCTGTCTGTCCCCGGCGCTGTGCTCTGCACTCCTCCTGTACTGGCTGTGAGTGTCGGTCAGCCGGAAAGCAGAGCGGTGACGTCACCGCTCTGCTTTCCGGCCGCTGTGCTCACAGCCAGTACAGGAGGAGTACAGAGAAGCAGAGCGCCGGGGACAGACAGCGGTAGGTAAGTATGTAGTGTTTGTTTTTTTAACTTTTAGGATGGTAACCAGGGTAAACATCGGGTTACTAAGCGCGGCCCTGCGCTTAGTTACCCGATGTTTACCCTGGTTACCGGCATCGTTGGTCGCTGGAGAGCTGTCTGTGTGACAGCTCTCCAGCGACCAAACAGCGACGCTGCAGCGATCCGGATCGTTGTCGGTATCGCTGCAGCGTCGCTTAATGTGAAGGGGCCTTAAGGCCAAAACCAGGAGTGGGTGATAAATACAGAAGTGGTGATGAGTTTCTATTATACTTTTCCTCTGATTGTTCCACTGGTGGTGATAAAATACTGACAAAATACTGAACATGTGAACGTGGCCTGAAAACCACAAGCAATTAATGGGGGACAAATTCACTATTGCATTTGCACCTTTTCTTGTCTAGATTTTGGGCATGAAATCATAATTTGCGTTCTTTAAATTAATTTGCTTGCTTACATTCTGGTATTCGTTGCTTTTTTCCCTTTTTGTTTTTTTACATATTCTTCAAAATAATGAAAGCGGTTCATAAGCTTTGCACAGAATCAGATATCGTCTTTTTACTTTTGGCTTTCACATGTTTTTGTGACTTTGTAGCCAAAAGTCGCATATTTCACAAAATGGCGCAAAATTTGCTTCAAAACATCTGCCCTACATAAAATTGCTCTAGAGTACATTTGCAACAAATTTGATGACTCAGATGAAAATATCTGAAAATGACAATCACTGCCCACAATGGCGAACAAAAAAATCAGTTGAACTAATAAAATAGACTTTAAAAGAGGACCAAATGAAAAGAAGAATTAAGCACAAATGAAAAATACCAAAAAGAAAAAATATATATATATGTGTGTGTGTGTGTGGAAGGAAAGGTAGTAATAAACCATGCTGTAGTGTTTTTTGCCTGTTTTTTATTTGCGCATTTACATAGTTACATAGTTATTAAGGTTGAAGGAAGACTATATGTCCATCTAGTTCAACCCATAGCCTAACCTAACATGCCCTAGCATTATTCTTCTTTAAATGTGCGTGCTTTTTTAAAGTCTATTTTTTTCTATGTTTGCCTTTGTGGGTTTCCAGATGTTTTTTCTTGATGAGCTAAATTTGTTCAGGGACATGTACAGATAAGGCCGGGATCACACACATCGAGATATGGCCGAGTCTCGCTGATTAAAAACAAGCTCTGGCGCCGGCACTCCAGAGCGGAGCGTGCGGCCGCATAGCAATACATGGAGCTGCACGCTCTGCTCCGGAGTGCCGGTGCCGGAGCTTGCTTTTAACCAGCGAGACTCGGACGTATCTCCCTGTAGTGTGACTCCGGCCTAATAAAGACATCACAAAGTAAGGTTACTTTCACACTAGCGTTAACTGCAATCCGTCACAATGCGTCATTTTGCAGAAAAAACGCATCCTGCAAAAGTGCTTGCAGGATGCGTCGTGCTTTGGCGGACCGTCGGGAGCCAAAAACGCTACATGCAACGTTTTTTGCTCCTGACGGACCACTTTATCCGACCGCGCATGCGTGGCCGGAACTCCGCCCCCACCTCCCCGCACCTCACAATGGGGCAGCGGATGCGCCGGAGAAATGCATCCGCTGCCTCCGCTGTGCAGTGCGTTAAACGCTAGCGTCGGAATCTCTGCCCGACGCATTGCGACGGGGAGATTCCGACGCTAGTGTGAAAGTAGCCTAACACATAAAATCCTATATATCAAGCCAACACCCACAATTAATACCACTAATCAAAGGATCAGTATATGGCTGCCGTCACACTAGCAGTATTTGGTCAGTATTTTACATCAGTATTTGCAAGCCAAAACCAGGAGAGGGTGATAAATGCAGAAGTGGTGCATATGTTTCTATTATACTCTTCCTCTGATTGTTCCACTCCTGGTTTTGGCTTACAAATACTGATGAAAAATACTGACCAAATACGGTACTTCTAGTGTGACGGCAGCCTATAGGGGTGCAAGAGTGTGTAGAAAGGGTTCAGTGCAACAATAATGAAAATCATATAAGGAAAAAAAAGCATAAAAAAGAACCAGAATACTAAAAGTGCAAAACTTTATTGAAATAACAATAAAACACAAGATGTAAAGACATAAGAAAAGTAGCAGGGAAATGACAATGATGAGCCAAAACAATAATGGACCCACGGTTGTAAACAGGCAAAAGAACCAAATGGCAGAGTAAGTAATTGTAAACATGCAGGTCAGCTCAAAAGTGCATTGTTCATTGCCAAAGTGTGCCAATATAAATACAGTAGATGTAAGGTATACTGAGGAGTACAGGTACACTAAGGGTACAAGGGAAATACATGGAAGCAAATAGCCACAGTAGAAAAGAAGAGCAATGACCGTAAAATCAAGGTAAAAATATGCCTAAGGCTGGGTTAAAATTGCGCACAACACCTATAAAGTATCCTTACGTGGTTAGCCGGACATTAGATATACACCTATAGAAAAAGGCACCACACACCAATGATATAAAAGTATATACTTTATTAATGACAAAAGACCACAACATGGTCATAAAAAAGCCAAAACAGGCAGAAATGAGACGCAACAAACGCAGAAACGATGGACAAAAACCTGGAAGTAACTACAAAAATACATAAGCACTTAATGTGACAATATGGCTCTCATTAAAATACAGGCATAATAGATATAGTGACAAGGTATAACATGACGTTAATGCAATTGCTCAAGAATGGTGCTATAGTCACTGCTTAGTAAAAATATATAAGGGTACAGAGATATAAATGACTCCATATAAAAGATAACAAAAAAACTGCAAGCAGGACCAGCATATAATGTTAGTAGAAAAGGCTAAATGTGCCATGTACATAAGCATGCATGATATCCAAAAAACGTCATCACCTAAATGTAACCGCTACACTACGTAGAAAAACATGTATTTACCCAAATAATGGAGGGGAACCAGGAGTCCACCACACCCGACGCGCGTTTCGCAATGAAATACTTAGTCCAGGGGTTGTTAAAATTGGGGTTAAAATTGCGTTAACAGCAGCCCGTTCAACACATACGTTAACGGGCTGCTGTTAACACAAGTGCCGGTATGGCTGCGCGCTAGCGCAGATAGAGCATCTGCGAGCTCTATCTGCGCTAGCGGTGACAGACCCGGAAATGCTGCAGTCCGCGTCTCGGCGTCCATCACCCCATTGTGGGCGTGCGCTAGCGATGCGTCCAACATTGGATTCAATGGCGGCATTAACGGACTGCGTTACACCGCGTTATGCCACGGTGTAACGTAGTCCATCTAACGGACGGGTTCAACGCAATGTGAATCCAGCCTAAGGAATTACCAGAAGGACCGTGGTGCCACCTGCCCCAACGCGCGTTTCGGTGCAGTACCTTCTTCCGGTAACACATTGTTCAATGAATAAATGCTGAAAGTGAACACAGGTGGCCGGCACTGCTGTGCTAATCCAGGAATACAACTCAGCACCGACTCAGGCATCTTGGGTGCCACACTTTAGAAAAAAGCCAAGGCAATATTCAAGTCCACAAAATCAAGAAGAGAGTAGCACTCACCATCCCATAAAATGTCCTTTTATTGGATTCACATAAAACAGGGGCAGGAGAGTTCACAGCGGAGCCACACTGGATGGCGGCCGTTTCGCGCTAATGTGCGCTTCTATGGGTCCTAGGAGAGCAGCAGAGGAGCAGCGGGAGACAGGAGGCAGAAGCCTGTCCCCGCTGCTAACTGAATATTCACTGCAGGAGGCTAACACTGAGGGCAATCTGGCCTGTTTATCTGGCCCCAAGTCTCTGGGGGGGCCGTGGCCAGATTGCCCTCATGTGTGGTGGGCAGGGAGCGATGCCTGCAGCTCCGCTGCCTACAGGAGAAAATGGCAGCGGAGCCGCAGGGATCTATCCTGTTTCCTGCCCGGCACTTCCTGTCTGATACAGCAGCGCGGCTGGATGACATAATCATTCAGCTGCTGCCAGCGATGAAGATACTGATGGGGAATGGACAGAGAGGTGAGTGGGGCTGTGTGTGTGCGGGGGAACGTGCAGAGAGATGTGTTTATAGGTGGTGCAGAAATCAATGATGTGGGTGATGGAAAGGACGATGGGGTGGTGAGTGAGGAGGCAATGATGGAGGTGGTGTGAAGTGCAATTATGGGGGTGGTGGGGAGAAAACAATGATATAGGTAGTGGAAAGGGCAATGAGGGTGGTGGTGGGGGAGAAGGCAATGATGGAGGAGATGGGGTGGGAAATGATGGGATGGTGGGGAGAAAGCAATGATGGTGGTGGTGGAAAGGATTATGGGGTGGTGGGGCAGGAGGCAATGATGGAGGTGGTGGTATGTGCAATGATGTGTGTAGTGGAGAAAAACAATCATAGAGGTGGTGGAAAGGGCAATGATGGTGGTGTGGGAGATGGCAATGATAGAGGTAGTGGAATGGAAAATGATGTGTGTGGTGGGGGAGAAAACAATCATAGAGGTGGTGCAAAGGGAAATGATAGAGTGATGAGGGAGAAGGCAATGATGGAGGAGATGGAGAGAGCAATGATGGGAGTGGTAGGGGAGAAGGCAATGATAGATGTGGTGAAAAGGGCAATAATGGGGGTGGTGGGGGAGAGGGAGAGAGCAATGATGGGAGTGGTGGGGGAGAAAGCAATGATAGATGTGGTGGAAAGGGCAATGATGGGGTAGTGGGTCGAAGGCAATGTTGTAGGTGGTGGAAAGGGCAATGATGGGGGTGGTAGGTGGGAAGGCAATGATGGAGGTGGTGAGGAGGACAATGATGGGAAGTAAGGTCAAATATCCCCCAACTGAAGTCCCAGAACTAAACGCTCTGTGCTGGTGTTCTGTTGTTTTGGCCTACAGACCTCTGGCACAGAGTATCAACACTACACTATAGCAAATGTTTTATCCTTGGCTAGAGATGGATGGACCCCTGGATGTTCGGGTCCTGTCAAACAGTTAAAAAAGTTCAGGTGCGGGTTCGGGTCCGGGCACTGTTCTGGTACCAGAACCCAAACCCGGACCCCACTCTCTTGAATGGGGCTCGAACATCCAGTGTTTGCCATGCTGTCATGTGCATGACAGCGCAGCAAATACCGCTTCTGATCGGTGGTGAAATCATCCTCGCTGGTCAGAGAGCTGCGGTTCACTTGTGTCAGCTGATGGGGCTAAAGATTTACCAAATAAGACTAAACACAGTTTTCCATTTTTAAACGCCTATTCCACCGAAGCCCTCTGTCACGATCCATTTTTGGACTTGTGGCAGCTCTGGTTCTTCTTTGTTTAAATGTAGCTTTTTTTCCTTTCAGTCCATCGGGGGTTAATGTCAGTTTATCCCCTCCACTGGCAATCTGGTGTAACTACAGTGTTGCTGGGACAGCTGATGTGGTGGTGACCACTCCCAACATACTTTACATGGTCACCTGATGCATCAGCTGACTGTTGGTGATAGAGTTTATCTTTGGAGACCATCCTAGCGGGAGCAGCTTTCTGGTGTCAGCCACTTCTGGTGTTTGGAGTAATGTTGCTGTGCTATCTGCGCTGTGCAGCTTGGCAGTGGTGTCTGGAAGCTAAGTGCTGTATTTTCACCTTGTCCCTTTGGTGTTTGTCACTGTCCCCTGTGTGGTATTATCTGCAGTGGTGAGGCTAGTGTCCCTTGCCGGCCAGTGCACTAGCCAGGGCAGTATTAGGTGACAGCGAGGGACTTAGGTTCATGACAGCAGTGGGGGGGGGAAGGACCCACTTAAGGCATTAGGGGAATAGAGGAACAGGCTTAGGTTTGAGCTCAGGTGGTGACAATCCCCCATTTCCCTATCTGTAGGGCCTTCCTTTCCCCAATACCATCCCATTGTGTGTGTTGCGCCATCCGCTGACCGACCACCCATTGGATCGCAATACGGATCATGACACCCTTGTTCTCCTGTAATAAAAGTAAAATAAAAAACAATATACCATAGTTGTCTGTTGTTCTGTCCCACGCCGTAATCCATGTCAGGGGGGGTAAACAATTTTCAAGCTGGAAGGTGCCAAGACACGACAGTCCAGGCTGAGAACCACTGATGACTGAACTGCTGCGAGCACAGCCTCAGAGACCAATTGTGACATAATCGAGGTTACCAGAATCTTGTCACTTTGCAATATTCTTTTTAAGGCCGGCGTCACACTTAACATATTAAAAATCGGTCCAATTCTCTCAGCTGAGAGTCGCCCGAGTGTCCTCCGTATGGTCATCCATGTGTAATCCATTTGCAATGCGATGATGTGATTTCCTCGCATCAATGTATCCATGACATCTGTATGCAATCCGTATGCAATGCGATTTTTAACATGAGCTTTTACATACAGCAGTTCTCCGATTAAAAGCCGGCAAATGATCTGTTGCATACAGTATAAACACAGAGTGACAGGTTAGAATAGATTAGATAGAGTAGAAATATACACATAAAACACACATATATATATATATATATATACACATTTCGGTAACACACACATACAGTATATATGTATTTATATTGCACAGAAAGATAGATAGAAGAAAAGTCGGTAGTTCAACTGCCGGCTTCTGTAAAATCACTGCAGGAGCCGACAGGATAGAAGAGATGGATTACATACAGTAAATACATATAGAATAAGTAGCTATATAGATGTCAATGACAAATACAATTAATACAGTGTGTTTGCAAATTACTGGACATGTATTTAATTAATAAAAGATTATTTTATGTGAAAAAAGGGTGTGGGCTCCCACGCAATTTTCGCAGCCAACAGAGGGAAAGCCAGCGAGTGGGGGCAGATGTTTATAGCTTGGGAAGGGGGTAATACCCATGTAGCTTCCCATGCTATTAATATCAGCTCACAACTGTATACTTAGCCTTTACTGGCTATTAAAATGGGAAACTCCCCCAAAAAATGACGTGGGGTTCCTCCCATAATTAATAACCAGCAAAGGCTATGCAGACAGCTGCAGGCTAATATTAATAGCCTAGGAATGGGCCATGGATATTGGCCCCCCTGGCTAAAAACATCAGCACTCAGCCGCCCCAGAAAAGGCGCATCTCTAAGATGCGCCAATTCCGGCACTTAGCCTCGCTCTTCCCACTTGCCCTGTAGCAGTGGCAAGTGGGGTAATAGTTGTGGGATTGATGTCACCTTTGTATTGTAAAGTGACATCAATCCCACTGCTTAGTAATAGAGAGGTATCAATAAGACACCTATCCATTACTAATCAGGGTTGGACTGTCCCACCTGAGAACCGGAGGATTCTCCAGTGGGCACAGGCACTGACACTTGCTGGCATGCTGGCCAGCAGCTGCCTATGGACCCTGGAGCGGCTGCATTGGGGCCCCGGAGGTGGGCTCCTGCAGGGCAGCTAATCTTTGCAGCGAAGTGGAGCAGCAGGGATCCAATGCCGTCCTGCTTCCTGTCCACTGCCCGGCGCTTCCTGTCTGGCACAGCACGGTTGGATGACGTCATCATCCAGTATGCGGCTGTTTCAGAGAGAAAGCTGCTGGCGCCGAAGATACTGCTTACTGGATGTGCTGTGGCTTCGGGGAATGTGCAGATAGGTGAATGTTGCTGTGTCTCTGTTTGTCTGCCTGTGTGAGTGTATGTGGTGCGGGGTGCTGTGTGTGTGTGTGGTACTGTGTGTGTATTCAAGATTGGCAATGATGTGGGTGATGGAGAGTGCAGTGATGGGAATGGTGTGGGAGAAGGCAATGTTGGTGGTGGTGGTGGAAAGGATGATGGGGTGGTGGAGGATGCAATGATGGAGGTGGTGGAATGGGCAATGATGGGATGGTGGGGAGATGGCAATGATGGTTGTAGTGGAAAGGACAATGATGGTGGTGGTGATGGGGGAGGCAATGATGGAGGTATTGGAATGGGCAATGATGGGGGAGAAAGCAACGATGGGGTTGGTGGAAAGGACAATGATTTTAGTGGTGGAAAGGACAATGGTGGTTGTGAGGGAGGAGGCAATGATGGAGGTGGTGGAATGGGCAATGATGGGGATGGTGGGGAAGAAAGCAATGATGGAGGTGGTGTAAAGGACAATGATGGTAGTGGTGGAAAGGACAATGGTGGTTGTGGGGGAGGAGGCAATGATAGAGGTGGTGGAATGGGCAATAATGGGGGTGGTGGGGAAGAAAGCAATGATGGAGGTGGTGGAAAGGAAAATGATGGTAGTGGTGGAAAGGACAATGGTGGTGAGGGAGGAGGCAATGATGGAGGTGGTGGAATGGGCAATGATAGAGGTTGTGGGTGAGAAGACAATGATGGAGGTGGTGATGAGGACAATGATGGAGGGGAGCTGCGTTATACTTTGAGGGGGGCTACATTATATTCTGGGAGCTGCATAATACTATATGAGGGGGCTGCATTATGCCCTATGAGGGGGCTACAGTATATTCTATGAGGGGGTGCATTATACCTTATGAGGGGGTTGCATTATACTCTGAGGGGGCTGCATCATATTCTGTGTGGAGGAGCTGCATTATACCGTATGAGGGGGACTGTATTATACCATATGAGGGTGCTGCATTATATTCTATGGGGGGCTGCATTATACCTTATGAGGGGGTTGCATTATATTTTGTGGGGTGCTGCATTATACCCTATGAGGAGGCTGCACTATTTTCTATGAGGGGCTGCATTACATTCTATGAGCGGGGCTACATTATATTCCGTGAGGGGGGCTGCATTATATACCATGAAGGGGAATGCATTATATTCCATGACGGAGGCTACATTATATTCTATGAGGGGGCTACATTATATTCTATGAGGGGGATACCCCAACCCCTGATACACAATTAAGACATGTACTACCTTATATTATACCCTGATATTAGCGTGTTTTACGATACAATTGGTGGTCTTGTATCTATTTCTATGTAGCTACATAGTGGGCCCCAAGAATGATTTTCTCTGGTGGGCCCAAGGTGCTCTAGTCCGATGATGACTAATCCTATGGTTGTTACATGTTAATTAAAGACACAGCCAGAATAAAGTCTTTTAATGAAATAAAACACAACAGTTTTTCCATTTTATTATTACTCCTAATCCATGTGACGCCCTCGATCTCCTGTAATAAAAATAACAAACCAACAATATACCATACCTGCCAAGATGCGACCTTCCCAGCTGAAAACCACTGGTGAATGAGCTGCTGAAAGCCGAGCTTCAGTGACATCACCGCTAGTTCCCGGCGCTTGCGCACTGCAGTGCTTTGCTCTGCCCTCAACAGGGTAGGTAAGTAGCCTGCGCAGGAGCGCGATGCTGAGGAGATTGTGTGGATGATGAAGGGACGTGCAAAAAATAAGCCCTCACCAAACCCGAGATCACAAAAAATGGAGATGCTACGGGTATCGGAAAATGGCGTAATATTTTTTCCTTTTTATTTTAACAAAGTTTTTTTTTTTTTTTTCACCACTTAGGCTGGTTTCACATTTGCGTTTAAATCCGCAGCGTTTTAAACGCATCCGCAAGTGGTGAAAAAAACGCATGTAAACGCGTACAAACGCTGCGTTTTTTAGATGCATGCGTTTTCGCATGCGGTTAAAATACCGCCGCGTTTGTATGCGTTTACATGCGTTTTTTCCTGCGTTTGCGCTTTTGGTACGCATGATGAGAAATCTCACAAGCTGGTTTTTGTTCATTCTGCTTCACAAAAATCGGAATAAAAAGCAATCAAAAATGTCACGTGCCCGAAAATGTTACCAATAAAAATGTCCCGCAAAAAACAAGACCTCACATGACTCTGTGGACCAAAATATGGAAAAATTGTAGCTCTCAAAATGTGGTAACGCAAAAAATATTTTTTGGAATAAAAAGCGCATTTCAGTGTGTGACAGCTGCCAATCATAAAAATCCACTAGAAAACCCCTTATAAATAGAAATCAAACCCCCTTCATCAACTCCTTAGTTAGGGAAAAATTAGAAAATTAAAAAAATGTTTTTATTTCCATTTTCCCATTAGGGTTTGGGCTAGGGTTAGGGTTAGGGCTAGGGTTAGGGTTTGGATCCCTTTGGGGTTAGGGTTGGGGTTAGGGTTTGGATCCCTGTGGGGTTAGGGTTAGGGTTTGGATCCCTTTTTCATCTTGATGGTGGCTTAGGGTTAGGGCTAGGGTTAGGGTTTTGGTCCCTTTATCACCTTGATGGTGGGGGGTGGCTTATCAGTGTCTAGACTTGTTTTTCTCTATGGAAACGCATGCGTTAAAAAATGCAACCAAACGCATGTGTTAAAAACGCATGCGTTTACATCAGAGGCGTGGCTAGAGCTTTTGCCGCCCGGGGCTGTTCCCGAGTTTGGCGCCCCCCCCCCCCCCTCCCCCGGCTCAATACACACAAAGGTTACCAAAAATGGTTTTCCTGTTTTGTAGAACTTAAACTGGGCCTAAATACCACTATTTAGACTTAATACCACCACACCATGACCAGGCCACAGTGACCAAATAATACTACATACAAGGGACAAATACCACAACACCATTTCCAGACCACATATTACCACCACATAGTGACTGAATACTACAATACTGATCAGTAATAAAAAAAAAAAAACACAATACTATCACCATAAGTGCCAGTATTCACAGGAGATCTGTACTTAGTATGCAGTGTCTGTGTAGAGGTAATACAGAGATCACTGGTGACATTATACACAGGACCTCTATATAGTATACAGTGTTATGGCTGGCAATCAGGCAACACAGCGTGCAGTAATCAGCGCACATACAGAGATCTGGCAATAACCAAAAACAATAGGACGAGCTCTGAGACGTGGAATCTCTGTAGACTGCAGTACCTGATCTATCCTCACACAACTATAAGCAGCAGTGGATTGCGCCTATCACTACCTATGCAACTCGGCACTGCCTGAGGAGCTGACTAGCCTGAAGATAGAAATACAAGCCTGACTTACCTCAGAGAAATACCCCAAAGGAATAGGCAGCCCCCCACATATAATGACTGTTAGCAAGATGAAAAGACAAACGTAG
Source organism: Ranitomeya imitator (assembly GCF_032444005.1). Classification (NCBI taxonomy): domain Eukaryota; kingdom Metazoa; phylum Chordata; class Amphibia; order Anura; family Dendrobatidae; genus Ranitomeya; species Ranitomeya imitator. The sequence continues at coordinate 83,529,029 of NC_091284.1, read as the reverse complement.
GAATGAAATAGATTCAGCAAAGTGAGGCCCGATATTCTAGACAGAGCGAGGATAGCAAAGAGAACTATGCAGTCTACAAAAAACCCTAAAACGAAAACCACGCAAAGGGGCAAAAAGACCCACCGTGCCGAACTAACAGCACGGCGGTGCACCCCTTTGCTTCTCAGAGCTTCCAGCAAAAGTTAATAGCAAGCTGGACAGAAAAAACAGAAAACAAACTAGAAGCACTTATCTAGCAGAGCAGCAGGCCCAAGGAAAGATGCAGTAGCTCAGATCCAACACTGGAACATTGACAAGGAGCAAGGAAGACAGACTCAGGTGGAGCTAAATAGCAAGGCAGCCAACGAGCTCACCAAAACACCTGAGGGAGGAAGCCCAGAGACTGCAATACCACTTGTGACCACAGAAGTGAACTCAGCCACAGAATTCACAACAGTACCCCCCCCCCCTTGAGGAGGGGTCACCGAACCCTCACCAGAACCCCCAGGCCGACCAGGATGAGCCACATGAAAGGCACGAACAAGATCTGGGGCATGGACATCAGAGGCAAAAACCCAGGAATTATCTTCCTGAGCATAACCCTTCCATTTGACCAGATACTGGAGTTTCCGTCTAGAGACACGAGAATCCAAAATCTTCTCCACAATATACTCCAATTCCCCCTCCACCAAAACAGGGGCAGGAGGCTCCACAGATGGAACCATAGGTGCCACGTATCTCCTCAACAACGACCTATGGAATACATTATGTATGGAAAAGGAGTCTGGGAGGATCAGACGAAAAGACACCGGATTGAGAATCTCAGAAATCCTATACGGACCAATAAAACGAGGTTTAAATTTAGGAGAGGAAACCTTCATAGGAATATGACGAGAAGATAACCAAACCAGATCCCCAACACGAAGTCGGGGTCCCACACGGCGTCTGCGATTAGCGAAAAGCTGAGCCTTCTCCTGGGACAAGGTCAAATTGTCCACTACCTGAGTCCAGATCTGCTGCAACCTGTCCACCACAGAATCCACACCAGGACAGTCCGAAGACTCAACCTGTCCTGAAGAGAAACGAGGATGGAACCCAGAATTGCAGAAAAATGGAGAGACCAAGGTAGCCGAGCTGGCCCGATTATTAAGGGCGAACTCAGCCAACGGCAAAAATGACACCCAATCATCCTGGTCAGCGGAAACAAAACATCTCAGATATGTTTCCAAGGTCTGATTGGTTCGTTCGGTCTGGCCATTAGTCTGAGGATGGAAGGCCGAGGAGAAAGATAGGTCAATGCCCATCCTACCACAAAAGGCTCGCCAGAACCTCGAGACAAACTGGGAACCTCTGTCAGAAACAATATTCTCAGGAATGCCATGTAAACGAACCACATGCTGGAAGAACAAAGGCACCAAATCAGAGGAGGAAGGCAATTTAACCAAGGGCACCAGATGGACCATTTTAGAAAAGCGATCACAGACCACCCAAATGACCGACATTTTTTGAGAAACGGGAAGGTCAGAAATGAAATCCATCGAAATATGTGTCCAAGGCCTCTTCGGGACCGGCAAGGGCAAAAGCAACCCACTGGCACGTGAACAGCAGGGCTTAGCCCTAGCACAAATTCCACAGGACTGCACAAAAGCACGCACATCCCGCGACAGAGATGGCCACCAGAAGGATCTAGCAACCAACTCCCTGGTACCAAAGATTCCTGGATGACCGGCCAGCACCGAACAATGAAGTTCAGAGATAACTTTACTAGTCCACCTATCAGGGACGAACAGTTTCTCGGCCGGACAACGATCAGGTTTATTAGCCTGAAATTTCTGCAACACTCTCCGCAAATCAGGGGAGATGGCAGACACAATGACTCCTTCCTTGAGGATACTCGCCGGCTCAGATAACCCCGGAGAGTCGGGCACAAAACTCCTAGACAGAGCATCCGCCTTCACATTTTTAGAGCCCGGAAGGTATGAAATCACAAAATCAAAACGAGCAAAAAATAACGACCAACGGGCCTGTCTAGGATTCAAGCGCTTGGCAGACTCAAGATAGGTAAGGTTCTTATGATCAGTCAAAACCACCACGCGATGCTTAGCACCCTCAAGCCAATGACGCCACTCCTCGAATGCCCACTTCATGGCCAGCAACTCTCGGTTGCCCACATCATAATTACGCTCAGCAGCAGAAAATTTCCTGGAAAAGAAAGCACATGGTTTGAACACTGAGCAACCAGAACCTCTCTGTGACAAAACCGCCCCTGCACCAATCTCAGAAGCATCAACCTCGACCTGGAACGGAAGAGAAACATCAGGTTGACACAACACAGGGGCACAGCAAAAACGACGCTTCAACTCCTGAAAAGCTTCCACGGCAGCAGAAGACCAATTAACCAAATCAGCACCCTTCTTGGTCAAATCGGTCAATGGTCTGGCAATGCTAGAAAAATTACAGATGAAGCGACGATAAAAATTAGCAAAGCCCAGGAATTTCTGCAGACTTTTTAGAGATGTCGGCTGAGTCCAATCCTGGATGGCCTGAACCTTAACCGGATCCATCTCGATAGTAGAAGGGGAAAAGATGAACCCCAAAAATGAAACTTTCTGCACACCGAAGAGACACTTTGATCCCTTCACGAACAAGGAATTAGCACGCAGTACCTGGAAAACCATTCTGACTTGCTTCACATGAGACTCCCAATCATCTGAGAAGATCAAAATGTCATCCAAGTAAACAATCAAGAATTTATCCAGATACTCACGGAAAATGTCATGCATAAAAGACTGAAAAACAGATGGAGCATTGGCAAGTCCGAACGGCATCACCAGATACTCAAAATGACCCTCGGGCGTATTAAATGCCGTTTTCCATTCATCTCCCTGCCTGATTCTCACCAGATTATACGCACCACGAAGATCAATCTTAGTAAACCAACTAGCCCCCTTAATCCGAGCAAACAAGTCAGAAATCAATGGCAAGGGATACTGAAACTTAACAGTGATCTTATTAAGAAGGCGGTAATCAATACACGGTCTTAGCGAACCATCCTTCTTGGCTACAAAAAAGAACCCTGCTCCCAATGGTGACGACGATGGGCGAATATGTCCCTTCTCCAGGGACTCCTTCACATAACTGCGCATAGCGGTGTGTTCAGGTACGGACAAATTAAATAAACTACCCTTAGGGAATTTACTACCAGGAATCAAATCGATAGCACAATCACAATTCCTATGCGGAGGTAGGGCATCAGACTTGGACTCTTCAAATACATCCTGAAAGTCCGACAAGAACTCTGGGATGTCAGAAGGAATGGATGACGAAATAGACAAAAATGGAACATCACCATGTACTCCCTGACAACCCCAGCTGGTTACCGACATAGAGTTCCAATCCAATACTGGATTATGGGTTTGTAGCCATGGCAACCCCAACACGACCACATCATGCAAATTATGCAGTACCAGAAAGCGAATAACTTCCTGATGTGCAGGAGCAATGCACATGGTCAGCTGGGCCCAGTACTGAGGCTTATTCTTGGCCAAAGGTGTAGCATCAATTCCTCTCAACGGAATAGGACACCGCAAAGGCTCCAAGAAAAATCCACAACGTTTAGCATAATCCAAATCCATCAGATTCAGGGCAGCGCCTGAATCCACAAACGCCATGACAGAATACGATGACAAAGAGCACATTAAGGTAATGGACAAAAGGAATTTGGACTGTACAGTACCAATAACGGCAGAGCTATCGAACCGCCTAGTGCGTTTAGGACAATTAGAAATAGCATGAGTAGAATCACCACAATAGAAACACAGTCTGTTCAGACGTCTGTGTTCTTGCCGTTCTACTTTAGTCATAGTCCTGTCGCACTGCATAGGCTCAGGTTTACTCTCAGACAATACCGCCAGATGGTGCACAGATTTACGCTCGCGCAAGCGACGACCGATCTGAATGGCCAAGGACATAGACTCATTCAAACCAGCAGGCATAGGAAATCCCACCATTACATCCTTAAGAGCTTCAGAGAGACCCTTTCTGAACAAAGCCGCTAGTGCAGATTCATTCCACAGAGTGAGTACTGACCACTTCCTAAATTTCTGACAATATACTTCTACATCATCCTGACCCTGGCATAAAGCCAGCAGATTTTTCTCAGCCTGATCCACTGAATTAGGCTCATCGTAAAGCAATCCCAGCGCCTGGAAAAATGCATCAACATTACTCAATGCAGAATCTCCTGGTGCAAGAGAAAACGCCCAGTCCTGTGGGTCGCCGCGCAAAAAAGAAATAATAATCAAAGCCTGTTGAATAGGATTACCAGAAGAATGAGGTTTCAAGGCCAAAAATAGCTTACAATTATTTCTGAAGCTCAGGAACTTAGTTCTATCACCAAAAAACAAATCAGGAATCGGAATTCTTGGTTCTAGCATCGATTTCTGATCAATAGTATCTTGAATCTTTTGTACATTTACAACGAGATTATCCATTGAGGAGCACAGAGCCTGAATATCCATGTCCACAGCTGTGTCCTGAAGCACTCTAATGTCTAGGGGAAAAAAAAGACTGAAGACAGAGCTAAGAAAAAAAAAATGATGTCAGGATTTCTTTTTTCCCTCTATTGGGAATCATTGGTTTGGGCTCCTTGTACTGTTATGGCTGGCAATCAGGCAACACAGCGTGCAGTAATCAGCGCACATACAGAGATCTGGCAATAACCAAAAACAATAGGACGAGCTCTGAGACGTGGAATCTCTGTAGACTGCAGTACCTGATCTATCCTCACACAACTATAAGCAGCAGTGGATTGAGCCTATCACTACCTATGCAACTCGGCACTGCCTGAGGAGCTGACTAGCCTGAAGATAGAAATACAAGCCTGACTTACCTCAGAGAAATACCCCAAAGGAATAGGCAGCCCCCCACATATAATGACTGTTAGCAAGATGAAAAGACAAAACGTAGGAATGAAATAGATTCAGCAAAGTGAGGCCCGATATTCTAGACAGAGCGAGGATAGCAAAGAGAACTATGCAGTCTACAAAAAACCCTAAAACGAAAACCACGCAAAGGGGCAAAAAGACCCACCGTGCCGAACTAACAGCACGGCGGTGCACCCCTTTGCTTCTCAGAGCTTCCAGCAAAAGTTAATAGCAAGCTGGACAGAAAAAACAGAAAACAAACTAGAAGCACTTATCTAGCAGAGCAGCAGGCCCAAGGAAAGATGCAGTAGCTCAGATCCAACACTGGAACATTGACAAGGAGCAAGGAAGACAGACTCAGGTGGAGCTAAATAGCAAGGCAGCCAACGAGCTCACCAAAACACCTGAGGGAGGAAGCCCAGAGACTGCAATACCACTTGTGACCACAGAAGTGAACTCAGCCACAGAATTCACAACAATACAGTGTATAGTGTCAGTGTATAGGTAACACTGACTCACCAGTGACGTCTCTAGGTGAAGTCCTTCATCTTTCATCCAGCACAGACCGCCATCATTCCTTCCAGCCAGGACTCGTTTCTGCAGGAAATAACACAGTTATCTCGAGCTCCGCTTGCAGAACACATTACTTAATTTTTCACAACTTCTACATTACATCACATGAAGAAAAAAAGGTGATATAGTGTCACTCTGCACAGTAACAGGACCACCCCCCCATTTAAAACAGTATACTCAAAAAATAAAATAAATACATCACTGCAGTAATAATATCCCTTAATTAGCCCCTATGGTAACACTATTCCCCACCCTGGCCCCGTTTATCTCATTCCTGGCTCCAGCCATATGTTCTCGCATCCTGCCCTCATGAGTATCCATTCTACACCATATGATCTCCCCATCCTGCCCCACCAGCCTCCATCGTATCCGTCCTGCCCCATGATCCAATCCTGCCCCGTGTCTCCAATCATGCCCGTATCTACATTCTGCCCATGCCTCAAGTCCTGCCCCCAGTGTGTCCAGCAATCTGCCCCAGTGTGTCCAGCATATTACCCCCATGTTGTCCAGCAATCTGCCCCAGTGTGTTCAGCATATTGCCCCCAGTGTGTCCAGCAATCTGCCCCAGTATGTCCAGCACTGTCCCCAGTGTGTCCAGCAATCTGCCCCAGTGTCCAGCATTGCCCCAGTGTGTCCAGCAGTCTGCCCCAGTGTGTCCAGCATATTACCCCCAGTGTCCAGCATTGCCCCAGTGTGTCCAGCATATTACCCCCAGTGTGTCCAGCAATCTGCCCCAGTATGTCCAGCACTGCCCCCAGTGTGTCCAGCAATCTGCCCCAGTGTCCAGCATTGCCCCAGTGTGTCCAGCAGTCTGCCCCAGTGTGTCCAGCATATTACCCCCAGTGTCCAGCATTGCCCCAGTGTGTCCAGCATATTACCCCCAGTGTGTCCAGCAATCTGCCCCAGTGTCCAGCATTGCCCCAGTGTGTCCAGAAGTCTGCCCCAGGGTCTCCAGTATTGCCCCAGTGTGTCCAGCAATCTGCCCCATGGTCTCCTGTATTGCCCCAGTGTGTCCAGCATTCTGCCCCATGGTCTCCTGTATTGCCCCAGTGTGTCCAGCATTCTGCCCCATGGTCTCCAGTATTGCCCCAGTGTGTCCAGCGTTCTGCCCCATGGTCTCCAGTATTGCCCCAGTGTGTCCAGCATTCTGCCCCATGGTCTCCAGTATTGCCCCAGTGTGCCCAGCTTTCTGCCCCATGGTCTCCAGTATTGCCCCAGTGTGTCCAGCAATCTGCCCCATAGTCTCCTGTATTGCCCCAGTGTGTCCAGCATTCTGCCCCATGGTCTCCAGTATTGCCCCAGTGTGTCCAGCAATCTGCCCCATGGTCTCCAGTATTGCCCCAGTGTGTCCAGCATTCTGCCCCATGGTCTCCAGTATTGCCCCAGTGTGTCCAGCAATCTGCCCCATGGTCTCCAGTATTGCCCCAGTGTGTCCAGCAATCTGCCCCATGGTCTCCAGTATTGCCCCAGTGCATCCAGCATTCTGCCCCATGGTCTCCAGTATTGCCCCAGTGTGTCCAGCAATCTGCCCCATAGTCTCCTGTATTGCCCCAGTGTGTCCAGCATTCTGCCCCATGGTCTCCAGTATTGCCCCAGTGTGTCCAGCAATCTGCCCCATGGGCTCCAGTACTGCCCCAGTGTGTCCAGCATTCTGCCCCATGGTCTCCAGTATTGCCCCAGTGTGTCCAGCAATCTGCCCCATGGTCTCCAGTATTGCCCCAGTGTGTCCAGCATTGCCCCCAGACAGAGTCAGACATAAAGAAAAAAAAAAAAAGTAAAATCCTCACCTCTCCCGTTCCTAGCGCAGGTCCGGTGCAGCCAGTCAGCGTCTCTCCGGCTCTGCGACGCTCAGGACAGAGAGGCTGAGCGGCGCGCACAGTAGTGACGTCATCGCGCCCTCTGCTCTGAGACGTCGCAGAGTCAGAGGACGCTGCAGCTGCCGCAGGAACCAGGAGAGGTGAGTATTAGAGCGGGGGGCGGGAGCCCGGGGGTTGGGGGGAGCCTGGTCGTGGCGGCGGACGGCGCCGCCCAAAGATTTAAAAGGGCGTCTTTTTTTTTTTTTTTTTTTTCTTTCTCCTCCTGACCGCCCCCCCCGCACCCCCCTTCCTACGCCACTGGTTTACATAGACAGCGATACGTTTTTTATTTACGCAATCGAACCCATGCGTTTTTTTTGCGGCAAAAAAAGCCTCTAGAAATTACTACATGTTGCATTTCCGCCCCAAGACGCAAGCATCGAAACGACGCATGCGTCGTCAAACGTGGCTAAGCACATACAAAAAAACGCATGCGTTTTTAATGTTAAATATAGGAAAATCGAACACATGCGTTTATATGCGTTACAAACGCAGCGGCAAAAAACGCAAATGTGAAACCAGCCTTAGATAACAAAGAACCTATATGTCTATATATAGACATATTTGGTGTCTATGAACTTGTAATGACCTGGAGAATCATAATGGTAGGTCAGTTTTAGCATTTAGTGAACATGGTGAAAAAAAAAAAAACAATTTCACCGCACTTGGAAATTTTTCCCGTTTTCGAGTACGCGACATGATAAAGCCAATGGTGTCGTTCAAAAGTACAACTCATCATGCAAAAAAAATAAGCCCCCACATGGCCATTTTGTGGAAAAAAGTAAAAAATGTATGACTCTGGGAAGAAGGGGAGCAAAAAATGAAAATGCAAAACCAAAAAATACCTCTGGTCGTTAAAGGGTTAAACTATTTTACGCGTTCACTTTTTTTTTATGTTCGTCATTGTGGGCAGTGTCTGCCATTTCCAGATGTTTTGACTTGATTCATTAAACATGGTGCAAATGTACTCTAGAGCAACTTTATGTAGGGCAGATATTTTGGAGCAAATTTTGCACCATTTTCTGAAATGTGCAATTTTTGGCTACAAAGTCGCAAAACATGCCAAAGCCAAAAGTAAAGAGACTAAATCTGACTTATGAACCGCTTGCATTATTTTAAAGAATTTGGCATAAAAACTGACAATGAATACCACAAAGCAAAGAAGAAAAGTGACTTTAAAAAAAACGCAAATTATGTATCTGGGACCAAAATCTAGAAAAAAAAAGATGCAAATGCAATAATGAATCGTTGCAAATTATGAAAAACTGATCTGACAGATCCATTTTTTCGCCGGATCAGACTAGGTGTTCCAGTGTCCCACTAGCTGTTCCAGCAAGGGGGGGAGAGAGAGAATCCATTCTAGCAAAAGCCATATCCGTCGCTGTTCATTTTTTCAACAGACACAATATACTATTATTACGTTACTATGTCCGTTTTTTCCGGCCGCGGGAAAACAAATTTTTGACTGATCTGGTGAAAAATGGATAAAACTTGAGTCCATCTGTCGCACTTTGTCATTAATACAAGTTTATGAGAAAAAAACGGATCCAGCGGCAACTTTTGTCAGATCTGTTTTTTTCTAAATTCGCCAGATTGTGCCTGACAGCAAAAAACTGATGTGTGAAAGCAGCCTAAGGCTTCTTTCACATTTCTGTCGGTACAGGGCCGTCACGAAGCGTTGGCGCGACGTACCGACGGAAGCATCACCAGAAGCCTTACGTCGCGCGAATTTTTGCCTGTAGGACATTATTGCAAGAGAGCTTGGCTGAGTAGATTACACAAGAAGGAAAACACACAGCAAGTCAGCAGGATCTAGGAGCAACATGGCAGATGTGACAACCTACATGGTGAGCTGCAGCATGTGCTACATGTTCACAGATCGACCAGAAGAAGAATCCAATTTCACCTGTCAGAAGTGTAGACTAGTGGCCCTTTTAGAAGAAAAGGTGCGGGGTCTGGAAGAAAGAATAGCAACTTTGAAACTCATCAAAGAGAATGAAGACTTTCTAGACAGAACAGAAGCATCTCTACTGGTCACAGAAGGTGCAAAAAGTGTCAGAGAACCTCCAAAAGCAGATGAGTGGAAGCATGTGACCAAAAGAAGCAAGAAGACCATGGAGAAATCACCAACCACACAACTGAAGAACCGATATCAAATCTTTGTAGAGGATGAAGATGGCACACCTAAGAATGAAGCAATACCAGCAAGCAAAAAAGAAAAGGGCACACAGCAACAAGTGACAGCAAAAAGTACAGCCAAGAAGCAACGAAGAGTGGTGGTGGTGGGAGACTCACTACTGAGAGGCACAGAAGCAGCCATCTGCAGACCGGACATAACTGCAAGAGAAGTATGCTGCCTTCCAGGTGCGATGATCAAGGATGTGACCGATAGGATACCAAAGCTCTTCAGCTCCAAGGACGTCCACCCATTTCTTCTGATACATGTTGGCACCAATGACACGGCAAGGAAGGACCTACCGACAATCTGCAAGGACTTTGAAGAGTTGGGGAAGAAAGTAAAGGAACTGGATGCACAGGTAGTTTTTTCTTCTATCCTTCCAGTAGATGGGCATGGCACCAGGAGATGGAACAGGATCCTTGATGCAAACAACTGGCTAAGACGATGGTGCAGACAACAAGGATTTGGATTCCTGGACCACGGTGTGAATTACTGGTATGATGGACTCCTCGCCAGAGACGGACTACACCTCAACAAACCTGGGAAACACACATTCGCCAGAAGACTCGCTACACTCATCAGGAGGGCGTTAAACTAGAAGAAGAGGGGACGGGAAGAAAAACATTAGACTCGAACAAAGACGACCCAGGAAAACATACTCAGAAGGGAGGTAAGAACATTTCTAAAACAATCCACAGTGAGGAGATTGGAACAAAACAAAATCCTCTAAACTGCATGCTCGCAAACGCCAGAAGCCTGACAAACAAGATGGAAGAACTAGAAGCAGAAATATCTACAGGTAACTTTGACATAGTGGGAATAACCGAGACATGGTTAGATGAAAGCTATGACTGGGCAGTTAACTTACAGGGTTACAGTCTGTTTAGAAAGGATCGTAAAAATCGGAGAGGAGGAGGGGTTTGTCTCTATGTAAAGTCTTGTCTAAAGTCCACTTTAAGGGAGGATATTAGCGAAGGGAATGAGGATGTCGAGTCCATATGGGTTGAAATTCATGGAGGGAAAAATGGTAACAAAATTCTCATTGGGGTCTGTTACAAACCCCCAAATATAACAGAAAGCATGGAAAGTCTACTTCTAAAGCAGATAGATGAAGCTGCAACCCATAATGAGGTCCTGGTTATGGGGGACTTTAACTACCCGGATATTAACTGGGAAACAGAAACCTGTGAAACCCATAAAGGCAACAGGTTTCTGCTAATAACCAAGAAAAATTATCTTTCACAATTGGTGCAGAATCCAACCAGAGGAGCAGCACTTTTAGACCTAATACTATCTAATAGACCTGACAGAATAACAAATCTGCAGGTGGTTGGGCATTTAGGAAATAGCGACCACAATATTGTGCAGTTTCACCTGTCTTTCACTAGGGGGACTTGTCAGGGAGTCACAAAAACATTGAACTTTAGGAAGGCAAAGTTTGAACAGCTTAGAGATGCCCTTAATCTGGTAGACTGGGACAATATCCTCAGAAATGAGAATACAGATAATAAATGGGAAATGTTTAAGAACATCCTAAATAGGCAGTGTAAGCGGTTTATACCTTGTGGGAATAAAAGGACTAGAAATAGGAAAAACCCAATGTGGCTAAACAAAGAAGTAAGACAGGCAATTAACAGTAAAAAGAAAGCATTTGCACTACTAAAGCAGGATGGCACCATTGAAGCTCTAAAAAACTATAGGGAGAAAAATACTTTATCTAAAAAACTAATTAAAGCTGCCAAAAAGGAAACAGAGAAGCACATTGCTAAGGAGAGTAAAACTAATCCCAAACTGTTCTTCAACTATATCAATAGTAAAAGAATAAAAACTGAAAATGTAGGCCCCTTAAAAAATAGTGAGGAAAGAATGGTTGTAGATGACGAGGAAAAAGCTAACATATTAAACACCTTCTTCTCCACGGTATTCACGGTGGAAAATGAAATGCTAGGTGAAATCCCAAGAAACAATGAAAACCCTATATTAAGGGTCACCAATCTAACCCAAGAAGAGGTGCGAAACCGGCTAAATAAGATTAAAATAGATAAATCTCCGGGTCCGGATGGCATACACCCACGAGTACTAAGAGAACTAAGTAATGTAATAGATAAACCATTATTTCTTATTTTTAGTGACTCTATAGCGACAGGGTCTGTTCCGCAGGACTGGCGCATAGCAAATGTGGTGCCAATATTCAAAAAGGGCTCTAAAAGTGAACCTGGAAATTATAGGCCAGTAAGTCTAACCTCTATTGTTGGTAAAATATTTGAAGGGTTTCTGAGGGATGTTATTCTGGATTATCTCAATGAGAATAACTGTTTAACTCCATATCAGCATGGGTTTATGAGAAATCGCTCCTGTCAAACCAATCTAATCAGTTTTTATGAAGAGGTAAGCTATAGACTGGACCACGGTGAGTCATTGGACGTGGTATATCTCGATTTTTCCAAAGCGTTTGATACCGTGCCGCACAAGAGGTTGGTACACAAAATGAGAATGCTTGGTCTGGGGGAAAATGTGTGTAAATGGGTTAGTAACTGGCTTAGTGATAGAAAGCAGAGGGTGGTTATAAATGGTATAGTCTCTAACTGGGTCGCTGTGACCAGTGGGGTACCGCAGGGGTCAGTATTGGGACCTGTTCTCTTCAACATATTCATTAATGATCTGGTAGAAGGTTTACACAGTAAAATATCGATATTTGCAGATGATACAAAACTATGTAAAGCAGTTAATACAAGAGAAGATAGTATTCTGCTACAGATGGATCTGGATAAGTTGGAAACTTGGGCTGAAAGGTGGCAGATGAGGTTTAACAATGATAAATGTAAGGTTATACACATGGGAAGAGGGAATCAATATCACCATTACACACTGAACGGGAAACCACTGGGTAAATCTGACAGGGAGAAGGACTTGGGGATCCTAGTTAATGATAAACTTACCTGGAGCAGCCAGTGCCAGGCAGCAGCTGCCAAGGCAAACAGGATCATGGGGTGCATTAAAAGAGGTCTGGATACACATGATGAGAGCATTATACTGCCTCTGTACAAATCCCTAGTTAGACCGCACATGGAGTACTGTGTCCAGTTTTGGGCACCGGTGCTCAGAAAGGATATAATGGAACTAGAGAGAGTACAAAGGAGGGCAACAAAATTAATAAAGGGGATGGGAGAACTACAATACCCAGATAGATTAGCGAAATTAGGATTATTTAGTCTAGAAAAAAGACGACTGAGGGGCGATCTAATAACCATGTATAAGTATATAAGGGGACAATACAAATATCTCGCTGAGGATCTGTTTATACCAAGGAAGGTGACGGGCACAAGGGGGCATTCTTTGCGTCTGGAGGAGAGAAGGTTTTTCCACCAACATAGAAGAGGATTCTTTACTGTTAGGGCAGTGAGAATCTGGAATTGCTTGCCTGAGGAGGTGGTGATGGCGAACTCAGTCGAGGGGTTCAAGAGAGACCTGGATGTCTTCCTGGAGCAGAACAATATTGTATCATACAATTATTAGGTTCTGTAGAAGGACGTAGATCTGGGTATTTATTATGATGGAATATAGGCTGAACTGGATGGACAAATGTCTTTTTTCGGCCTTACTAACTATGTTACTATGTTACTATGTAAGTGTGTGCTCTCACATTTCCGTCAGACTGCAGGGTGAGGAAAGATCGTGAGAGTGATATTTCCTGCTGGGCATGCGCAGTCTGAAACACTGGATGCAACGTACAGAAAAACGTTCTCTTGAACGTTTTTCTGTGACGACGGTCCGCCAAAACCCGACGCAACCAGTGCACGACGGACGCATAGTGTGGCTATACGTCGCGATCCGTTGGCAATACAAGTCTAAGGGAAAAAAACGCATCCTGCGGGCAAATTTGCAGGATGCCTTTTTTTTCCCAAAACGACACATTGTGATGGATTAAAAAAAAAGGAAATGTGAAAGTAGCCTAAGGCCGGCTTCACACTCAGCGTATGAAAATACGGTCCGTATATTACGGCCGTAATACGCTGAAATGTCCCGAAAATAGTGGTCCGTAGCTCCTCCGTAGGCAGGGTGTGTCAGCGTTTTTTGCGCATGGCATCCTCCGTATGTAATCCGTATGGCATCCGTACTGCGTGGTTTTCTCGCAGGCTTGCAAAACCAACATACCGCTATAGAAGTGATCCATGTGTCCCAAAAAGAAAAAAATATATATATATGCTGTCTATATATATATATATATATATATATATACACATATATATATATGTCAGTAGACACATATATGTATATATATTAATATTTTTTCCAGCGCTATACAGCTTGAAAGCCGGTAATTCAATTACCGGCTTTTTCCTTCTCCTTCCTAAAACCCGACATGATTTGAGACATGGTTTACATACAGTAAACCATGTCTTCTCTCCATTTTTTTTTGCAGATTCCACACTACTAATGTCAGTAGAGTGTATCTGCAAAATTTGGCCGTTCTAGCTCTTAAAATAAAGGGTTAAATGGCGGAAAAAATTGGCGTGGGCTCCCGCGCAATTTTCTCCGCCAGAGTAGTAAAGCCAGTGACTGAGGGCAGATATTAATAGCCTGGAGAGGGTCCACGGTTATTGGCCCCCCCCTGGCTAAAAACATCTGCCCCCAGCCACCCCAGAAAAGGCACATCTGGAAGATGCGCCTATTCTGGCACTTGGCCACTCTCTTCCCATTCCCGTGTAGCGGTGGGATATGGGGTAATGAAGGGTTAATGCCACCTTGCTATTGTAAGGTGACATTAAGCCTAATTAATAATGGAGAGGCGTCAATTATGACACCTATCCATTATTAATCCAATTGTAGTAAAGGGTTAAATAAAACACAAACACATTATTTAAAATTATTTTAATGAAATAAAAACAATGGTTGTTGGAGTATTTTATTCTACGCCCAATCCAGTCACTGAAGACCCTCGTTCTGTAAGTAAAAAAACATAATAAACCAACAATATCCTTACCCTCCGCAGATCTGTAACGTCCAACGATGTAAATCCTTTTGAAGGGGTTAAAACATTTTGCAGCAAGGAGCTTTGCTAATGCAATGCTACTCCTCGCTGCAAAACCCCAGGGAATGAGTCTAAATATAGATCAATGAGCTATATTTAGCTTCATTTGCGGTGAGGCGCCCTCTGCTGGATGTTCATAGATCGTGGGAAATTACCTAGAAAGCCTGGGAGCCTGGATTGGGCGTAGAATAAAATACTCAAACAACCATTGTTTTTATTTCATTAAAATAATTTTAAATAATGTGTTTGTGTTTTATTTAACCCTTTACTACAATTGGATTAATAATGGATAGGTGTCATAATTGACGCCTCTCCATTATTAATTAGGCTTAATGTCACCTTACAATAGCAAGGTGGCATTAACCCTTCATTACCCCATATCCCACCGCTACACGGGAATGGGAAGAGAGTGGCCAAGTGCCAGAATAGGCGCATCTTCCAGATGTGCCTTTTCTGGGGTGGCTGGGGGCAGATATTTTTAGCCGGGGGGGGGCCAATAACCATGGACCCTCTCCAGGCTATTAATATCTGCCCTCAGTCACTGGCTTTACTACTCTGGCGGAGAAAATTGCGCGGGAGCCCACGCCAATTTTTTCCGCCATTTAACCCTTTATTTTAAGAGCTAGAACGGCCAAATTTTGCAGATACACTCTACTGACATTAGTAGTGTGGAATCTGCAAAAAAAATGGAGAGAAGACATGGTTTACTGTATGTAAACCATGTCTCAAATCATGTCGGGTTTTAGGAAGGAGAAGGAAAAAGCCGGTAATTGAATTACCGGCTTTCAAGCTGTATAGCGCTGGAAAAAATATTAATATATATACATATATGTGTCTCACTGACATATATATATATATATACCTATTCTATGTGTACACATTTATTCTACCTATTCTACTGTAAGCTGTCAGTGTGATTTTACTGTACACCGCACTGAATTGCCGGCTTTTCTCTCTAACAGCGCTGCGTATTTCTCGCAAGTCACACTGCTTGTCCGTGTGTAATCCGTATTTTTCACGCTTCCATAGACTTTCATTGGCGTATTTCTTGCGCAGTACGGTGACAAGCGCAGCATGCTGCGATTTTGTATGGCCGTAGAAAGCCGTATAATACTGATCAGTAAAATACGGCAGATAGGAGCAGAGGCATAGAGAATAATTGTGCCGTATTTTTTGCGAGTTTTACGGACGTAGTTTCTGCGCTCTTACGTTCGTAAAACTCGCAAGTGTGAAGCCGGCCTAAGGGTACGTGTCCACGTTCAGGATGGCCGGCGCTTTGGTCGGAGCGGAAAACTCGCTCCGCCCCCTTCTGGAGACGCGATGATGCCGGATGTGTTCATTGCACACATCCGGAATCATCGCACCCCACACATGGGGCCCTGTGTTTTACCTTGTGGCGGCGCAGCGTCGCTGTAAGGTAAACGGACATACTGCGATCTAAAAAGACGCGCCCCATGTCCGGAATCGCAGGGCCGCCGGATGCGTGTTACCGTGCATAGTGGAGATGGGATTTCATAAAATCCCCTCCACTATGCTGTAATATCTGGACGCTGCGGCTCCACGCAGCGTTCAATCCGCAGCTAGTCCGGATATAAGGCTACCTTCACACTAGGGTCGGCGTCGGCCCGTTGCAGTGCGTCGGGCCGACGTACCAACGCATCCTGTGCCAACGCAGCACAACGGGGGCAGCGGATGCATTATTACAACGCATCCGCTGCCCCATTGTGAGTTGCGGGGAGGAGGGTGCGGAGTTCCGGCCGTGCATGCGTGGTCGGAAATGGCGGACACAACGCACCAAAAAACGCTACAAGCAATGTTTTTTGGTGCCGACGGTCCGCCACAACACGACACAACCGTCGCACGACGGTTGCGACGTGTGGCAATGCGTCGCTAATTCAAGCCTATGGAGAAAAAAACGCATCCTGCAAACAACTTTGCAGGATGCGTTTTTTCTGCAAAACGACGCATTGCGACGTGCGTCGTATGACGCTAGTGTGAAAGTAGCCTAAAATGGCCCGTGGACACATACCCTATGTCATTATAATGTTTGATTGCTAATGAGACAGCTGCAGGTGTAATTGCCAGATATAAAGGACCCAGGGAGGAGACAATTCATCCTGTCCAGACTCTGTGCACAGTGGAGAACCTGGTGAGTATAGAGCAATGTTGGCAGGGGGAGCCAAGTGTGGTTCCTGTGTCTTGATTTATGAAGCACCAGGGTTTCAACTTTAATTAATTTTGGAGAGGTGTGTTTTGGGTTTTTCCTTTTCTTCTCCTTGTGCTTCCAGAGCAGTGATATTTGGTGGTGTGATGAGATCTGGTTAGGCTACTTTCACACTTGTGTTGGTATGGGCCTGTTGCTAAGTGTTGGGCCGATGCACGTTGTGAAATTTGTGCATGTTGTGGGCAGTGGATGCAATTTTTCAATGCATCTGCTGCCAATACTGAAGTCTGGGGAGGAGGGGGTGGAGTTCCGGCCATGCATGCGCGGTAGAAAATGGTGGATGCGACGTATGGAAAAAATGTTCCCTTGAACGTGTTTTTTTTTTTTTTTTTGTTTGTTTTTTTTATGTGACGACGATCTGCCAAAACATGATGGATCTGTTGCATGACAGATGTGACGTGTGGCCATCTGTTGCTAATACGAGTCTATGGGCAAAAAAAGCATCCTGTGGGCACATTTGCAGTATCTGTTTTTTTTGTTTTTGTTTTTTTTTTTTTTGCCCAAAACGACGGATTACAAAAAAAAGCTAGTGTGAAAGTAGCCTTACCTGGTACTCCTATATTTGAGACAAATTAAATGTCTTTCTATTGGGAGAGTCCCAATTCTGTACATGAACAGATCCTGCAATGATTTCTCAATAACCCCAAATTGCAAAGCATACTAACACTTTTTTTTTTTTTTTTGGTCCCACCCGCTCCTCCAACTTGTGATACTAGATGCTGTAGCCTAAACTACACCCATAGCTCCCAGCTGTCCTGCATATAGGACCGTCCTGACTTATGGGCTCAGTTCTGCCATGTCAGGTCTTTGTCCTGGCTAATAGTCGCCCTTCTGACGTATTTAAACTATTCACTTGTCTTGTGATCTTCTCTCCCTGAGACTCAAACCAACAGTCCGTTTTCAGGTAGCTCTAGAGATGAGCCACAGCCCATGATGCAGATAGGAGAATTCTGTACTCGAGCTGTACTGCAGTTTGGGAAACTTAATGCAGATTACTCATGTACGTAGATATAACTTAAAGGGGAGGCAAGAAATCCAAACAACCTGTGGTCTATAATATAAAAAGTTGCTTTATTGTGGAAGGCAAGGAGACAGTGAAGACTGCGGACAGTCATCCAAAAAGGTAAAATAGGGGCACAGTGGACCATAAAAAACCTAAATTTACATAAGGTGCTAGATATTACACACAAATTACAAAAGCAGTGAATTGATTCAATATATTGTGCATCAGAAAATATAAATGATTAGATCAAATAATGGACCGTGCCATCACAGGTACACTATCTTATGAAAATGCTGAAGCGTACAAGACAAATAACATGAATACATCACCTAAAGTGCTGGCAAACAGGGTCCCAGTGCCTGCCCCACTGCGTGTTTCAAACCCCTTCGTCAAGGGATTTTCATGTGATGAAATGATATAAAAAATTCTTATATTTTTTTAAATCCTATAATAAACAAGAAACCAACTACAAAAGTCATTTTCTTTATTGTGATTCTCCCTGGGACTCCAGTGCTGTCACTGCGTGAGATTTCTATACTTGATCTGTATTGCAGCCACTAGTGCCAGTCAGATTATACTGAGATATAGTGTATTTTGTCTCTGTATTCTAGAGGGAGAATACCACAAACTGCAGTTAAGTGAAGAATCAATGCTTTTCTATACTAATATATAATCATTAACCGATGTTTTATATGAAGCTACTTAAAGTTGAGAGTTCTGGTGGCTCCACCTGTGAATGGGGCATAGGAGATAAAATGCTGCAATGCTGTGCCACTTCCAGGCCTTAAAGGGAACCTGTCACCCCGTTTTTTCAGTATGAGATAAAAAAAATACTGTTAAATAGCGCCTGAGCTGTGCGTTACAATAGTGTATTTTGTGTACCCCGATTCCCCACCTATGCTACCGAAATACCTTACCAAAGTCGCCGTTTTCGCCTGTCAATCAGGCTGGTCTGGTCAGTTGGGAGTGGTGACATCACTGTTTCTTCCCCCAGATCTTGCGTATCTTTCCGTTGGTGGCGTAGTGGTTTGCGCATGCCCAACTGCTGAATCCACTGCGCAGGTGAAGAGAAAAACGCGCGATCAGCGCTATTTCCCTGGTGATCGGTGGGGGCCGCCATCTTCCTGAGGCTGCGCATGCGTAGATGGAGTCCTCTGCTGCCCGGGGCTTCAGGAAAATGGCCGCAGGATGCCATGCGTGCGCAGATGGAGATCGCGGCGGCCATTTTCCTGAAGCAGAGTTCGCATCTCGGCGTCAGGAAAATGGCCGCCGCAATCTCCATCTGCACACGCGTGGCATCCCGTGGCCATTTTCCTGAAGCCCCGGGCAGCAGAGGACTCCATCTATGCATGCGCAGCCTCAGGAAGATGGCTGCCCCCACCGATCACCAGGGAAATAGCGCCGATCGCGCGTTTTTTTTTCTTCACCTGCGCAGTGGATTCAGCAGTTGGGCATGCGCAAACCACTACGCCACCAACGGAAAGATATGCAAGATCTGGGGGAAGAAACAGTGATGTCACCACGCCCATCAGACCAGCCTGATTGACAGGCGAAAACGGCAACTTTGGTAAAGTGTTTCGGCAGCATAGGTGGGGAATCGGGGTACACAAAATACACTATTGTAACGCACAGCTCAGTCCCTATTTTAACAGTATTTTTATCTCATACTGAAAAAACGGGGTGACAGGTTCCCTTTAAGAAAACCCTGCAGAACTGATCCAAAGGGAGTTACAGGAAGGACCAAATTGGTGCTCTTGGTCAGGTGACAGTCAGTCCTCAATATAAGGTTGGTGCATCCAAGCAGGAGAAGTTTGCGCTCTAAAGGTACCGTCACATTAAGCGACACTGCAGCGATCTAGACAACGATGCCGATCGCTGCAGCGTCGCTGTGTGGTCGCTGGAGAGCTGTCAAACACAGCTCTCCAGCGACCAACGATGCCGGTAACCAGGGTAAACATCGGGTTACTAAGCGCAGGGCCGCGCTTAGTAACCCGATGTTTACCCTGGTTACCAGCGTAAACGTAAAAAAGCAAACACTACATACTTACATTCCGGTGTCTGTCCTCGGCGCTGTGCTTCTCTGCACTGACTGTGAGCGCCAGCCAGAAAGCACAGCAGTGACGTCACCGCTGTGCTCTGCTTTCTGGCTGGCCGGCGCTCAGTGCAGAGAAGCACAGCGCCAGGAGACAGACACCGGAATGTAAGTATGTAGTGTGTTTTTTTTTGTTTTACGCTGGTAACCAGGGTAAACATCGGTTACTAAGCGCAGCCCTGCACTTAGTAACCCGATGGTTACCAGTGAAGACATCGCTGAATCAGCGTCACACACGCCGATTCAGCGATGTCTGCAGGAGGTCCAGCGACAAAATAAAGTTCTGGACTTTCTGCTCCGACCAGCGATGTCACAGCAGGATCCTGATCGCTGCTGCCTGTCAAACTCAACGATATCGCTATCCAGGATGCTGCAACGTCACGGATCGCTAGCGATATCGTTCAGTGTGATGGTACCTTAAGGGAAGTGGCAGCTATTTCCGAGGCAGTTCCAGCAGCTGGGACCATAGGCTGCAGCTGTGTGTACCTGCAAAACCCAGACTCTGACAACAATGGTCAAGCACTGGAGACCATAGCTACACCACTCAAGGTTCTGGATCCAGATAACAGTGGTCAAGGACCAGCCTCCATCGCTACATTACAGGCTGAAGAGGCTCGTTGGTGGTGAAGTACTATAGAGTCCCCTGAGGGTAGTCAGTCAGAGCATTAAGCCTGGATCGGTGTCTAGGGAAAACGTGAGGCTGTAACTTGTGCACAGACTTGCTGTAACGGGAAGGCCACAGGCCAAATGGGGTCTGGCTGACTCTAAAATGCCCCAGAGGGTGCTGATGGTCTGGATTAGGAAAATGGGCTACTAATGAGACATAACAGCAGCTTTTGACAGAAATGCTCATGGCTTCTGGACCCTAAGAACTGTTCTAGCCACAAGTGTGGTGGTTGCCCCATACCCTCCCAACAAGAACTAGGTTGGACTATAAACTGAGACCCACAGGGGCAGTTGACTCTAGGAGCACACCCTACAGCTAAAAGCAAATATCTGTAAGATGCTATAGTGGAGCATCCACTGTAAAACACAGGCAGCTCCTGCACTTCTACTGTGGACACCATAACTGGGATGTACAATTATGGTAGTTTACATTAAAGGAATTCTTTGGTTAGAATAGCACATACAAAGGAGAATACCACCACACCATGACCAAACCACATACTACTACCACATGGTGACCGAATACTACAATACTGATCATGAATAAAAACCACAATACTAACACTTATTACAACCAGTGACATTATGCACAAGCTTATATATGTGTGTACAGGCATCAGCAGAGACATACATGGTGGCATGTTAAAGTCTGGGCACTACTGATCAAAATTGCTGTTATTGTGAAGTTAAGTCTAAGATGAAATGATCTCTAAAAGGTCTCAAGTTAAATGACAAGGCCTTCTACAGATCATTTTAACTTGCTTAACTGTTCACAAGAAGTTGTTTTGACAAGGGGTGTCCAAAATTTTACATGCCACTAGTATACAAGTAATTGTGATCACCAGTGACATTGTACACAGGTACTCTGTATATAGAGTACAGGTAATACAGCAATCATGAGTGACTTAAGGAGCGATGTATAGTGTGTAGACTATGCAGTGATCACTGGAGCTCTGTATGTAGTGTACAGGTAATGGTGATCACCAGTGACGTTTTATATAGGTAATGCAGTGATCACAGGAGCTCTGTATTTGGTGTACATGTGACAGTTATGTCCTTAATCTTGGCTATTCATCCAGCAGTCTGCAATCACTACTTTCAGCCCAGATCTGTCTCTGCAGAAAATAGATCTATAGTTTCTCTTCTAGAGCACACTCCCCACTTTTTTCTTAACTTCTACACTACATGAAGATGCTACAGTGCCGCCCTGTGTAAGGGCCAGGGCAGTAGTCATGGCCAACAGTAATCCCTGTATCACATGGGCCCATCCATTTAAAGTACCTCGGTGCTGCTCCTCTACACCATCAGGGCTTTCCCGATACAGGACAGTTACCTCTGCAGATGATTCCAAGAATAGTCACAGTCCAGTTTCACTTCAACATGTTTACACAGCAACTTGTCATCCAGGGCACACTCTGGTACAGCATCAGGCACCAGTATCTTTGACCCTTGCATGTCGCTAAGCCTGCTTTTGGGATGGTCTGTAGAATATGGTCCCACAGTGTCCTCATTTTCAGTATTTCTGCCTTTTGTGGGGGCATTCCCTGCTGTTTTACCCCGATCCTGAGAATGGCAGCCCATGCAAAAAAACCTGCCACATCTTGGTGCACCTTCTCCCACTTTGCTCAGCCTCCTTCTGTCCAGCAGCTGTAGTCCAACTATTACTGCACTGTTGTTGCTGTACTCTGTTCTTAATTCTGGCCCCCCTGAATATTACTGCTGGGCCTACTTCTTAGGCCGGCTTCACACTTGCGAGTTTTACGGACGTAAGAGCGCAGAAACTACGTCCATAAAACTCGCAAAAAATATGGCACAATTATTCTCTATGCCTCTGCTCCTATCTGCCGTATTTTACTGATCAGTATTATACGGCTTTCTACGGCCGTACAAAATCGCAGCATGCTGCGTTTGTCACCGTACTGCGCAAGAAATACGCCAATGAAAGTCTATGGAAGCGTGAAAAATACGGATTACACACGGACAAGCAGTGTGACTTGCGAGAAATACGCAGCGCTGTTAGAGAGAAAAGCCGGTAATTCAGTGCGGTGTACAGTAAAATCACACTGACAGCTTACAGTAGAATAGGTAGAATAAATGTGTACACATAGAATAGGTATATATATATATATGTCAGTGAGACACATATATGTATATATATTAATAATTTTTCCAGCGCTATACAGCTTGAAAGCCGGTAATTCAATTACCGATTTTTCTTTCTCCTTCCTAAAACCCGACATGATTTGAGACATGGTTTACATACAGTAAACCATGTCTTCTCTCCATTTTTTTTTTGCAGATTCCACACTACTAATGTCAGTAGAGTGTATCTGCAAAATTTGGCCGTTCTAGCTCTTAAAATAAAGGGTTAAATGGCGGAAAAAATTGGCGTGGGCTCCCGCGCAATTTTCTCCGCCAGAGTAGTAAAGCCAGTGACTGAGGGCAGATATTAATAGCCTGGAGAGGGTCCATGGTTATTGCCCCCCCCCCCCTGGCTAAAAACATCTGCCCCCAGCCACCCCAGAAAAGGCACATCTGGAAAATGCGCCTATTCTGGCACTTGGCCACTCTCTTCCCATTCCCGTGTAGCGGTGGGATATGGGGTAATGAAGGGTTAATGCCACCTTGCTATTGTAAGGTGACATTAAGCCTAATTAATAATGGTGAGGCGTCAATTATGACACCTATCCATTATTAATCCAATTGTAGTAAAGGGTTAAATAAAACACAAACACATTATTTAAAATTATTTTAATGAAATAAAAACAATGGTTGTTGGAGTATTTTATTCTACGCCCAATCCAGTCACTGAAGACCCTCGTTCTGTGAAAGAAAAAACATAATAAACCAACAATATACTTACCCTCCGCAGATCTGTAACGTCCAACGATGTAAATCCTTCTGAAGGGGTTAAAACCTTTTGCAGCAAGGAGCTTTGCTAATGCAATGCTACTCCTCGCTGCAAAACCCCGGGGAATGAGTCTAAATATAGATCAATGAGCTATATTTAGCTTCATTTGCGGTGAGGCGCCCTCTGCTGGATGTTCATAGATCGTGGGAACTTTCCTAGAAAGCTCCCAGGCTTCCAGATGTGCCTTTTCTGGGGTGGCTGGGGGCAGATATTTTTAGCCAGGGGGGGGCCAATAACCATGGACCCTCTCCAGGCTATTAATATCTGCCCTCAGTCACTGGCTTTACTACTCTAACGGAGAAAATTGCGCGGGAGCCCACGCCAATTTTTTCCGCCATTTAACCCTTTATTTTAAGAGCTAGAACGGCCAAATTTTGCAGATACTCTACTGACATTAGTAGTGTGGAATCTGCAAAAAAAAAAAAAATGGAGAGAAGACATGGTTTACTGTATGTAAACCATGTCTCAAATCATGTCGGGTTTTAGGAAGGAGAAGGAAAAAGCCGGTAATTGAATTACCGGCTTTCAAGCTGTATAGCGCTGGAAAAAATATTAATATATATACATATATGTGTCTAATGACATATATATATATATATATATATATATATATATATATATTTTTTTTTTTTTGGGACACATGGATCATTTCTATAGCGGTAGGTTGGTTTTGCAAGCCTGCGAGAAAACCACGCAGTACGGCTGCCATACGGATTACATACGGAGGATGCCATACGCAAAAAACGCTGACACACCCTGCCTACGGAGGAGCTACGGACCACTATTTTCGGGACATTTCAGCATATTACGGCCGTACTATACGGACCGTATTTTCATACGCTGAGTGTGAAGCCGGCCTTAGAAGAACGTTACAGGGCACATCGTGCCCTGGGCTAGCTAGCCCTGTGAGCTGTACAGGCACCCAGGCCCCAACTGAACTAAAGCAGGAAGCTCTCACTCACTTATTTCCACTGTGCCCCTCCTATTCTATTTGCTACAAAGCCCCATCTAGTGGCCAAATGGTGATACTACTCCCCTAACCCTAAACTGGCCCCGGAATGATTACTTTCCCTATCAACAGGGTGCACAAACATGTAAGGGCATTACTATGTGTGTATAGCAGTAGTCATTATGAGACACAATGACAAAACATTAAATGTAGCAGTATCACTTGACTACTGGACAGTTTGATGCCTTGTACCCCTCAAGCCACTATCGCATCCCCTACACCTACACAGTAACAACCTCCCTTTTGTTCCATACCCTGCCCCATGGAACACTGTCTCCTAAGGTAAATTATATGATGGAGTGTGCACGATGGTGACATCACTGTCATGGGCCACTTGCAACAGGCACACTTCCATTAGTCAGCAACTTCATTTAACTTTTGCAGTGGGGCAATGCATTACAATTGAATGTGCATCCTCGGACACACATGCAATTGAAAACAGTGGGCCCCCCTCTCTGTACTGCTTGAGGTGGGGCTTCACAGGGGAATACACCAGTGTCCCGCTGGGTCAGTCTGACCTTGACTGTAAATTGAGACCTATAATCCTGTTAAGTGAATAAGGTAAATTGTCTCTGCTGTTATCACATTCAGCCCACCCGAAACAAACCAAGGGTGGTGGTGGAAATCCACAGGACAATGTCACACCAGTTCTTGCTAATCAAATGCTGTGCTGGGGACACCAGAAAGTAAGATTTGTGGGCCTCCCTTCAGGTACCAATTTCCTGGGCACTGGACCAGAGTCCAGTGAATTGATCTGCTCATTTCCAGTCTCAACTGTCCAGGATTTGGGTCTACACCCTTCAGTCTTGGGTGTCTGCTCAATGCCCCTCTGAGTTTCCTCATGCCAGTGTAGAAAAGTGGTAAATGGGCATGGATGTGGTTGAAGCCAGTGGCATGCCCAAAATATCCCCTAGCTTGCTGCATACGTTGTCCCTCTCTGTTCTTTATAGACAAGAAAACACACTAACTACAGCTCTGGTTATTAACACCAACTCAAAGCATTGCTAAACAGGTGAATGTGTATTGGTGGGGTTGCACCCTTCATTGTATATCATAAGTAATGTAATGAGTGGGTGCTACTGGACTCTCAATGCTCTACAGACTGATCTCTACACTGAAACAGTAAGCACATGGTGCATCTCTGAAATGTGGTAACTGGCACAAGTGTTTTGCTATTGTTTCCTTCATCAATGTTATCAACATAATAAATGGACTTTATTTCTCCCCCTAGTTATTCTGATCATGTCTGGTCGTGGCAAGAAAGTCCAGAAACTTGCAGGTGCAAAGATCTCCAGATCTGCCAAGGCAGGGCTCCAGTTCCCAGTGGGCCGTATCCACAGGTTCCTGAGGAAGGGAAAGTATGCTACGAGGATTGGATCTGGAGCCAGCATCTATCTAGCAGCCATCCTGGAATACCTGTGTGCTGAGATCCTGGAGCTGTCAGGAAGTGCAGCCAAGGAAAATAAGAAATCCAGGATACTGCCCCGACACATCCAACTGGCTGTCAGGAATGATGAGGAACTGAGCAAACTGTTTGATGGGGTCATCATTGCAGAGGGTGGTGTCCTACCAAATATCCATGCGGTCCTAGTGCCCAAGAAGACTGCAAGAGACTTGTCCTCACAGGAACCTAAAACCGTAGAGTCTCAGGAGTTCTGATGCTATCTAACTAGATTTTGGACTTTGTTAGAAAGCATCTGTTTGTATTTCCTATATATGTTCCCTGTAGTATTACCTGTAGTTTTTAATGTATCTTAATTAAAATCTTTTTTTACATCCACTCACTGGTAAGCATTTAAATGTTTCCTTAATTTATGAAATGTATTTGGTTGCTTCATCTGGTTATATATGGAGGAACAGTTGTTAAGAGTTGTCTGGTCTAAATTGAAAAGTCTGCAGTAACTCTAAAAGTACCGTCACACTCAGCAACTTTGAAAGACAACGATCCGGGACGTTGCAGCGTCCTGGATAGCAATCTCGTTGTGTTTGACACGCAGCAGCGATCTGGATCCCGCTGTGCCATCGCTGGTCGGAGCTAGAAGTCAGAACTTTATTTCGTCGGCGTGTATCGTCATGTTTGACATCAAAAGCAACGATGTCAGCAACGAGCATAGGGCCCCTAGATATGTCGGATCGGTACACTCCGGCTGTTTGACATGGAGCTAACAACCAGCGAGAACGATAAGTGAGTCGCCGTTACGTCACTGGATCGCTCCTGCATCGTTCTGGAGTTGCTGTGTTTGACGTCTCTACTGCGACCTAAACAGCGACGCTCCAGCGATCTAGTTTAGGTCGGCTCGCTGTCATTATCGCTGCAGCGTCGCTGAGTGTGACGGTACCTTTACTTCAGACTTTTGTATCCTCCCAGCGCACAATGCAAGGATGAGCTGTGAAGTATGTGGTATGCATACTCCTGACCAGACTTGCTCCATACTCGGCAACCAGCAAATCCTTGCATTGTGCACTGAGAAGATTCAAAAGTCAGCACTTGCACAGTGACTGCAGACCAGACAACCCCTTTAAGTTCCCACAATGAGTATCTGGTGCACTTTTGATGCTGCAGACTACCTATAAACCCTACCATCATGGCATGAAAGTCTTGAACAAATAAATCCTTCAACACATCTCATGTTTCTTGCTGAATTCCTGGGTAATCGGTCTGTCAATTCATATGCAGAGGGAAGTGCCCTGGGCATGATGGTGTGGCGCCCCTGCAGTCCGGCTGCCACAATCGCCTCACTGACCGGTTGTATCTTGTCTGGAAGTATGGTAAATGGAGCTCCCTACAGTAAGTAAACCATACGTCCACACACAAGCCCATCCCTGACCATATGGGGGAGTACAAGCCCCCAGTCTGTAGGGTGAGTGCCTCTTCTGGCTCGGGGGAGGCATAAGAGGGAGAGCAGCAGGGTCAGCTCCAGGTTTTTGTGGGCCCCAGGCAAGAGTCTCAGTGGGCCCACATACCACGATTCATGATGCAGATACGGAAGAGAAATATAGATATACTACACAGGGCCTAGCCTTCCCCTTTCATCCTTCACATAGGCAGATCTGCGTGCGCGCACACACAAAATACAGACGTGCGTGCACCCAGTACTCAGACATGCGCGTGCAGTGCTCAGACGCGCGCACATATATTTGAAGACCAATACAGACACAAGCCTCACTCACCTCCCCCTGGCTTATCGCTCATCAGGCTGCTCTGGCATGTGGCTATGGAGGGCACGCTGTTTGATGGCAGTCAGACATGGCCGCACACAGTGCACTCTGCAGCTGTCTGCTACTGAATGATTTGGTCGGGCCAGCACTGTGCCTTTAACTCTGCTTGTGTGTCTGCCCGGCCGCATCATTACTACAGCTGCAGAGTGCACTGTGCGCGACCATGTTTGTTTAAGTGACGGGGAGCAGCCAGGGCTCCCTGGTGTTCCAGCCACGAGTGGGGCCCCCCATTTGTTCAGGGCCTGGGTATGCCAGGTGCTGACGCCGGCCCTGGAGAGCAGTGTAGTGTGAGAAAGAGAGCATGTGGAGTTTCCCAGGGTTGGAGCTATGAAAGGCTCACCCTAAGATTGTGAGGGGAAAACAGGACACCAGAGCTACCAGGGATTGCAAACCCTGAGAACAGAATCTGGAGACTGCAGGTTCTCTGGCCACCCCTGCAGCACCAAAAGCACCACATTATAAAGGGCTTAGATCTGGGACCAAGGGAACAGCTCGCAAAGAGTTTGCAATGTATGCTGGCTGGCGCTGCTGCAGAATAGACAAGCAGGGAGTACATCAGCTCATACGCTGTTGAACCTCCAAACATACAGCCACGGAAAGGAAGGCTTATTCTACCCACTTAGTGGAGTGGACTTCAGCTGCTTCCAGAGCCTGAACCTAGTGACCAGTACCCCTCAATTCAACCATCTTCAGTAAAGACTGAATTCCTTCACCTGCTTTTTGCTGCACTGCTCACTACACCAGGAAAGGCCATACTGGGCCCCTGGCCCTCAAGGGAGGCCAGCATGATGGGGTCACGGGGAATGGCAGAGCCTCAGGGTGGGCATGGGCAAGTCAGGGTTAAATAGTTTGCTTGGGCTGTGTACTTTTGAATTTGGACAGGGGGGTGGGGTTTGGATGAGGCAGGGAGGAGCAAGCGGGGGGAGCTTACTGAGGGGTGATTTGGATAAGAAACCGACAATTTCACCTCAGCAACTGCCACGCTCACCTGCTGGTCCGGCGGTGGCTGAAATCCCCCAACCACCCTCCCTTTTTCTTGTTTCGATTTTGTTTAATCGCATTTATTTTAAGGTTGTTTTTGTTTAAGGGAAAGGAGAAATTTTTGTCATAGCGGTTAGGCAAGGGGAATGGCGGATTCTAGGGGGGGGGGACCTCTAGTGGTCCTGGACTCCCCCGGAGTGGATTGAGTGTGGATGTGGTAGATCAGCCCGTGGAGTGGCTGATTAAAGGATTTGGTAATCGGTTGGTTTGGCCGGATTGGCCATTATCTGCTGGTGCTTAGCGGCTGGAGGCAAGACTAAGCCTGGAGGCCAAGGTACACAATTTGAATTTCTGCAAGGTTATTTTTGAGGCTTCAAGGACCACCACTCCCTGGGGGGATATGGTTTACATGTTGTATTTATGTTTAATAAAAGGCTGCTGTGGCCATTTAATCCAAATCTGGTGTAATGTCGTTATTCAGGAGGGGATCTTACGATAAGGCAGTTTACGAGAGATCTGATGCAGTAAGTAATTAAGGTTAGGCGTTTAAGTCAGTAAAGGCGGTCATGAGACCCGTGTACCCCTTACGTCAAGGGGCATTCTCTGGCTGAGGGGAGTGATCCATCTTGCTGCATTACAATCTATCCCCTGTGGACCCCACTTGCAGAACTGGCCAGACACCTCAACTGGCGTCACGATACAACCAGAAACTACTATTCCCTGTAAATACTCCCCCTTTTTCTAGTCTGGTCAGGGCCACGGTGCTGGGCAATAGTCACTGTGACATCCCTGATAGACTGACTACCGAGTGCCATTGCGGCAGTTGCGCAGGCCAGGGTACTTTTTCTGAGCCTGTGATTCCCCACCCAGCACCAGTCCCTTTAGCTTCATGCGCACAGTGTGCTGTCAAGTAGACTGAGCTGTTAATCAACCTAAGGCACTTGAGATGGGGAAAACCACCTCAGGAAGTGCTCTACCATGCCCCGAGCACTTAATGCCTCATTTGCATATAGGAGTAATTATTTCAGAATGCCGCAATGAACAGTGACATCTGTGCTCCCAGAATCTAATTAACCCTTCAGTTATAATCCAGATTTTTGGCATTGCTGGGGGGGGGGGGGGGGCTGGGGTGAGGAAAGACCACTAGAGAACTTACAAGGTGCATGGTGCTGGACACTAATCTGCCATATTTGTAATTTTCCAGGGAAAAATGAATGTTGTGTAGTGACAAAAATTCACTGCAGCCATAGATCCATAGAGGGATGGCATTTATGAGGTACTTTTTGGAGGCTTTCTGGGGGCTCTGCAATGGTCAACAGCAACTATCTTTAGTCAGGCCTGTTGTGTAGGCAAACGGTTGTTTCAGACTACATTTGGGGTATTGCCAAGTTTCTGATGTTGAAGTGGGGAAAAACTATTGTTTTAACGGTCAAAATACTTTTTTGTAAATTGAGGTTCTGATTTGTCTTTTATCCTAAGTCATATTGCAAGACTCGTCAAAAGTTGATTGTGACTTGTAGGATCGCCACTTCCAACAGGTGGCGCTATAGAGTTCAAGTCTTTTTTTTTTTTTCTCTGAAGGGGCATATTAAATTTTTGTACACATTTTGACCATTATATTAGTCACAACAATAATTGGTTGTGTAAAATTTTTTTTCTCTCCCCAGCAGATTTCAAAGTGTGTGTTATAGGCAAACATACCGTATTTTATTTTCAGATTTTGCACTCTTTATCAGCAGAGCTAGGCAATTCCTCTGGAACCTGTACGGATAGCAGGGTTCAAATATTTCTTATAGCCCAGTGATATGGCTCTGGTATCCATCCATTCACCCAGGATTGCACCAGATCTTGGTGGATTTTAAGTCCCTGGTCTTTGCTGCACTATCTGTGCTGTGTGGAGGGCTATAGGTTAATGCAGTGTCTCTATAAACTCTTCCTAGCTCCCTGCTTGGTGGTGTCTTCTGGTGTAATTGATTCTGGTAGTGCGTGAGGTCACATGTCTGGCTGCATCAGAAAAGGTGCATCATTCTGTCATGGGACTTCCAGAAGTCAACAGCCAAGAGTAACCGCTGGAATGGGGGTGGACTTCTACTGAAGCCCATGACACAAGGTAGGAGATGGCTGCATGATCTGGCTGGTGTGCTAGTATGGAAACCATGGCTTGTTAATCCACTCTGAATTTGCAGCACAGTCTAAAGGTACCTTCACACATAACGATATTGTTAACGATATCGTTGCTATTTGTGACGTAGCAACGATATCGTTAATGAAATCGCTATGTGTGACAGCGACCAACGATCAGGCCCCTGCTGGGAGATCGTTGGTCGCTGAATAAAGTCCAGAACTTTATTTCGTCGCTGGACTCCTGCTGACATCGCTGGATCGGCGTGTGTGACACCGATCCAGCGATGTCTTCACTGGTAACCAGGGTAAACATCGGGTAACTAAGCGCAGGGCCGCGCTTAGTAACCCGATGTTTACCCTGGTTACCATGCTAAAAGTAAAAAAAACAAACACTAGATACTTACCTACCGCTGTCTGTCCTCCAGCGCTGTGCTCTGCTCTCCTCCTGTACTGGCTGTGAGCCGGAAAGCAGAGCGGTGACGTCACCGCTCTGCTTTCCGGCTCACAGACAGTACAGGAGGAGTGCAGAGAAGCAGAGCGCAGCGCTGGAGGACAGACAGCGGTAGGTAAGTATCTAGTGTTTGTTTTTTTTTTTTACTTTTAGCATGGTAACCAGGGTAAACATCGGGTTACTAAGCGCGGCCCTGCGCTTAGTTACCCGATGTTTACCCTGGTTACCGGCATCGTTGGTCGCTGGAGAGCGGTCTGTGTGACAGCTCTCCAGCGACCAAACAGCGACGCTGCAGCGATCCGGATCGTTGTCGGTATCGCTGCAGCGTCGCTTAATGTGAAGGGGCCTTAACATCCCCATAAGTATCTGCTCTGCATTCTTTTTTTTTTTTTTTTTTTTTTTTTTTTTAAACTTGCTGGAAACTGGTAAACTAGTTGGTAGGCTAGTGAAGCTATGGTTTAGAGTTGCATGCTTATTGCAGAGTGAAGTTTGCAATTTGCAGAAACTGTAGCCAAAAGTTAGAGAATGTGCAGTTTGCTTCAAAAATGAATGGAGTCCTACACAAAACCCTTGTTAAGTGATATAGGTCAAACTATCGGCGATCTCTGAAGAACTTGGCGGCTCTTGTCCTGCACTGAAAAGGCCCAGAACCCAAGTGACTTCATAATCTGACTCAAATTCCATCTTTTCAAATCTTCCTCAGAGGAGGGAGAAAATTCAGTTAACAGGCTGGTGGAAGAGGATGGGGAAATAAATTCTCTTCAATTGGGGCACCTCTTAGGTATAGTCACCACAGAGGTACTGCACCTCATTCAGAGGTGTGGTACTCAGCTCTTGGGTATGGAGATGGCACTACCCAGGACCCACACACTTACATTCAACACTAGACTTCTCAAGGCCCGGGAGGGACTAGGTAGCGGGTGTATGGAGAAAGCGGAGAGGGGGAGGAGTCGGAGAGTGGTGTGCAGTGGTCTGTGAGGACTGAAAGAGCCAGGAGACTACAGCGAAGGAAGAAGATAGAGAAGCTGACTCCAGAGGGAGGAGAAGAGGTCCTAGGGGCACGGGTAGTGCAGAAGCCACCCGTGGGGCCCGTATCCACACCGACCGTAGTCAGGTGGAGGGACCAGGTCGCAGTTAAGGGACCGGCCCTAGTCTTGTGGAGAATAAGGACTCAGCTAGCTAACCGGAGGTTGCAGCATCTGCGTGTGCTGCAGCCACATCCAACAAATTCGCTGAAAAGGCAGCCGGATAGGATCCAGGAGGCTCGGAGAACTTTGCATGACAAGATTCGAGGCTGCTGGCTTGGGACACTGTGTGAAGGCGCAGGGCAGGAGAGGTGGTAGCCAGCGTAGAGAGACATCTGAATGGGGTTCTGACACGGTGTGCCTCAATTTACCTGAGAGCTGTCTGGACCACGAACCCTGAGGGCACAGCTCCTCGGCTGGGAATTGTAACATCAGAACTGTGAGTAAAACCTGTGAAGACTTCACACTGCTGTGTCCTCCAACTTATTTGCTGCGCCATTTGCCCTGCACTACAACCACAATCATCACCATCGTATCACGCCACAACTGCCCTGGGGTTTAGCTCTACCTGTGGAGAGCTGTAACAACTCTGCTGCATCACCATCAACCCCAGCGGTCTCCTCAAGCAGCGTCGGATAACCTCTCCTATTCGCCAAATACCACAGGTGGTGTCACAAGCAATATCCCTTTTCTCCCATAAACTTTATTCCCTTTTTATCATCACTTTCATTGGACGCCACGGACCAGGTCACTGCTGCTGTGACACATCCTATTTAAGAACCGACCCGGTACCGAGTATCCCCATGGCCCTGGTGGGCACTTCACGATCTTACTGGATGCCCCCTGACTGGTGTGCCCCGTTGAAATACTTTGCTCCTCCATGGCGGTCTATTGCTATACCACAAGAGTGTTTTTGATGTAGGAAGTCGGACTTACGTCAGTAGTCCAGCAGGGAATATCGATTCATACCTGTTCAGGTGGCTAATCATGCCTTACTTGTGTTTGATACCCATGTGCTGTGCACACCCCATTGGTTGTGACCGACCTTCATTCATTTAAAGAAAAAAGTGTTTTTGGTTTAAATGGTGCCTTGTCTTTATTACATGGGACTCTTTGGGTTAAATAAGGTTTTTAGGTCTCACCAGTCTGAGGGGCACTTCAGTCTTTTATTGGATGCTCCCTGAATTGTGTGCCACGTTGAAAGGGTTAAAAGCTTTAGTGTTGCATGTTTTTTTCCTATCGCCTCTGTAACACCCCAGATTCCTGGTTGTTAGTGGCATTGAGTTGCTCAGGGAAGAGTGATGTCACACTTGAAAACGTGGAAGGATCCGTTTATCAGATATCACAAACATGCAACATGTTCTTACTCCAGGCCAGAAGGGGGAGCTCTGATCCAGTTTGTGTCTGTATGAGAGACAGATGAAAGGGGCTGTGAAGATGAGGAGATCTGCAGGTCCTGTGAGGAAAGAGAGGGACCGTGCAGACCGAGTTCTGCAGCTCCTCAAAAGGAAAGAAAGGACGGAACAGTTTGTAGAGAGCGTGAAGGAGGAAAATGAGCAAGGGAGAGAGAAGCTGCAACTGGGCTTCCTCCATGCTGAGCGCAGATACTGGTAGCCGGAAGACTAAGGTCGTGGGGGTAACTATGCCCCACTGCAGAAACCAGCAGGACATCAGATTGCAAGTTACCTGTCCACCACTGACGCCTGAGGACACAGTAGCAGATAGAGCCCGGGTCGTGATAGAGATCCTGTAAAAAGGCTCGAGCTATCTGTCGTATGGGTAGTGTCCTACCAAATGGGGGACAGAGAGAAATCGTGAGGACCTTGTAAGGGGCCTAAGGCAGCAAGGTACTACACCACAGAGCTAGAGGGAAGGCTTGCAACCCCACCTGGTAAGGGGGATTCCAGATTCGCTTCCAAGCCGGCTGGACCATACCAGTACCTGTGATCTGGTACCCTGCACTGTGGATGCCTGAACCCTTAAGTAAAGAGGTAAAGAGATAGCAACCCTGTGTCCTCCGTTTCTTTCTACACCACCTACCACCTGTCCCTACTACAGCGGGAGCTCTGGGGACCCAGCTTCACATGTGGGAAGCCATACCATAAAAAACTCACTGACACAAAAAGGACTGAAATCCTCAAAATGTATACAAAAATCACTGAAAAGAAGGCAGAGATGCCTACCTGCCCAGGCCTCAAAACCAATGCACTATCAAGGTGCAGCGGACCCAACTAATTAAGGCAAAAACACAGGTGCATCTGTGTTTTTGCCTTAATTAGTTGAGTCCGCTGCACCTTGATAGTGGATTTGTTTTGAGGCCTGGGCAGGTAGGCATCTCTGCCTTCTTTTCAGTGATTTTTGGAAGCCATACCATTCCAGCTGCCATAGCATCACCCCAGTGGACCCCTTTAAACAGCGTCGGTCATCCCTGACCGAATACCACAGGTGATGTCACAAACAAGCATTATTCAAACCCATTTAAAGACCGTCCCTTTTACTTGGGAGCCCAGGGCCATGGACCGGGTCACCGCCGCTGTGACACATCCCTTTAAGCACCGGACCCGGTACCGAGTACCCCACGGCCCTGGTGGCCGTTCCACCTCCATTCCTGTTTGTCACCCAATGGCACCCCCTTTTCTCCTCCCTTTTTGTACCTCTTATAAAGGATCTGCTTGCCTCTCTCCTCACAGCAGTGGGACCTGGAGGCTGCGTTGTACTATCCTCTTTCCCTTACCTCTTATCTGTTCAGTGTGTTTTGGTTGATATTGAGTTTTTATATTTAAGTCCCAACCACTGACTATTGCTATACCACAAGAGTGTTTTTGATGTACGATATTGGACTTTAGTCTGGCAGTGGATGTCGATTTGTACCTGTTCAGCTGGCCAATCGTGCCTTACTTGTTGTTTTTGATACCCACTTGCTGTTCATGCCCCATTGGCTATGATAGACCTTTACCCATTAAAAGAAAAAAGTGTTTTTGGTTTAAATGGTATCTTGTCTTAATGACATGGGACGCCTTGGGTTAAATAAGGTTTTTGGGTATCACCAGTCATTGAGATCTTGCTTAGTGCCATCTGCACAACTATGCATGGAGAAGAAAAGATGGTACCAAGAACCATTCTGAATTAAATGCTCAATGGGCTTAGACCGTGTAAAAGAAAGGGCTGCCCTATACATGACAGCGTTAAGAAATTAATTTTAGACGAATGGGAATAGCCTCAGAAAAAAATTATATTTTCAAAGAATATAAGAAAACAACTTCTTTGTAATGATGAAGACAGCGATCTGGGATAAAATACCCAAGATTGATGTCCAAGTATCAAAAGTGGTTTATAAGATTTTGTTACCATTTGAGGATGCCTCACGCCTTTAGAGATCCTATGGACAGAAAGACTGATGGTCTTCTTCACAGAACTTGAGGTATCAGTTTTCTTACTAAAATTAAATATTATTAATATTTTCATGTGGTTGGAACATCTTAAATCTCACCTGCTCGGGAAAATTGAGTCGGATTGCTTCAGTCATGTTGTCATGTAATCATGTTGAAGTTGACCACAGGGTATTTAGCACATGCCTCTGCTGAGTCTGTATGTACTGCTGCCTGTTCTGCTATCTTATCAAGTGTGACAGGAAGAGCTCTATGGCCCAGGCTGCTCAGAGATTGAATGGGCTTGAAGTACTACTCGAGCCAGCTCCAGAGAAGTCCTCATTTGCCAAGGCACATGTGGCCCGGTCTCTGGCGATTGTGAAGAATGAACGGGTGCCAGTCCGATGCATCAACGTTTTAGATGAGGCTGTTACAATTCCCACTGGTACCATTCTGGCTGAACTGTTTGTGCCGGCGGTGAAGGTGCCTGACAACCTGACAAGGCAGTGTTTGAACTGCGCCCAGATCAACAGTCATCCTAGATATATGCGGTCGAGGTAGGCTGGACCGAACCCCCTACCGAAGAATGGAATGGTCGTGTGATCATGGATCAGATGGGAGTGGATCGGGAGAAACTGACCTCCGTGCAGGAGAGAGTTGGAGAGAGTTTTTTGGGAGCATCAAGAGACCTTTTCGCGACATGAGGAGGACTTTGGATGTGCTTGGATGATTGAGCATGAGATTCCCACGGGGGGATGCCCCTCCCATTAGGGAATGAGTGACAAATTCCCCCGGCGCTCTATCAAGAGGTGAAGGGCATGGTGGCCAGTATGCTTGACAATCCAGTGATCCGAGAGAGCCAGAGCCCTTGGGTGGCTCCCGTAGTCTTGGTCCAAAAAAAGATGGAACCCTTTGATTGTGTGGATTATGAAAAATTGAATGCCCACATGGTGTGGGATGCATATCCTTTACCTCGTATTGAAGAATCCCTGTTGGCATTCGGTCGGGCCAAGTATTTCTCGATGTTGGATTTGACAAGTGGCTACTGGCAGGTACCAATGGCCGAAAAAGATAGGGCCAAGACAGTGTTTGTCTTACCAGTGGGCCTCTATGAATTCAACTGGATGCCCTTCGGGTTCACTAATGCTCCGGGAACGTTCCAACTCCTGACGGAACATTGCTTAGGCGACCTGAATTTTGAATCGACCCTGATATACCTAGATGACATCGTAGTGTTCGGGACCTCATTTGAAGACCATCTTGAGAAGTTACGTCAAGTTCTCTGGCGGCTTAGTCGCTATGGCCTGAAAATAAAGCCAAAAAAAGTCAACTGTTCCAGAGACAGATTGAGTACTTGGGCCACGTGGTGACCCCGGATGGGGTGCTACCTGCAGCCAGGAAGGTTAAGGCTGTACAGGAGTGGCTGCCTCCCCACGACCTGGTTGCGGGCCTTCTTGGGCTCAGGGGTGTACTATCGGCGATTTGTGAATAAATTCTCACAAGTGGTGGGTCCGCTGAATGAACTTTTAAGAGGGACAGTGCTGGGTCCTCGAAACCACCCCATTCAATGGGGGCTCCAGCAGAAAAAGTGAAAACTGCCTTAACGAGTGCCCCATTGTTGGCGTATTCTCGGTTTGACGCTCCTTTTCTCTTGTACACAGATGGTAGCCTTCATGGGGGCGGTACTAGCACAGGTGTAGGATGGCCGGGAGCGCGATTGCCTATGGCAGCAGGTCTTTAAGAGACACCGAGCAAAATCAGGCTAACTACAGCTCATTTCGGCTGGAATTGCTGGCTCTGGTGTGGGCAATCACAGAACTCTTTGCCAAGTATCTAGTAGGAGCTGAGGTGCTAGTCCTGACAGATAGCAACCCACTGGCACACTTAGAGAATGCAAAACTGGGAGCATTGGAGCAGCGGTGGGTTGCCCACCTTGCTAAATTCAATTATCGTATTAAGTTTCACTCTGGGTGAGAAAACGGAAATGCAGATGCATTGTCAAGGGTACCTCTTGGGTCCTCGGGGGGAGAATGTTGACGACCAACTTGAGGACACTGAAACTCCAGCCTTGGGGCAGATACCTATATTTCAAAGTGTGGTACACTCAAGTGGGGTGGCATCAGGAATGCCCTGTGTCCTGGGTAAAATGCCCTCAGATTGGGCAAAAGACCAGGACGAGTGCCCAGACATTTCACTTGTGCGCCATTGGGTACAAAATGGGGTCTGGCCCCATGCAGAGGACAAGGCTTAGTTGTGCACTGAAGGAATGAAACTACTGCAACAGTGGGACAAGTTGTGTGTGGAACAGGGCCTTTTTTATCATAAAGTGTATCTGCCATCCGAGCTGCAACACCGGTACCAACTGGTGATCCCTGTGAAGCTGAGTCCTGTGGTCGCTCGTGAGGCGCATGAGAAAGGAGCCTTTGGAACTTTGGAAGTGAAAAGACAGTTTAGTGGCTACAGCGTGTCCTCTATTGCCCTGAGTTGGGAGGGATGTTGGCAGACGCATGTCGGGTCTGTGGGCTCAGTAAAAGCCATGAGCAGCGGGCACCCACATAGTCTATTCAGACTTCTGCTCTGTTAGAGCAACTCATGATTGACTATGTTTTAATAGGGTACTCCACATCTGGGTACTCCTGTTGTCTGGTAATGACAGATAACTTCACCAAGTATGCTGTAGCAGTGCCAACAAGAGACCAGACCGCAGAGTCGGTGGCAGAATCAGTGTGCCAACATTTCCTCCAAGTGTTCGGGTGTCCGCAGAGAATACACTCGGATCAGGGTGCATGCTTCCAGAGGACGCTTATGAAAGAGCTGTACCAGCTGTATGGTCTCGAACAGTCGAGAACGGCGCCTTATCACTCCCAGGGCAACAAGGGATGTGAGCGCTTTAATCTGACCCTGTTGCAGATGTTGAGGACATTAGAGGGTAAACAGCAAGCGCGCTGACCTGATTATTTCCCCGAATTGATGTGGGCCTACAATAATAAAGTGCACAGCACTACTGGCTATTCACCACACATGTTGGTGTTCGGGAGACCTGGCAGGGACATTGGGGATTTGTGCATGTGAGATCCCTCCTCCAGTCCCCCTCATACTGCATCCAAATGGGTAACAGAGCATTGGCAGCGCTTTAGGGTGATGCATCAGGTGGTGGGTGATCGCCTACATCAGGTGGCCCATAGGGACAAGTGACCCGTGCAACCAGAGCCAGTTTCTCCGGGGGATAGAGTGTCAGTGAGAGCCAAATGACGGTCAGGGAAGCGGAGTGACCGGTGGGAGGCAACTCCGTATCTGGTAAAAAAAAAAAAAGGTGAATCATGAGATTCCAGTTTACGAGGTCGAGCCGGTGGGGACAGGGAGGCCAACCCGTAATCTTCACCGTAACATGCTACAACGGTGCTGGTTTGAAGATTCAGCCCCCATTCCCTCGGAGCCAGAGGCTGCATCTCAAGGAATGGGTACCCCTAGTGTTCTTGAATTTGATGCTGTGCCTTCTCCCGCACCTGTTTACTTGCCTCCTGTGGTCAATCTGTCCCCGTGTGAAGAGAGTGTTGAGAATGTGGTATGTCCTGCTGAGGAGGGAGAGTCAAGCCAGTTACTTGACCTGGAAGCTGTGTCACAGGGCGCCACACCTCAGGAGGAAGCAGCCTCATTTGCTCCCTGTGATGACCCCATGGAAGAGGCTCCCGCTCCCTCTGGGACTGAACCTGTTTGGGTGGGTCTCAGGAGAACTACTCGATCTACGGCGGGAATATCACTTTAGCGCTATGCCTAAGACGACTTTGAGTAGGGAGGCATGTCGGGGACGCCAACCTCTAGTGTGGTGGCATGTAAGAAGGTGAACTGTGAAAACAGCAGGAAAGCGTTAGGACCCTGCTGCTGCTGCACATCTGAGCTGAGAGCAAAAGCCCAGGAAAGTGTGTGTGCAGGGGGTGGGGCCTAGTGTCTGCTGTATAGGATGCTGAGGGGTGATGCTGCAAGAAGCAGAGAGACTGCCATGTGAGACTCACTGTGAGGCAGCTGATAAGAAGTAAGGAGTTTGGACTCTGTAAGAACTTTTTGCTGCCCGTGTGTTTGTGAGCGTGTTAGGCTAGTTTCACACTAGCATTCAGCATGCTGCAGAGGGCTGCGGACTGAAGTCCTCCGCAGCCCTGCTGAACGCTAGTGTGAAACTAGCCTTAACCATGACAGCTGTGTGATTTTGGAGCTCTGTGGAATCCCTGCTGTGCTAAGCAGAAAAGCAACAGAATACATTGATCCTGTGCAGACCCAGGCAGGTTGATTTCAGGGAAGTTGTGAGTGATTGCTGGAGGAGAGACGGTATCCTGTACCATCCGTATTGAGAGGGACCCGGAAGAGCCCCGTTGAAGTGCTATTCCGTACCATATCCTGAGGCTGCAGAACTGTAAGTCCCCTGCGTGTGGGCTCAGCATCGGCCAACAAGATGCCTAGCCTTGTTTTGCTGTAGCTGTTTTGGCGCTGAAGATTTTGGGACTGGCTGCAGCTGATGCAAGTTACATGCCAGAAAAAGACTCCCCAAAGGTTAATGGTACCACAATAATAGATACCCGAGTATCTCCAGATTAAGTGTTTAAGAGCTTCTGTTATATCTATATGTATTGTATTGTGGGTTTTGATCAGTGTGCCATCCCAGGGGGTCCCATAATACCACCTCATCCGATTTACACCTGTTTTCTTAGTACCATGTTTGACCGTTTGTTAGGAACATTTCTTCTAAAAACCTAATACACTTAAAGCAGGAACTTTGGGATTGGCACAATGATTTCAGCCCTGGCTGAATGATTGTAAATAATAGGGGAACCTCAGGCTGTTTCATACAATACTGAATTTCACTTCAACTCCTATTCCAGTAAAGGAAGTGTTTTTATTTCTGTCTCCGTCTTGGTTTGTGACTCACTGGATCTTATCCGGACCTGTTGTCATTACACACACATAGTGGAGATGGGATTTCTTCAAATCCCGTCCACTATGCTGTAACATCTGGCCGCAGCGTTTTCTGACCGTGGGAACATACCATAAGAGTACCCTACTTCCACAAACAGAATATATTTTCATCAATAGATCTTGGAGTATTAATTTCCACGATTGGATGTTCCTGTGCTGAGATAATATTATAAATGTGTCCTTGCTGTGTACTGTGTAATGGCTGTGACTGGTCGTGCAGGAACATGTTCTGATCATATCACATCTCCTGGGCAGAGGAGGAAGATAATGAGCTGTGATCCATGCTGTGCTCTTTGTGAGAACACATTTACCTGCCTGTTTTTATATTTTTTTTATGGAGGGGTATGACAAGAAGTTGTCCAAGTGGTGCAGTCCTATTTCCTTGCTCTTGATGTCACAGGCAGTGAGCAATAAATCAAGCTAAAGATACTGGGCCAGGAAACAACCACAGGAGGTATTGGCTTTGAAAAACGTGCCATCACGCTCAGAATGAAATACCTGAATGGGCCTTGAACGAGTAATTGACTACAACTACAGCAGCGCACCCCAATTGGGGATGTAGGAGAACTTCAGCAGAAGACCTCACTGTTACTGAAAATATCTCTACACAGATATTGCTGCTATATATTGTAAATACCAGTCCTGCACGACATAAGAGTACAGTACAGTACAGTACAGTACAGTACAGTACAGTTCTAGATGGTAATTTACAGCTGACGTTCTTTCTGACGGAGTCGGTCTTTTCCATCTGGCCCAGACCGACAAGACAACTTCTTCCAGCCACGCGTTGCCTTCAGAGATGAAAAAGACAAACAAAGAAGGCCTTCGACAGAGTCGACTGGGATTTCCTGAGAGAGAGCTTAGCTAAATTTGGGTTTGACGAATCTATGATATCATATA
The DNA here is from genome assembly GCF_032444005.1 of Ranitomeya imitator. Taxonomy (NCBI): domain Eukaryota; kingdom Metazoa; phylum Chordata; class Amphibia; order Anura; family Dendrobatidae; genus Ranitomeya; species Ranitomeya imitator. The sequence continues at coordinate 83,487,544 of NC_091284.1, read as the reverse complement.
TCATGGCCTTACACTCAGAGCCTAAGGCTAGCATCTGCTGCAATTGCCAAATCTCGGATCCCTTCTGTATCAAAAATGGTACCAGACAGGGATGTCCCCTTTCACCCATCCTGTTTAACATAGCCATAGAGCCCCTGGCTGAACTGATAAGATCTAACAATAAAATTTCGGGTATCTCCCCATACACTAGGCATCACAAAATAACACTTTTCGCGGATGACATAATATTAACCCTGTCTAACCCAGAAATTTCAATCCCCGAGGTGTTACTAAGTATTGAAAGATTCTCTGCACTTTCAAACTTCAAAATAAATGAAGCCAAATCCAATATCCTACCCATGGGCCTAGAAATAGACCAAATTCAAGTCATAAAGAACTCAACTCTCTTGAATTGGTGTGAAAAAGAATTTACATATTTAGGCATTTTAATAAACAAAACTATGAAGGGGACAATAAAATCAAATTTTAAACTATTAAGTGAGATAATAAACAAAGAGAACATTACTCATAGAGACAATACATTATCATGGTGGGGTAGAACCCTTACAATGGGATTATTCATCCTACCGAAACTCCTCTACATTCTTAGATGTGTACCCCTACCATTTTCAGATATAGGTTTCACCCATCTACAGGCACAGATCAATGCTTTTATTTGGAACTCCAAAAAACCAAGAACAGCTACTCAAACTCTTTACAAAAGAAAAGTTAATGGAGGGATTAATATCCCAAACCTCAAAGCACATTATTACACCCTATTAATAAAGCAAAGTATTCACTGGCTTCAAAACACAATCCCTCCGGTATGGATAGACCTAGAGACGACATTAAACAATAACTGCCATCCGAAATTAATCATTCACAAAGCGCTATTCAACAACCTTCCAGACTCTGTATCGCACCCCCTTTTTCAGGCGGTGGCCATAGCCTGGAAGAAACTATCCTATCAGAAAAAAGGCCTAAAACATTCAGATATCTGGAAGGATATTCCCATTTCCTTGGTTTACTCTATAATCAACCAAATCCTCCCTAAGCTATGGGTAGACTCAAAAATTAAAAAAATAGGGGACATATACACAGGGGAGACAAACTTTCAAACCCTGAAAAACAAATATGGCATCCACTCATCCTCTTTCATTGAGTTCCTGATCCTCAAAAAGAATATAGGGTCTTTCCTAGGAGATAAACCTAAACTCTCAGAATCATCAATCAAATTACTAAATAATATCGGACACCGTATATTTTGGAGTCATAAATTTATTTATAATAATTTTAACTCAGACTTCAATCTTTCCAAAGGCCCCCCAATGATTAAGTGGGAACAAGACTTAAAAGACACATACAAAACTGAGGAATGGGAAGAGGCTATTACCACTTCTTATCAATCCACCCTCTCTATGACTCTCCAAGAAACCCATTTTAAGGTAATTTCGCGATGGTACTACACCCCTAGCAGATTAGCACATATAAGTTCTATAAACTCTGCCCAATGTTGGAAAGGCTGCGGCCAAAGAGGCGACATGATGCACGTTTTCTGGAGTTGCCCAACGGTAAACCCTCTCTGGAAGAAAATTTCTAGAGAAGTCATTAGCAAACTCACCAATGCTCCCTTTATTTTACAACCTCAAAATGCTCTGCTGTCTCTTGGACTTGATCAGCTCGATCATAACTTGAAATTAATGGTAATCCATATATGTCTAGTGGTAAAAAACTATATTGCATTCCTTTGGAAAAGTCAACAAATACCATCAGTGAAAGACATTATTTCAAGAATCTCTCAGCACAGATCACACGAGTTCCATTTTGCAATAGCAAATAACCAATGCTCAAAATTCACAAAAAAATGGTCCAGATGGGATCAAATATTCCCTACTTCAATCACATGAAGTGTTAGACAAGTTCTTGCTCCATTCATTAATCATAAAGAGGTAACCCTGATTCTTGCTTTTCTGTTGATCTAATTTGCATTCTATTATGGGTTACGCAATGAGACGTTTATTGTTTGTCTTAATATATTATACTTAGTGAAACTGTACATAGTTCCTGTTATCTTATTACATTATGTTTCATACAATCCAACTGTAAGATCACTTATCCCCCCCACTGTTAGGGGGTTTGCTTTTTCCCTACCTCCATACCCCACCCCTTCCCTTCCTCCCCTTCCTAACTTATCCTTTCCGGTTAAAGTTAAAAAAAATTTATAAAAATATTTTGAAAGAAAAAGACAAACTAGACCTCACATTTCCAGCACGGTGTCCAGCTATCTCCAACCTGCACCAACACCTCATCCCGTGGTCTTCCCATTACTGTGCACATGCTTTTTGGCACAATAACACTGTTTTTCTTAGTACCCCACATAATACCCACCACTTCCATAGTAATGCCTCCTTTTTGCCCTCCAGAAAATACGCCGTGTAAGTGTCCTAGAAAACTGCTCACTTTTTTTTCTCTCCTACAAAATAATGACCTTTGTGAAACTTAACCCCTTAATGACCGGATTTATTTTATTTTTTTGCGTTTTCGTTTTTAGCTCCCCATCTTCCCAGAGCCATAACTTTATTTTTTGGTCAAAATGGCCATGTGATGGCTTGCTTTTTGCGGGACAAGTTGTATTTTAGAACAACATGATTGCTTTTAAAATATCATGTACTGGAAAACCGGAAAAAATATTCCAAGTGAGGTGATATTGCAAAAAAATTCCACACTTGTTTTCTTTTTTTTTACCATGTTCACTAAATACTAAAACTGGCCTGCCATTATGATTCTCCGGGTCATTATGAGTCCATAGACACCAAACAGGTCTAGGTTCTTTTTTATTTAAGTTGTGAAAAAAAAATACAAACTTTGGTAAAAAAAAACCAAAAAAACAATTGTACCCTTTTCTGAGATTTGTACCATCTCCATTTTTCGCCATTTGGGACTGCGTGTGACGTTTTTATTGATAACATTTTTGTGTACGTACGATTTTTTGATCACTCATTATTGCATTTGATTGCAATGTAGCGGCGACCAAAAAAACATAATTCTGGTGTTTTTAATTTTTCTCTCGTTATGCCGTTTACCGATCAGGTTACACATTTTTTATATTGATAGATCGGGCGATTCTGAACGCAGCGATACCTAATGTGTATGCTTGATTTTTTTTATTGCTTTATTTTGAATGGGGCGAAAGGGGGGTGATTTGAACTTTTATTTTTTAAATTTTTTTTAAAACATTTTTAGTTACATTTTGGATGCTTCAATAGTCTCCATGCGAGACTAGACGCTGCAGTTGTCTGCTTGAAAAAGGTCCACGGACCGAAACGTTGCAGATGGCAGAATAAATACGGGAGCTGTTTTTTCACAATTGCTGTGGTGCTGTCCTTCTCTTTATGCCCTGCTGCAGTTGTCTGGTCACCACTGCTGCACACAGGCAATGATCAGATCACTTGCTATGAGAGCAGACCACCAAGTGGCGCTCATACCAATCTGGCTATGACAACCATAGAGGTCTTCTGGAGACATAGAGGTCTGCTGGAGACCCCTGGTTGTCATGCCAATCCATCGGTGACCCGCGATCACGTGATGGGGTCACCGATGGGCAGGATTTCCGGCAAACTTACCAGAAGCGCTAGTTTAATGCCGCGGTTCAAAACAGCTGACGTGCCAGAAAAATGTAGGCTCAGCGCCAGCGCCCACATCAAACGGAGGGATTTCGACATGGGCGTATTATTACGCCCAACGTTGGAAAGGATTTAATGGTCACTGTAGTGAGTGCCCCTATAACAATAGCTCTTCTTAAGTGCCTACTTAACATTTAAAATTATCTACCAATCAGTCCCCCACCCCATGTTCAACTCCCTCAAAATACTGTATAATGGGCCCTGCACAGATGTATCTACAAGGTATAAGGTTCCCCACCAACTGTGTGATGGTCCCCCAATGTTTGATGGCTCTAGAGACACACATTTTATATTAAATAAAACTTTAAAAAATTGTCATATAATTACCTAATCCAGGATCCTGGCAAGGACCGTGCAGACCAATGTGCTGATATCATAGCGCTGATGAATCCGTAGGGTGACAGAGTGCTGGGATTCTCACATCCTGCACGTGCACGGGCACCTCGGCCACGCCATCACCCTGCAATTCTGTAGACCACCACAAGCATAAAGCCACCTGCAGTCTACAGAAAGGAAAGGAGATCATGTCTCCCTGCTCTACCACAGAGCTTAACTATATTGGTGGGATGTGCAGGCCGATACAGTTGGAGTAGCTCTGGGTGGGCCCCCTTGGTAGCCATGCTACTGACTTAGCACAACTGTTCTTGCATACACACCCAGTTGCAGCGAGCTACTGAACATTTGACCAAGTAAATACATTTTTCATAAAATAAGGCTGTTTTTAAATGCTTACCAGTGAGTGGATGTAAAAAAGATTTTTTAATCAAGATACACTTAAAATACTACAAGAACATGCAAATATAGGAAATACAAACATATGCTTTATAGCAAAGTTCAAAATCTATGTAAATAGGATCAGAACTCCTGAGACTCTACGGCTTCAGATTCCTCTGAGGATGAGTCTTTTGCAGTCTTCTTGGGCACTAGGACCGCATGGATATATGGCAGGACGCCACCCTAAGCAATGGTGACCCCATCAAACAGTTTGCTCAGTTCCTCGTCATTCCTGACAGCCAGTTGGCTGCATTTCCTGACAGCTCCAGGATCTCAGCACACAGGTATTCCAGGATGGCTGCTAGATAGATGCCAGCTCCAGATCCAATCCTCTTAGCATAGTTTCCCTTCCTCGGGAACCTGTGGATACGGCCCACTGGGAACTGGAGCCCTGCCTTGGCAGATCTGGAGGACTTTCCATCTGTAGGTTTCTGGACCTTCTTGGCAAAACCAGACATGACCAGATGAACTGTAGGGAGCAAGAAAAGAAATATATTTTATTTACCATGTAGCCAACATTGGTGACGGAAGCAAACACTTGTACCTGATGGAACCCCAACAATTCATCCGATACCGAGGACAGCAGCGCTTAAACCAGCAATGTTAAACTTGAGGACAACCTCCTTAATTTTAGGCATTTTGGAACGATGATGTCGTTAGCTGTGTTAGAAAGAAATATGCATCTTAATACCCTACATGATAAAAAGAAAACAAAAATCACGCTCTATGGGGGAAACATGTCCTAAAAGAAGGGGATCTAACTTTTATAGGGTGAGCTATACCCGTATTTCAATATATACCTAATTAAAAAGCATAAAAATATGAGAGCATAGATATCAGAGCACTGATATACATATGTCTTAAAACCTATGAAAAATGATGTAATTTAGGTTTGGAATACATAATTATATGCGTGCAGGGGTGCATTCGTGCACTGTTATTCGTGTATTTTTTATTCAAAGTACTTTTTTTTCTAAGTACTCGGCAGTTATAACATGGCAGAATATAATCAAGCATCTCTTCTCTCTTCATACAGGTAAACATATCATTCATTCTCTGAGCTGAAATATCCTGCATGTCTATTGCTCCAGTCCCTGACAGCAAGCAGCTTGGATGGTAAACATATCATTCATTCTCTGAGCTGAAATATCCTGCATGTCTATTGCTCCAGTCCCTGACAGAAAGCAGCTTGGATGGTAAACATATCATTCATTCTCTGAGCTGAAATATCCTGCATGTCTATTGCTCCAGTCCCTGACAGCAAGCAGCTTGGATGGTAAACATATCATTCATTCTCTGAGCTGAAATATCCTGCATGTCTATTGCTCCAGTCCCTGACAGCAAGCAGCTTGGATGGTAAACATATCATTCATTCTCTGAGCTGAAATATCCTGCATGTCTATTGCTCCAGTCCCTGACAGCAAGCAGCTTGGATGGTAAACATATCATTCATTCTCTGAGCTGAAATATCCTGCATGTCTATTGCTCCAGTCCCTGACAGCAAGCAGCTTGGATGGTAAACATATCATTCATTCTCTGAGCTGAAATATCCTGCATGTCTATTGCTCCAGTCCCTGACAGCAAGCAGCTTGGATGGTAAACATATCATTCATTCTCTGAGCTGAAATATCCTGCATGTCTATTGCTCCAGTCCCTGACAGCAAGCAGCTTGGATGGTATCTGAGTCATTCTATCTTCGGCATTGAATCCTGCATGTATCTATATATGTTAGTCATACTATTATGCCTTTGTGTTTATAGATATTTAACTCACTTTTGCATGTCCTTACTCAGAGAGATCACATAACTGTTTCAAAGTGCTTTATGATCCATGTAGACCTGGACATTTGTTTATCTGATCACTACATTTATTGTGTCCTGTTGTCTCAACTGAGTTAGATTGATTGCTAACGAGCTTTAACACAAAAAAAAAAAAAAAAAAAGAGATCTAAGGGCTAGCCTTCTATAAATGTAGATGTAGCTTGGGGATGCATTCGTGCAGGGGTGCATTCGTGCACTGTTATTCGTGTATTTTTTATTCAAAGTACTTTTTTTTCTAAGTACTCGGCAGTTATAACATGGCAGTTAGACAGGGCAGGAGACAGGTAAGACAATCTAAATCTAATCCATATTCACTTGAAACAGCACAAATACTCACCATATTTATTTGTATAATCTATATTCTGGCTGCTGCATTCACTCACATTCACCGCCCTTGCATTAACTCTCTACACTCCATCCATATCGGCCCCTCTGTCCTTGCCTCTCCTATGTATAGCACTCATGCTCTATTCACATTGCTTAACAGCACAGATCCATTCAGTCCCAACATCCAACACAAGAGACGCTCTCACAAATCACTTAACCATCTGCTCACTCTTTCGATCCTCCTTCTCCTAGTCGCTGGAGACATATCTCCAAACCCCGGCCCCCCATGTTATAGCCAGTCAAACCTCCCAATTGCTACACCCAGAAACCCCTCTAACCTTATTAATATTCCCTGCATGCCTGCTGTCTCTTTCAATTGTGCCCTTTGGAATTCTCGCTCTGTGTGTAATAAACTCTCCTTCATTCATGACTTCTTCCTTTCTAATTCTCTTAATCTCCTGGCTCTTACTGAAACCTGGATCCAGCAGTCAGACACCACCGCTGCTGCTGCTCTTTCATATGGTGGACTACACTTTTCTCATACCCCAAGATCAGACAACAGAACAGGTGGAGGCGTTGGTCTGCTCCTTTCACCCAAATGTACTTTCCAAGTTATCCCCCAAGTACCCTCACTTGTCTTCCCTTCCTTTGAGGTCCATGTGGTCAGACTCTACGTCCCCTTCTCCATGCGAGTGGCGGTGGTGTATCGTCCTCCCGGCCCCTCTCATCAGTTCCTGGATCACTTTGCCACCTGGCTTCCACACTTTCTCTCCTGTGACACCCCCACCCTTATCATGGGTGATTTCAACATCCCCATTGCCTCTCCCCTCTCCCCATCTGCTTCTCACCTTTTATCTCTATCCTCCTCTTTTGGCCTCTCGCAGCATACTAACTCTCCAACACATGAAGATGGAAACTCCCTTGACTTGGTCTTCTCCCGACTTTGCTCAGTGGATGACTTCACAAACTCCCCTCTCCCGCTCTCTGACCACAACCTTCTTTCATTCTCTATCAAGAACTGCCATCCCGCTCAGGTCACCCCCACTTTCCACACCTATAGAAACATACAGGCCATTAACACCCAGAAACTTATGATGAACTTGCAGTCCTCATTGGCCCCTATTTCCTCCATCTCATGTCCTGATTCTGCATTGAAGCATTACAATGAAACCCTGCAAAGTGCTCTGGATGAAGCTGCTCCTCCTATACATAAAACAACTCGGCACAGACGGCAACAACCGTGGCACACGCTGCAAACACGTTTCCTGCAGCGGTGCTCCAGGTGCGCAGAACGTCTGTGGAGAAAATCTAATCAACCCGAAGATTTCATCCATTATAAGTTCATGCTAAAGACATACAATTCTGCCCTTCACCTCTCCAAACAAACCTACTTCAACACCCTCATCACCTCCCTGTCCAATAACCCTAAACGTCTCTTTGACACGTTCCAGTCCCTACTCAACCCAAGAGAGCAGGCCCCAACCACGGATCTCCGTGCTGACGATCTGGCCAATTACTTCAAAGAAAAAATTGACCACATTCGACAGGAAATCATCTCCCAATCTCTTCATACCATGCACTGTCCTCCCTCCCCCACTGCATCTAGTTCACTCTCTGACTTTGAAGCAGTTACAGAAGAAGAAGTAAGCAGGCTCCTTGCATCTTCGCGCCCGACCACTTGCACCAGTGACCCCATTCCGTCACATCTCCTCCAGTCCCTTTCCCCGGCTATCACCTCTCACCTAACAAAAATATTCAACCTTTCCCTCACTTCCGGTATTTTTCCCTCCTCATTTAAGCATGCCATCATACATCCATTACTTAAAAAACCATCCCTCGATCAAAACTGTGCCGCTAATTATAGACCTGTCTCTAATCTTCCCTTCATCTCTAAACTCCTCGAACGCCTGGTCCACTCCCGTCTTACCCGCTATCTCTCAGATAACTCTCTTCTCGACCCTCTTCAATCTGGCTTCCGCTCTTTACACTCTACTGAAACTGCCCTCATTAAAGTCTCTAATGACCTACTAACAGCTAAATCTAATGGTCACTACTCCATGCTAATTCTCTTGGATCTCTCTGCAGCATTTGACACTGTGGATCATCAGCTCCTCCTCACTATGCTCCGCTCCATCGGCCTCAAGGACACCGTTCTCTCCTGGTTCTCCTCCTATCTCTCTGACCGATCCTTCACTGTATGTTTTGCTGGTTCCTCCTCCTCTCACCTTCCCCTTACTGTTGGGGTTCCTCAAGGATCAGTCCTAGGCCCCCTACTCTTCTCGTTGTATACTGCCCCTATTGGACAAACAATCAGTAGATTTGGTTTCCAGTACCATCTCTATGCTGACGACACCCAATTATACACTTCTGCTCCCGATATCACACCGACCTTTTTAGAAAACACCAGTGATTGTCTTACCGCTGTCTCTAACATCATGTCCTCCCTCTATCTGAAACTAAACCTGTCAAAAACTGAACTCCTCGTGTTCTCTCCCTCTACTAACCTACCTTTGCCTGACATTGCCATCTCCGTGTGCGGTTCCACCATTACTCCAAAGCAACATGCCCGCTGCCTTGGGGTCATCCTTGATTCTGACCTTTCATTCACCCCCTACATCCGATCACTGGCTCGCTCTTCTTACCTGCATCTCAAAAACATTTCTAGAATTCGCCCTTTTCTTAATTTCGACTCTGCAAAAACTCTGACTGTTTCACTTATTCATTCTCGTCTGGACTATTGTAACTCTCTACTAATCGGTCTCCCTCTTGCAAAACTCTCCCCGCTCCAATCTGTCCTGAATGCTGCAGCCAGGATCATATTCCTCACCAACCGTTACACCGATGCCTCTACCCTGTGCCAGTCATTACACTGGCTACCCATCCACTCCAGAATCCAGTACAAAACTACTACCCTCATCCACAAAGCACTCCATGGCTCAGCACCACCCTACATCTCCTCCCTGGTATCAGTCTACCACCCTACCCGTGCCCTCCGCTCCGCTAATGACCTCAGGTTAGCATCCTCAATAATCAGAACCTCCCACTCCCGTCTCCAAGACTTTACACGTGCTGCGCCGATTCTTTGGAATGCACTACCTAGGTTAATACGATTAATCCCCAATCCCCACAGTTTTAAGCGTGCCCTAAAAACTCATTTGTTCAGACTGGCCTACCGCCTCAATGCATTAACCTAACGATCCCTGTGTGGCCTATTTATAAAAAAAAAAAAAAAAAAGGTTCCTCGCATCATGTTCTCATACACTTTATGCAGTATTAGCCCTCTGTGTCTGTACTGCTACATACTTAGGCAGGTAACTGGTTCATGCAGCTTTACATGAACACCTGAGCCTTACACTATAGCTGGTCCGAATAACTAAAGCAATTGTTACCATCCACCTCTCGTGTCTCCCCTTTTCCCCATAGTTTGTAAGCTTGCGAGCAGGGCCCTCACTCCTCCTGGTATCTGTTTTGAACTGTATTTCTGTTATGATGTAATGTTTATTGTCTGTACAAGTCCCCTCTATAATTTGTAAAGCGCTGCGGAATATGTTGGCGCTATATAAATAAAATTATTATTATTATTATTATTATATCTAATACTACTAGAAAACAAAAATACAGAAGCTGCACAATTCATGTGAATTGTTTTATTCCATCTTAGGCCTAAGGCTGGGTTCCCATTGCGTTATGGGACCGCGTTAAACGTGCAACGCGGCCGTTAATGCGCCCATTCACGCTAATGGGAACGCGCTTCACTAGCGCGTGCCATGTTCGGCCATGTTCGGCACGCGCTAGCGACGCGCCGGTGATTCCTGGCGCGCCGCGGACGCTGCTTGCAGCGTCCGAGGCGCGCCCGCGGTCCGTTCCCTGCTCTCGCAGATCGGGGATCTGCGAGAGCGGGGACGTTACCGCGACCCCGACCGCAGCCCCATAGAAAACATTGCGTTAGCGCAATCCGCTAGCGCTAGCGCTAAACGGATTGCACTAACGCAATGTGACCCTAGCCTAAGACTTTGTTTCTAGATATAATTTTACACATAAACTTCTACATTTAAAACACATTTTATTCACATTGATAACAATAAAATAAAATACTTAAATGTGTCATTATGGTGTGTGTTGTGCAACTTATTCAATTACCATATATCTTTATACTATTTATTACGCCTCTCCGTGCTACATTACTACAATCACCCACCCTGCCATATATACAGGACGGCTGTTGTGAATTCTGTGGCTGAGTTCACTTCTGTGGTCACAAGTGGTATTGCAGTCTCTGGGCTTCCTCCCTCAGGTGTTTTGGTGAGCTCGTTGGCTGCCTTGCTATTTAGCTCCACCTGAGTCTGTCTTCCTTGCTCCTTGTCAATGTTCCAGTGTTGGATCTGAGCTACTGCATCTTTCCTTGGGCCTGCTGCTCTGCTAGATAAGTGCTTCTAGTTTGTTTTCTGTTTTTTCTGTCCAGCTTGTTATTATCTTTTGCTGGAAGCTCTGAGAAGCAAAGGGGTGCACCGCCGTGCTGTTAGTTCGGCACGGTGGGTCTTTTTGCCCCTTTGCGTGGTTTTCGTTTTAGGGTTTTTTGTAGACTGCATAGTTCTCTTTGCTATCCTCGCTCTGTCTAGAATATCGGGCCTCACTTTGCTGAATCTATTTCATTCCTACGTTTGTCTTTTCATCTTGCTAACAGTCATTATATGTGGGGGGCTGCCTATTCCTTTGGGGTATTTCTCTGAGGTAAGTCAGGCTTGTATTTCTATCTTCAGGCTAGTCAGCTCCTCAGGCAGTGCCGAGTTGCATAGGTAGTTGATAGGCGCAATCCACTGCTGCTTCCAGTTGTGTGAGGATAGATCAGGTACTGCAGTCTACAGAGATTCCACGTCTCAGAGCTCGTCCTATTGTTTTGGGTTATTGCCAGATCTCTGTATGTGCGCTGATTACTGCACGCTGTGTTGCCTGATTGCCAGCCATAACAGTACAAGGAGCCTTTCAATGATTTCCAATAGAGGGAAAAAAGAAATCCTGACATCATTTTTTTTTCTTAGCTCTGTCTTCAGTCTTTTTTTTCCCCTAGACATTAGAGTGCTTCAGGACACAGCTGTGGACATGGATATTCAGGCTCTGTGCTCCTCAATGGATAATCTCGTTGTAAATGTACAAAAGATTCAAGATACTATTGATCAGAAATCGATGCTAGAACCAAGAATTCCGATTCCTGATTTGTTTTTTGGTGACAGAACTAAGTTCCTGAGCTTCAGAAATAATTGTAAGCTATTTTTGGCCTTGAAACCTCATTCTTCTGGTAATCCTATTCAACAGGTTTTGATTATTATTTCTTTTTTGCGCGGCGACCCACAGGACTGGGCGTTTTCTCTTGCACCAGGAGATTCTGCATTGAGTAATGTTGATGCATTTTTCCAGGCGCTGGGATTGCTTTACGATGAGCCTAATTCAGTGGATCAAGCTGAGAAAAATCTGCTGGCTTTATGCCAGGGTCAGGATGATGTAGAAGTATATTGTCAGAAATTTAGAAAATGGTCAGTACTCACTCTGTGGAATGAATCTGCACTAGCGGCTTTGTTCAGAAAGGGTCTCTCTGAAGCTCTTAAGGATGTAATGGTGGGATTTCCTATGCCTGCTGGTTTGAATGAGTCTATGTCCTTGGCCATTCAGATCGGTCGCCGCTTGCGCGAGCGTAAATCTGTGCACCATCTGGCGGTATTGTCTGAGAGTAAGCCTGAGCCTATGCAGTGCGACAGGACTATGACTAAAGTAGAACGGCACGAACACAGACGTCTGAACAGACTGTGTTTCTATTGTGGTGATTCTACTCATGCTATTTCTAATTGTCCTAAACGCACTAGGCGGTTCGATAGCTCTGCCGTTATTGGTACTGTACAGTCCAAATTCCTTTTGTCCATTACCTTAATGTGCTCTTTGTCATCATATTCTGTCATGGCGTTTGTGGATTCAGGCGCTGCCCTGAATCTGATGGATTTGGATTATGCTAAACGTTGTGGATTTTTCTTGGAGCCTTTGCGGTGTCCTATTCCGTTGAGAGGAATTGATGCTACACCTCTGGCCAAGAATAAGCCTCAGTACTGGGCCCAGCTGACCATGTGCATGGCTCCTGCACATCAGGAAGTTATTCGCTTTTTGGTACTGCATAATTTGCATGATGTGGTCGTGTTGGGGTTGCCATGGCTACAAACCCATAATCCAGTATTGGATTGGAACTCTATGTCGGTAACCAGCTGGGGTTGTCAGGGAGTACATGGTGATGTTCCATTTTTGTCTATTTCGTCATCCATTCCTTCTGACATCCCAGAGTTCTTGTCGGACTTTCAGGATGTATTTGAAGAGTCCAAGTCTGATGCCCTTCCTCCGCATAGGAATTGTGATTGTGCTATCGATTTGATTCCTGGTAGTAAATTCCCTAAGGGTCGTTTATTTAATTTGTCCGTACCTGAACACACCGCTATGCGCAGTTATGTGAAGGAGTCCCTGGAGAAGGGACATATTCGCCCATCGTCGTCACCATTGGGAGCAGGGTTCTTTTTTGTAGCCAAGAAGGATGGTTCGCTAAGACCGTGTATTGATTACCGCCTTCTTAATAAGATCACTGTTAAGTTTCAGTATCCCTTGCCATTGATTTCTGACTTGTTTGCTCGGATTAAGGGGGCTAGTTGGTTTACTAAGATTGATCTTCGTGGTGCGTATAATCTGGTGAGAATCAGGCAGGGAGATGAATGGAAAACGGCATTTAATACGCCCGAGGGTCATTTTGAGTATCTGGTGATGCCGTTCGGACTTGCCAATGCTCCATCTGTTTTTCAGTCTTTTATGCATGACATTTTCCGTGAGTATCTGGATAAATTCTTGATTGTTTACTTGGATGACATTTTGATCTTCTCAGATGATTGGGAGTCTCATGTGAAGCAAGTCAGAATGGTTTTCCAGGTACTGCGTGCTAATTCCTTGTTCGTGAAGGGATCAAAGTGTCTCTTCGGTGTGCAGAAAGTTTCATTTTTGGGGTTCATCTTTTCCCCTTCTACTATCGAGATGGATCCGGTTAAGGTTCAGGCCATCCAGGATTGGACTCAGCCGACATCTCTAAAAAGTTTGCAGAAATTCCTGGGCTTTGCTAATTTTTATCGTCGCTTCATCTGTAATTTTTCTAGCATTGCCAGACCATTGACCGATTTGACCAAGAAGGGTGCTGATTTGGTTAATTGGTCTTCTGCTGCCGTGGAAGCTTTTCAGGAGTTGAAGCGTCGTTTTTGCTGTGCCCCTGTGTTGTGTCAACCTGATGTTTCTCTTCCGTTCCAGGTCGAGGTTGATGCTTCTGAGATTGGTGCAGGGGCGGTTTTGTCACAGAGAGGTTCTGGTTGCTCAGTGTTCAAACCATGTGCTTTCTTTTCCAGGAAATTTTCTGCTGCTGAGCGTAATTATGATGTGGGCAACCGAGAGTTGCTGGCCATGAAGTGGGCATTCGAGGAGTGGCGTCATTGGCTTGAGGGTGCTAAGCATCGCGTGGTGGTTTTGACTGATCATAAGAACCTTACTTATCTTGAGTCTGCCAAGCGCTTGAATCCTAGACAGGCCCGTTGGTCGTTATTTTTTGCTCGTTTTGATTTTGTGATTTCATACCTTCCGGGCTCTAAAAATGTGAAGGCGGATGCTCTGTCTAGGAGTTTTGTGCCCGACTCTCCGGGGTTATCTGAGCCGGCGAGTATCCTCAAGGAAGGAGTCATTGTGTCTGCCATCTCCCCTGATTTGCGGAGAGTGTTGCAGAAATTTCAGGCTAATAAACCTGATCGTTGTCCGGCCGAGAAACTGTTCGTCCCTGATAGGTGGACTAGTAAAGTTATCTCTGAACTTCATTGTTCGGTGCTGGCCGGTCATCCAGGAATCTTTGGTACCAGGGAGTTGGTTGCTAGATCCTTCTGGTGGCCATCTCTGTCACGGGATGTGCGTGCTTTTGTGCAGTCCTGTGGAATTTGTGCTAGGGCTAAGCCCTGCTGTTCACGTGCCAGTGGGTTGCTTTTGCCCTTGCCGGTCCCGAAGAGGCCTTGGACACATATTTCGATGGATTTCATTTCTGACCTTCCCGTTTCTCAAAAGATGTCTGTCATTTGGGTGGTCTGTGATCGCTTTTCTAAAATGGTCCATCTGGTGCCCTTGGTTAAATTGCCTTCCTCCTCTGATTTGGTGCCTTTGTTCTTCCAGCATGTGGTTCGTTTACATGGCATTCCTGAGAATATTGTTTCTGACAGAGGTTCCCAGTTTGTCTCGAGGTTCTGGCGAGCCTTTTGTGGTAGGATGGGCATTGACCTGTCTTTTTCCTCGGCCTTCCATCCTCAGACTAATGGCCAGACCGAACGAACCAATCAGACCTTGGAAACATATCTGAGATGTTTTGTTTCCGCTGACCAGGATGATTGGGTGTCATTTTTGCCGTTGGCTGAGTTCGCCCTTAATAATCGGGCCAGCTCGGCTACCTTGGTCTCTCCATTTTTCTGCAATTCTGGGTTCCATCCTCGTTTCTCTTCAGGACAGGTTGAGTCTTCGGACTGTCCTGGTGTGGATTATGTGGTGGACAGGTTGCAGCAGATCTGGACTCAGGTAGTGGACAATTTGACCTTGTCCCAGGAGAAGGCTCAGCTTTTCGCTAATCGCAGACGCCGTGTGGGACCCCGACTTCGTGTTGGGGATCTGGTTTGGTTATCTTCTCGTCATATACCTATGAAGGTTTCCTCTCCTAAATTTAAACCTCGTTTTATTGGTCCGTATAGGATTTCTGAGATTCTCAATCCGGTGTCTTTTCGTCTGACCCTTCCAGACTCCTTTTCCATACATAATGTATTCCATAGGTCGTTGTTGAGGAGATACGTGGCACCTATGGTTCCATCTGTGGAGCCTCCTGCCCCTGTTTTGGTGGAGGGGGAATTGGAGTATATTGTGGAGAAGATTTTGGATTCTCGTGTCTCTAGACGGAAACTCCAGTATCTGGTCAAATGGAAGGGTTATGCTCAGGAAGATAATTCCTGGGTTTTTGCCTCTGATGTCCATGCCCCAGATCTTGTTCGTGCCTTTCATGTGGCTCATCCTGGTCGGCCTGGGGGTTCTGGTGAGGGTTCGGTGACCCCTCCTCAAGGGGGGGGTACTGTTGTGAATTCTGTGGCTGAGTTCACTTCTGTGGTCACAAGTGGTATTGCAGTCTCTGGGCTTCCTCCCTCAGGTGTTTTGGTGAGCTCGTTGGCTGCCTTGCTATTTAGCTCCACCTGAGTCTGTCTTCCTTGCTCCTTGTCAATGTTCCAGTGTTGGATCTGAGCTACTGCATCTTTCCTTGGGCCTGCTGCTCTGCTAGATAAGTGCTTCTAGTTTGTTTTCTGTTTTTTCTGTCCAGCTTGTTGTTATCTTTTGCTGGAAGCTCTGAGAAGCAAAGGGGTGCACCGCCGTGCTGTTAGTTCGGCACGGTGGGTCTTTTTGCCCCTTTGCGTGGTTTTCGTTTTAGGGTTTTTTGTAGACTGCATAGTTCTCTTTGCTATCCTCGCTCTGTCTAGAATATCGGGCCTCACTTTGCTGAATCTATTTCATTCCTACGTTTGTCTTTTCATCTTGCTAACAGTCATTATATGTGGGGGCTGCCTATTCCTTTGGGGTATTTCTCTGAGGTAAGTCAGGCTTGTATTTCTATCTTCAGGCTAGTCAGCTCCTCAGGCAGTGCCGAGTTGCATAGGTAGTTGATAGGCGCAATCCACTGCTGCTTCCAGTTGTGTGAGGATAGATCAGGTACTGCAGTCTACAGAGATTCCACGTCTCAGAGCTCGTCCTATTGTTTTGGGTTATTGCCAGATCTCTGTATGTGCGCTGATTACTGCACGCTGTGTTGCCTGATTGCCAGCCATAACAGACGGCATTAACAATGACCAACATGTAGGAACCCAAATAAGTAAAAAAAAATAGTTTATTTCAGTGATATTAAACTATATGGACGCTATTGCTTTAAACATTAGCTATGCGGCTGCTGAATATGTCACATCCCCTTATGACCTAATGATGGAAGGCTATATAAGCAGCCGCCAACCAGACACTGCTTTAAGGGTTTCAGTTGGAGTCGGATTGTAAGTGCCCCGTCATCGCCCCATTATATTTTGTTACTTCCCATCTACTTGATATCTTTCTTCCATGAAATGGTTCCTCTCCTCTTATTTCTAGGTGTTTTTTTTCTGTGATATTTGATTTGTACCAGTGTTTGAGAAGTGGAGAGCGACAAGTGGATACGGACGGTCCAAAATTTGGACATGGACTATCCACTTTTTTTCTGAATTGGGTATGTCAGCATTTACCTTTAAATATAGAATTAGGGAGAATAAGGAGGCGGGGGTAACAGGATAATGTAATAAACCGTCATGTACTCCACAGAATATAACCCAGGTAATTCCTTACTGGTACAGAGCACAGTACAAGGGATCACAGGCGGAGGGATGAAATCTGTAGGACGGGATCTATAAGGACATTTTACGTCAGTTGTCATTTTCACATCTTCCATTAAGTGGGCGGGGCTTAGATGAAGCATGGCGGTGCACCTGACCAATGATGTGCGGTCAGTGGGCGCTCTACGGCCGGACTCACACACTGCGGCTGATATGTGCTCTATGGGGGGGGGGAGATATAAAGGCAAAACACACTGCACACACAAAGCATGGACCTGGTCCTGACTTTATACTTGAACCTGGTCCTGACTCCAGACCTTTCTCATCTTACGCAGAATTGCATAACTGGTTCAGAGTATATCACTTCTAATGTTAAAAATCTAACATATACATTATTTATTACAGTGTATACATTATTATTGGGTTCTTTGCAGCAATGGGGTCCTGGGTTCAAATCCCACCAAGGACAATATCTGCCAGGAGTTTGTATGTTCTCCCTGTGCTTGCGTGGGTTTCCTCCGTGTTCTCCAATCTCCGGTTTCCTCCCACACCCCAAAGACAGACTGATAGGGAATCTAAATTGTGAGCCCCAATGGGGACAGTGATGATGACGCGTGTAAAGGGCCGTGGAATTAATGGAACTATATAAATGAATAAAATAAAATAAATACATTATCAGTGGAAGCACCAATTGCTGGTAACGCAGGTGTACCATGGAGATAATAGACCCAAGCCACAATGTAGAGACCACACCATAAAGCTGAATTCACACAAGCAATTTATAATTTAAGCAATACTGGAGATGAGCAAACTTTCCAAAATTCAGTTTGGACAGATTCGCTCAAATTCAGGTGGCGTACATCCGGACCGATACGAAGTTATCAGCCAAATTAGAGAAAATTCAACACCGGTATCCCTGAGAGAAGGAAAGAAAACAACAAAAAATCTTTATTCTCACTTTTCATCACCTGTTCTTCAGCTTCTTCCGCTGCCTCTGTTCTCTGCCCTGGAAGAATAGATGACGGCCATGGAGGACTGGGGATCTGAGGTGGCAGCAGAGACGGCATAAGAACAGAGGTAGAAAAGTGAGCATTGTTTATCTTATCACCTACCCAAGCTTCAAAAAATCCAGCAAAATGGCAGCCGACTGGATAAGTTTTTGATCCAAGTACATAAAGGAGCTGCAGAAGCCATGTAACATGAAGGTAATCGGACTTTTCTATAATATTACGCCACGAGATACATTATATTCTCTGCTGACTCACTGTTACTATTATAGGTGGCATTGACCGGCGTACAGGGTGAGTTCTGCCATTATATAATATCTGATCTCCATTATTTCCAAGATTCACATCTTCTACTGACATATTTCCCTTGTCATACTGTATATTTGCTTCATCACCTGCATTTTTTTTTCAAAGTGGAATATACATATTAAAGTTAAAAACATTCCCCATTATAGTTGTGGTGATCAAATCCCTAGATTAGGATGGCTTTTTCTCATGCAAGAATATTCATCATTTTCCAAGATCACAAGCCCATAGGCCTCCTGCCGATGGCGTTACCTATATAGAACCTGTATGGAGACTCATGAGCACCCGCTACTCCTGGATCTAAATGGCGCCATATTGAGAAGTGACACTAACTAATGTATCTAGGACAGAATACGAGTGTAATGTGGAGTCCGATGGTCCAATCTCTATAATATCAATGGTGATATGGAGCCACATTATAATCATATGGTACGGAGCTCAGTGATCACTGGGCATGATATTGTGTTAGGTTACATTATGTCATCCAACATAAGAATGGACTTTTATTTATATAATTAATATTATAAATCTCATTTTAACATAAAATATTTCTATTTTCAGATGAAGGACCAGAAATCAGGTGAGTAAATCTTTATTGTAAATGTGAACTCTGTCTGAGGCTGGATAACCACCATTGTCGGTGAATGTGCCGTCATGCCCATAGCCCTATAATGGCAAACATATTCCAAAACACTGCACTTTTGGCATATACTTGGTCAGGATCCATTGAGATCCTATGACCATATTAGATTACCCCGGCAGACATAAACCCTGAACGTGGTGTGGACGTAGCCTCAGTCACAAATGATGACTGACTGTATAATTGCTGGAAAGAGGTGAATAAATAAATGGGATTTTCCTTGGTGGATTTACACAACAATCCAGTACATCCCAATAGTAGGAATGAATGTCTACTGTGTGTCGGCTTCTCATTGCCTTCTCTATTCTGTGACTAACAGGACTTATGATGATGAAGACCTGATGTAAGTATATTAATGCAAGATATTGCTCACTTACACAGAATTTGTGCATATATACATCTCCACAGTACTGTGCAAACGTCTTAGGCAGATGTAAATAAAATGCTGTAAAGTAAGAAAGCTTTCAAAAATAGAAGAGTTAAACCTTAATTTTTATCAATCAACAAAATGCAAAATGAGTGAACAAAGAGAAATCTAAGTCTAATATCTGCTGACACCGCCATTTGTCTTTAAAAGTAGCATCAATTCTTCTAGGTGTGTAGGAATGTGGCAGGGAGGTTGTTCCAACCAAACATCTTGGAGAACTAACCTCAGATCTGTGGATGTAGTTCTGGCATTTTTTTTTCTTAGAGATCCAATATCATATTTATTGTGGGACAAGTGCCCACATATCCTTACCAATACTTCCAGATGTAAGAGATGGTTCCCTTTAAATCAATTTTCCTTATTTACAGAACGAGACTATATGAGAAGTTTGTCACTTATAGGCCATGTTCAGTATTTGGTCAGTATTATACATCAGTATTTGTAAGCCAAAACCAGGAGACGTGATAAATGCAGAAGTGGTATAGTGTATTTTTCCCGGCGACATATAATGACCTACTGACATCTATTATTCCATTGATGATAAATTAATATGATAAACACGTCTGAGTATTGATTATTCAGAATTAGGAGCCTGATTGATCAGATATATCTTGTGACCATATTATGGCTCTGTCTTAGGCCGGCGTCACACACAGCGTAAAACAATACGGTCCGTATATTACGGCCGTAATACGCTGAAAAGTCCCGAAAAAAGTGGTCCGTAGCTCCTCCGTAGGCAGGGTGTGTCAGCGTTTTTTGCGCATGGCATCCTCCGTATGTAATCCGTATGGCATCCATACTGCGTGGTTTTCTCGCAGGCTAGCAAAACCAACATACCGCTATAGAAGTGATCCATGTGTCCCAAAAAGAAAAGAAAATATATATATACTGTCATATATATATATATATATATATATGTCAGTAGACACATATATTAGAGAGAAAAGCCGGTAATTCAGTGCGGTGTACAGTAAAATCACACTGACAGCTTACAGTAGAATAGGTAGAATAAATGTGTACACATAGAATAGGTATATATATATATATGTCAGTGAGACACATATATGTATATATATTAATATTTATTCCAGCGCTAGACAGCTTGAAAGCCGGTAATTCAATTACCGGCTTTTTCCTTCTCCTTCCTAAAACCCGACATGATTTGAGACATGGTTTACATACAGTAAACCATGTCTTCTCTCCATTTTTTTTGCAGATTCCACACTACTAATGTCAGTAGTGTGTATCTGCAAAATTTGGCCGTTCTAGCTCTTAAAATAAAGGGTTAAATGGCGGAAAAAATTGGCGTGGGCTCCCGCGCAATTTTCTCCGCCAGAGTAGTAAAGCCAGTGACTGAGGGCAGATATTAATAGCCTGGAGAGGGTCCACGGTTATTGGCCCCCCCCTGGCTAAAAATATCTGCCCCCAGCCACCCCAGAAAAGGCACATCTGGAAGATGCGCCTATTCTGGCACTTGGCCACTCTCTTCCCATTCCCGTGTAGCGGTGGGATATGGGGTAATGAAGGGTTAATGCCACCTTGCTATTGTAAGGTGACATTAAGCCTAATTAATAATGGAGAGGCGTCAATTATGACACCTATCCATTATTAATCCAATACTAGTAAAGGGTTAAATAAAACACAAACACATTTTTTAAAATTATTTTAATGAAATAAAAACAATGGTTGTTGCAGTATTTTATTCAACGCCCAATCCAGTCACTGAAGACCCTCGTTCTGTGAGTAAAAAAACATAATAAACCAACAATATACTTACCCTCCGCAGATCTGTAACGTCCAACGATGTAAATCCTTCTGAAGGGGTTAAAACATTTTGCAGCAAGGAGCTGTGCTAATGCAGGCTGCTCCTCGCTGCAAAACCCCAGGGAATGAGGCTAAAAATAGATCAATGATCTATATTTAGCTTCATTTGCGGTGAGGCGCCCTCTGCTGGATGTTTATAGATCGTGGGAACTTGCCTAGAAAGCCTGGGAGCTTTCTAGGTAATTTCCCACGATCTATGAACAGCCAGCAGAGGGCGCCTCACCGCAAATGAAGCTAAATATAGATCATTGATCTATTTTTAGCCTCATTCCCTGGGGTTTTGCAGCGAGGAGCAGCCTGCATTAGCACAGCTCCTTGCTGCAAAATGTTTTAACCCCTTCAGAAGGATTTACATCGTTGGACGTTACAGATCTGCGGAGGGTAAGTATATTGTTGGTTTATTATGTTTTTTTACTCACAGAACGAGGGTCTTCAGTGACTGGATTGGGCGTTGAATAAAATACTGCAACAACCATTGTTTTTATTTCATTAAAATAATTTTAAAAAATGTGTTTGTGTTTTATTGAACCCTTTACTAGTATTGGATTAATAATGGATAGGTGTCATAATTGACGCCTCTCCATTATTAATTAGGCTTAATGTCACCTTACAATAGCAAGGTGGCATTAACCCTTCATTACCCCATATCCCACCGCTACACGGGAATGGGAAGAGAGTGGCCAAGTGCCAGAATAGGCGCATCTTCCAGATGTGCCTTTTCTGGGGTGGCTGGGGGCAGATATTTTTAGCCAGGGGGGGGCCAATAACCGTGGACCCTCTCCAGGCTATTAATATCTGCCCTCAGTCACTGGCTTTACTACTCTGGCGGAGAAAATTGCGCGGGAGCCCACGCCAATTTTTTCCGCCATTTAACCCTTTATTTTAAGAGCTAGAACGGCCAAATTTTGCAGATACACACTACTGACATTAGTAGTGTGGAATCTGCAAAAAAAATGGAGAGAAGACATGGTTTACTGTATGTAAACCATGTCTCAAATCATGTCGGCTTTTAGGAAGGAGAAAGAAAAAGCCGGTAATTGAATTAGCGGCTTTCAAGCTGTCTAGCGCTGGAATAAATATTAATATATATACATATATGTGTCTCACTGACATATATATATATATACACCTATTCTATGTGTACACATTTATTCTACCTATTCTACTGTAAGCTGTCAGTGTGATTTTACTGTACACCGCACTGAATTACCGGCTTTTCTCTCTAACAGCGCTGCGTATTTCTCGCAAGTCACACTGCTTGTCCGTGTGTAATCCGTATTTTTCACGCTTCCATAGACTTTCATTGGCGTATTTCTTGCGCAGTACGGTGACAAACGCAGCATGCTGCGATTTTGTACGGCCGTAGAAAGCCGTATAATACTGATCAGTAAAATACGGCAGATAGGAGCAGGGGCATAGACAATAATTGTGCCGTATTTTTTGCGAGTTTTACGGACGTAGATTCTGCGCTCTTACGTCCGTAAAACTCGCATGTGTGACGGCGGCCTTAGGGCAGTCTCACATGTCCAGATAATTCCGGTACCGGAAAAATCGGTACCGGAATTATCCGTGTCCGTGTGCCGGTGCGTTTCTGTGGCACATCAGTGTGGCACATGTGTGCCGCCCTTGTGCCCACTGGGTACCACACGCACTGTGCAGGAGACAGCGCTAAAGTTTAGCGCTGTCCCCTGCATCTGGTGCTGAAGCCGCGATTCATATCTTCCCTGCAGCAGCGTTTGCTGTAGAGAAGATATGAATAATCGTGTTTAAAATAAAGATCCATGACCCCCCCTCCCACCCCCCACCCCCGCTCCCCCCCGCTGTTCTTAAAATACTCACCCAGCTCCCTCTGTTCTTAAAATACTCACCCAGCTCCCTCGCTGGCTGGCGCTGCGTCCTGTCCTGGCCGCACCTTCTACTGTATGAGCGGTCACGTGGTGCCGCTCATTTACAGTAATGAATATGTGGCTTCACCCCTATTGGAGGTGGAGCCGCATATTCATGATTGTAATGGGCGGCCCCACGTGACCTCTCATACAGTAGAAGATGCGGCCAGGACAGGAAGCAGCGCCAGCGAGGGAGCCGGGTGAGTATTTTAATAAGAGCGGGGGGGGGGGGGGGGGTTGCACAGGGGGTGGGAGGGGGGTTCATGGATCTTTATTTTAAACACGATTATTCATATCTTCTCTACAGCAAACGCTGTAGCACCAGTGGGGGGGACAGCGCTTATTGTAGCGCTGTCTCCTGCACGGCACACGGACTGCACACGGACAACGTCCGTGTGCGGTATGTGTTTTACACGGACCCATTGACTTTAATGGGTCCGTGTAATCCGTGCGCTCCCACGAACACTGACATGTCTCCGTGTTTGGCACACGGAGACACGGTCCGCAAAAAATCAATGACATCTGCACAGATGCATTGATTTCACTGTGTCTACGTGTGTGAGTGGCTCCGGTACGTGAGGAAACTGTCACCTCACGTACCGGAGCCACTGACGTGTGAAACCGGCCTTAGATGGAGAAAGAAGGTGATGGCAGCTCCACGGGCGTTCAGGTAATTATCTCACAATGCAGATGCCTTCTTGGCACAAGGCTATAGGATTAGTCTGAGATGTGCGATCTGTGCCATTATGATCCATGGGGAAGAGTAGAGCAATAGTCGTGTTTTACTTTATGATTTTTATAAAGACATCAATATCAAGAAGATTTTCTATGAGTTTCAGGCAGGACAAAGTGTCAAAAATCCTTAACTGGAATCAATATCACCATTACACACTGAATGGGAAACCACTGAGTAAATCTGACAGGGAGAAGGACTTGGGGATCCTAGTTAATGATAAACTTACCTGGAGCAGCCAGTGCCAGGCAGCATCTGCCAAGGTAAACAGGATCATGGGGTGCATTAAAAGAGGTCTGGATACACATGATGAGAGCATTATACTGCCTCTGTACAAATCCCTAGTTAGACCGCACATGGAGTACTGTGTCCAGTTTTGGGCACCGGTGCTCAGGAAGGATATAATGGAACTAGAGAGAGTACAAAGGAGGGCAACAAAATTAATAAAGGGGATGGGAGAACTACAATACCCAGATAGACTAGCGAAATTAGGATTATTTAGTCTAGAAAAAAGACGACTGAGGGGCGATCTAATAACCATGTATAAGTATATAAGGGGACAATACAAATATCTCGCTGAGGATCTGTTTATCCCAAGGAAGGTGACGGGCACAAGGGGGCATTCTTTGCGTCTGGAGGAGAGAAGGTTTTTCCACCAACATAGAAGAGGATTCTTTACTGTTAGGGCAGTGAGAATCTGGAATTGCTTGCCTGAGGAGGTGGTGATGGCAAACTCAGTCGAGGGGTTCAAGAGAGGCCTGGATGTCTTCCTGGAGCAGAACAATATTGTATCATACAATTAGGTTCTGTAGAGGACGTAGATCTGGGTATTTATTATGATGGAATATAGGCTAAACTGGATGGACAAATGTCTTTTTTCGGCCTTACTAACTATGTTACTATGTTACTATGTAACTGTGATGTTTTTTTTTATTATAGACCTTTTAAATTTCCACCTTATGAATGGCGGCCAAAATTGAAGACCATGTTGTAAGTATGAAGAAGAAGAAGCTGAGCTGCACTTCTTTGCAGGCGTCTATGGTTGAGATATAGATAGATAGATATGTATTATATATCCATACAGTATATATATATATATATATATATATATATATATATATATGACCACTGTGGCCTGCTGTGTGTTTGGCTCTACAGTTCCCCTTTCTCTGTATATTTCCCTGGCTGCTACAATAAGTACATATTCTTACGAGTTGTATTATTTTCTTATACAGGGAGGTCGCTATAGAGGAGGATGAGGAAGAACCCGTGGTGATCCCCAGGTGAGAAGTCAAAACCGTCAAGTTTGTGAATGCATCTTGCATGGAGAAGAATAGTGAGAGGATGGGACAGGAGACACAATAGTTAAAAAATGTTCTTGATGTTTTTGCACCCCATCTTAGTAATAAGATATTAAAAATATATTTTAACACAAAAATTTAGTCTACAGAGGTTCTCCAGTTCAAACTTATGATATATCAGGGTCAACACCTTTACCTCATTGTACATCATCTCTTATCTTACTATTACGATGTCCTACCGAAAAATATGAAAAACACTGACTGGGTAATACATTGTTATATTACCAGAAATATGTGGTCCCGTATCTCCTGATTCATCCAGCAGGTCTTGCCAGTTTAAAATTTTTTGATCAACTCGTATCTGCTCAAATTTTGGCTCTTTGGTCTTGCCCATGTTGTAGAGGTTAGAGTCTGACTGATTAATTGAGTCTGCGGACAGGAGTCTTTTATAAAGGTGACTATGTAAGACAGCTGTCTTTAATGCAGGTAACGAGTTGATTAGGAACGTCTAACTGGTCTTTAGGAGCCAGAGCTCTTAATGGTTGGTAGGGGATCAAATACTTATTTCTCACTGTAAAATGCAAATAAATTTATACAATTTATATAATGTGATTTTCTGGATTTTTTGATATTCTATCTCTCAATGTTAAGATTAACCCACCCTTAAAATTATAAACTGTCCATGTCTTTGTCAGCGGGCAAACTTGCAAAATCAGCAAGGGATCAAATACTTATTTCCCTCACTGTAAGTAAAATCAGAATGATCATAAAATAAAATGTAACTGCAGGTCGATGATGATCTGACTACAGGAATACAGTATGTTTTCTTTCTATGTTATGTAATCATTTATTTATTCTTTTTTCTTCAGGAACACCAGCTTCCTATCCAGGTAAATGCAGGCACAGTAATTACATTAGAACGTCAGTCGCATCATTTTAGCTGAGCCGCCAGTTGCCCTGGAATACAGGTGTAAAAGTTTTGATGAATCGCACCCATGCTGTTTGTTTTCTTTTGTTTTGTTTTTTAGACTAAGATTTCTGTTCATCAGCTGCTGGGGCAGAAACCATCACTAAAATGTGAGTACCTAAAATTCTTGAAGAACACAACAGGCCGTTCTTTTCCTCAGGATTTATGGAAGGTCTTACTCCACTGTTAGTGTCGATCTATCCAAGAAATAAACAATTTTTTTTTACTCCATTCAAAAATACAGATAGACAACAAATCAAACCTCTAATAGGCGGACACATGAAGCTTACATTTTCTGCCACTGATCCCTGTGAAGAGGATTTATGTTTGTTCCATGCTCAAGTCCGATGGGCGCTGCGGTCCGGTGCCTCCCATCTTCATATGATGACGTATCCTGTGCTTCCTGTTGTGGATTCTGCGCAGGTGTACTTTGTCTGCCCTGTTGAGGGCAGAGCAAAATACTGCAGTGTGAACGCAGCGGGAAAGGTCAGAGAGGCCCGGCGCCTGCGCACTGCAGTACTTTGCTCTGCCCTCAACAGGGCAAATAAGTACGCCTGCGCCAGAGCCACGACAGGAAGCAAAGAAGAGGACAACATCGTACGAAGATGGGAGGCGCTGGACCCGGACCACGACGCCCATCAGACCGGACCGCACCACACCGGGACCGCCCCTTGGTGAGTATAATCTAACTTGTTTTTCTTATCTTTCAGGTTACATCAGGGGATTATCTACAGCAGTGGTCCCCAACTCCAGGCCTCGAGGGCCGCCAACAGTGCAGGTTTTCTGGATTTCTTTAGTATTGCATCGGTGGTAATGTGATCATCTGCACAGGTGATGATTCCAACCCCTGTGCAATACTAAGGAAATCCTGAAAACCTGCACTGTTGGCGGCCCTCGAGGCCTGGAGTTGGGGACCACTGATCTACAGCATTACAGAATGCTGTAGATAAGCCCCTGATGGCGGAGACCTTAGCTTATAGGCAAAAAATGGGGTGACAGATTCCCTTTAAGGTGTATTCTTAAGTTGTCTCTTGAGCAGTTCCGAGCAATGCAGTCTCCTTACAATTTCCTTACTTCCTGGTTTCTAGAAGGGCAGGTTCACCTCCTTGAGTGATGGCTCTAGTGAACAGAGCTCACTATTAGTAGAGCTATAAACCCAGCACAAGTTCTGCCATTACACATTCAGCTACACTGTTATCACTATAATTACACTGAGAGATAATATGGCAATTTGAATAAGCACACAGATCCAGACAAGAGCAGAGAGCCAAGATTAGCAGACTTGCTCTAATATGTGCTGGGCCAGTGATTTATAACTGTATATCTTCAGAAGATGAGAGGCAGAGGAGGGAGGTGAGCTGGTAATTGCTGTATACAAATCAATGAAATGGAGAGAGCTGACTGGAATGATAAGAGTTAACTCCTTTTATGGAATGTATCGGCTGTGCACTCCCAGCCAGGCACTAGAGGCCAAGATTTGTGGAAACAAACTGTACATTATAAAACATAACAGCTCTCACAACAGGAGAATGACAGCTGTTAGATAAAGCAAGTCAATTGCAAACTTGCTTATTTACATGTTGTCTAAGTAATTAAAGCAATTTAAGAACTTGAAAACACATCCTTAAGGCCGGTATCACACATACGCGAGATACGGCTGAGTCTCGCAGGTGAAAACCCAGCTCTGGTGCCGGTACTCCGGAGCAAAGAGTGCAGCTCCATGTGTTGCTGTGCGGCTGCACGCTCCACTCCGGAGTGCCGGCACCAGAGCTTGGTTTTCACCTGCGAGACTCGGCCGTATCTCGCGTATGTGTGATCCCGGCCTTACAACACAGTACTCTGGTCTGTTGGGTCACATTCTCTCTTTTCCAACTGTTAAACATATAGTGGGAACAGAATATATGTCAGTTTTTAGGACTCTACAATATAAGGTCGGTTCTCTCTCCATTTTAAGGCTCTGAAGCAAAACTGCCCTTGCCATATTAAGGAATAATAAAACACCATCAATCAGGGCTATAGAGTTTTTGTCTCAACTTCTATTTGGCATAAATGTTATAAATTACATTTATAACATTTGTTTATGGTCATTCCTGCTGGTGACACAGTGAACACTCTGCTACTGCAGGACAGATCAGCGCTGGGAATAAATGCTGCAAGATTGGAACTAGAATCAGAATGAACATAAACCATCACTTACAAGTAAGTACCCAGAATCCTTCTCAGAACACAAGGTGAGGGTGAATGAAAAACCTCTGTCTCGTGTTAGTGTTGGTCTATCCAAGTGATAAACCATTTTCAAACTCTAAATAAGGAGCACTTGAACAACAAGCAAGACCTGTATATTCTGTGATAGTAATGAAGGGATGCTGGGGATCACAGTTTTCCTATTTTGATATGGAGCTTGTAAATTAGGATTTACTCACAATTCTAAAAAGTTGTCATTGTAATAGTTTACCTTCTATTTAGGTCTTACAGCACCATCAGCGGTGGCAAAGTCTTCCATAACATATGGAGTCTGCAGGTGACGCCAGAAAATCTTTAGACAAATTAGGTGCCATTATCATCTGGAGGAGTCATTTGTCTCACATGGGAAGGAGGAGGCCCCCTTAACCGCTAGGAATTGGAAGAACAGACTCCCATAACATTGAGTCTGGATAAGGAGGCACCTTTACCATCAAGAATCAGAGGAAGCACACTCACTTTCTGAAAGTGCACCCAATCATCTGAAGGCAAAGGAGGCACCATAACCACCTAAGGAGCAGTCACCATCTTATGTTTAGAGGGGAGAAGCCACAGCCATCTTGAAACAGTGGAACCTTACACAGTCTAGACATGTTATCATTCACCTTAAAGGGACACTGTCACCTGAATTTGGAGGGAACAATCTTCAGCCATGGAGGCGGGGTTTTGGGGTTTTTGATTCACCCTTTCCTTACCCGCTGGCTGCATGCTGGATGCAATATTGGATTGAAGTTCATTCTCTGTCCTTCATAGTACACGCCTGCGCAAGGCAAGATTGCCTTGTGCAGGCATGTACTACGGAGGACAGAGAATGAACTTCAATCCAATATTGCAGCCAGTGGGTAAGGAAAGGGTGAATCAAAAACCCCAAAACCCCGCCTCCATGGCTGAAGATTGTTCCCTCCAAATTCAGGTGAGTGTCCCTTTAACTCAGTGGAAAATATTAAATCTTGAGGAGGAAGCATCCTTGAGGCAGAAGAGGTGCCCTTCCCATAGTAAGAAATAGTCATCCACCTTATTTACGAAGACAATATCCCTAAACCAGGGATTCAAGCTTCAGGAGGCTAATTTGCATATTCCAGGTGCCTTCTGGGAGAAGCGAAGTCTCCCTAAGCTAGAAGATCGTTGGGTACAGCCGGGACCAGCTGCTTCGAAAGCATCACCAAACCAGGGATTCAAGCTTCAGGAGGCTAATTTGCATATTCCAGGTGCCTTCTGGGAGAAGCGAAGTCTCCCTAAGCTAGAAGATCGTTGGGTACAGCCGGGACCAGCTGCTTCGAAAGCATCACCAAACCAGGGATTCAAGCTTCAG
Source organism: Ranitomeya imitator (assembly GCF_032444005.1). Lineage (NCBI taxonomy): Eukaryota > Metazoa > Chordata > Amphibia > Anura > Dendrobatidae > Ranitomeya > Ranitomeya imitator. The sequence goes on along the minus strand of NC_091284.1, from coordinate 83,457,884 downwards.
GAGGCTAATTTGCATATTCCAGGTGCCTTCTGGGAGAAGCGAAGTCTCCCTAAGCTAGAAGATCGTTGGGTACAGCCGGGACCAGCTGCTTCGAAAGCATCACCAAACCAGGGATTCAAGCTTCAGGAGGCTAATTTGCATATTCCAGGTGCCTTCTGGGAGAAGCGAAGTCTCCCTAAGCTAGAAGATCGTTGGGTACAGCCGGGACCAGCTGCTTCGAAAGCATCACCAAACCAGGGATTCAAGCTTCAGGAGGCTAATTTGCATATTCCAGGTGCCTTCTGGGAGAAGCGAAGTCTCCCTAAGCTAGAAGATCGTTGGGTACAGCCGGGACCAGCTGCTTCGAAAGCATCACCAAACCGCGCGCAAGAGAGCTTGGCTGAGTAGATTACACAAGAAGGAAAACACACAGCAAGTCAGCAGGATCTAGGAGCAACATGGCAGATGTGACAACCTACATGGTGAGCTGCAGCATGTGCTACATGTTCACAGATCGACCAGAAGAAGAATCCAATTTCACCTGTCAGAAGTGTAGACTAGTGGCCCTTTTAGAAGAAAAGGTGCGGGGTCTGGAAGAAAGAATAGCAACTTTGAAACTCATCAAAGAGAATGAAGACTTTCTAGACAGAACAGAAGCATCTCTACTGGTCACAGAAGGTGCAAAAAGTGTCAGAGAACCTCCAAAAGCAGATGAGTGGAAGCATGTGACCAAAAGAAGCAAGAAGACCATGGAGAAATCACCAACCACACAACTGAAGAACCGATATCAAATCTTTGTAGAGGATGAAGATGGCACACCTAAGAATGAAGCAATACCAGCAAGCAAAAAAGAAAAGGGCACACAGCAACAAGTGACAGCAAAAAGTACAGCCAAGAAGCAACGAAGAGTGGTGGTGGTGGGAGACTCACTACTGAGAGGCACAGAAGCAGCCATCTGCAGACCGGACATAACTGCAAGAGAAGTATGCTGCCTTCCAGGTGCGATGATCAAGGATGTGACCGATAGGATACCAAAGCTCTTCAGCTCCAAGGACGTCCACCCATTTCTTCTGATACATGTTGGCACCAATGACACGGCAAGGAAGGACCTACCGACAATCTGCAAGGACTTTGAAGAGTTGGGGAAGAAAGTAAAAGAACTGGATGCACAGGTAGTTTTTTCTTCTATCCTTCCAGTAGATGGGCATGGCACCAGGAGATGGAACAGGATCCTTGATGCAAACAACTGGCTAAGACGATGGTGCAGACAACAAGGATTTGGATTCCTGGACCACGGTGTGAATTACTGGTATGATGGACTCCTCGCCAGAGACGGACTACACCTCAACAAACCTGGGAAACACACATTCGCCAGAAGACTCGCTACACTCATCAGGAGGGCGTTAAACTAGAAGAAGGGGGGACGGGAAGAAAAACATTAGACTCGAACAAAGACGACCCAGGAAAACATACTCAGAAGGGAGGTAAGAACATTTCTAAAACAATCCACAGTGAGGAGATTGGAACAAAACAAAATCCTCTAAACTGCATGCTCGCAAACGCCAGAAGCCTGACAAACAAGATGGAAGAACTAGAAGCAGAAATATCTACAGGTAACTTTGACATAGTGGGAATAACCGAGACATGGTTAGATGAAAGCTATGACTGGGCAGTTAACTTACAGGGTTACAGTCTGTTTAGAAAGGATCGTAAAAATCGGAGAGGAGGAGGGGTTTGTCTCTATGTAAAGTCTTGTCTAAAGTCCACTTTAAGGGAGGATATTAGCGAAGGGAATGAGGATGTCGAGTCCATATGGGTTGAAATTCATGGAGGGAAAAATGGTAACAAAATTCTCATTGGGGTCTGTTACAAACCCCCAAATATAACAGAAAGCATGGAAAGTCTACTTCTAAAGCAGATAGATGAAGCTGCAACCCATAATGAGGTCCTGGTTATGGGGGACTTTAACTACCCGGATATTAACTGGGAAACAGAAACCTGTGAAACCCATAAAGGCAACAGGTTTCTGCTATTAACCAAGAAAAATTATCTTTCACAATTGGTGCAGAATCCAACCAGAGGAGCAGCACTTTTAGACCTAATACTATCTAATAGACCTGACAGAATAACAAATCTGCAGGTGGTTGGGCATTTAGGAAATAGCGACCACAATATTGTGCAATTTCACCTGTCTTTCACTAGGGGGACTTGTCAGGGAGTCACAAAAACATTGAACTTTAGGAAGGCAAAGTTTGAACAGCTTAGAGATGCCCTTAATCTGGTAGACTGGGACAATATCCTCAGAAATGAGAATACAGATAATAAATGGGAAATGTTTAAGAACATCCTAAATAGGCAGTGTAAGCGGTTTATACCTTGTGGGAATAAAAGGACTAGAAATAGGAAAAACCCAATGTGGCTAAACAAAGAAGTAAGGCAGGCAATTAACAGTAAAAAGAAAGCATTTGCACTACTAAAGCAGGATGGCACCATTGAAGCTCTAAAAAACTATAGGGAGAAAAATACTTTATCTAAAAAACTAATTAAAGCTGCCAAAAAGGAAACAGAGAAGCACATTGCTAAGGAGAGTAAAACTAATCCCAAACTGTTCTTCAACTATATCAATAGTAAAAGAATAAAAACTGAAAATGTAGGCCCCTTAAAAAATAGTGAGGAAAGAATGGTTGTAGATGACGAGGAAAAAGCTAACATATTAAACACCTTCTTCTCCACGGTATTCACGGTGGAAAATGAAATGCTAGGTGAAATCCCAAGAAACAATGAAAACCCTATATTAAGGGTCACCAATCTAACCCAAGAAGAGGTGCGAAACCGGCTAAATAAGATTAAAATAGATAAATCTCCGGGTCCGGATGGCATACACCCACGAGTACTAAGAGAACTAAGTAATGTAATAGATAAACCATTATTTCTTATTTTTAGTGACTCTATAGCGACAGGGTCTGTTCCGCAGGATTGGCGCATAGCAAATGTGGTGCCAATATTCAAAAAGGGCTCTAAAAGTGAACCTGGAAATTATAGGCCAGTAAGTCTAACCTCTATTGTTGGTAAAATATTTGAAGGGTTTCTGAGGGATGTTATTCTGGATTATCTCAATGAGAATAACTGTTTAACTCCATATCAGCATGGGTTTATGAGAAATCGCTCCTGTCAAACCAATCTAATCAGTTTTTATGAAGAGGTAAGCTATAGACTGGACCACGGTGAGTCATTGGACGTGGTATATCTCGATTTTTCCAAAGCGTTTGATACCGTGCCGCACAAGAGGTTGGTACACAAAATGAGAATGCTTGGTCTGGGGGAAAATGTGTGTAAATGGGTTAGTAACTGGCTTAGTGATAGAAAGCAGAGGGTGGTTATAAATGGTATAGTCTCTAACTGGGTCGCTGTGACCAGTGGGGTACCGCAGGGGTCAGTATTGGGACCTGTTCTCTTCAACATATTCATTAATGATCTGGTAGAAGGTTTACACAGTAAAATATCGATATTTGCAGATGATACAAAACTATGTAAAGCAGTTAATACAAGAGAAGATAGTATTCTGCTACAGATGGATCTGGATAAGTTGGAAACTTGGGCTGAAAGGTGGCAGATGAGGTTTAACAATGATAAATGTAAGGTTATACACATGGGAAGAGGGAATCAATATCACCATTACACACTGAACGGGAAACCACTGGGTAAATCTGACAGGGAGAAGGACTTGGGGATCCTAGTTAATGATAAACTTACCTGGAGCAGCCAGTGCCAGGCAGCAGCTGCCAAGGCAAACAGGATCATGGGGTGCATTAAAAGAGGTCTGGATACACATGATGAGAGCATTATACTGCCTCTGTACAAATCCCTAGTTAGACCGCACATGGAGTACTGTGTCCAGTTTTGGGCACCGGTGCTCAGGAAGGATATAATGGAACTAGAGAGAGTACAAAGGAGGGCAACAAAATTAATAAAGGGGATGGGAGAACTACAATACCCAGATAGATTAGCGAAATTAGGATTATTTAGTCTAGAAAAAAGACGACTGAGGGGCGATCTAATAACCATGTATAAGTATATAAGGGGACAATACA